>NC_057723.1:30945102-31019432 GCF_004010195.1 Chiloscyllium plagiosum | reverse complement strand
ACAAGGGGACCACATTTGCTATCCTCCAGTCTTCTGGCACTATTCCTGTAGACAACGAGGACATAAAAATTAAGGCCAATGGCTCTGCAATCTCCTCCCTTGCTTCCCAGAGAATCCTAGGATAAATGCCATCAGACCCAGGGGACTTTTCTATTTTCACCCTTTCCAGAATTTCCAACACCTCTTCTCTACATACCTCAACGCCATCCATTCTGCTTAATTGTGACTCAGTATTCACATCGACAACAGTGTCCTGTTCCTGAGTGAATACTGATGAAAAGTATTCATTCAGTGTCTCCCCAATCTCTTCAGCCTCCACACGCAACTTCCCACTACTATCCTTGACTGGACCTATTCCTACCCTAGTCATTCTTTTATTCCTGACATACCTATAGAAAGCCTTTGGGTTTTCTCTAATCCTACCAACTAAGAACTTTTCATGTCCCCTCCTTGCTGCTCTTAGCTCTCTCTTCAGTGGGTGAGGAAGTGAAGTGTCATTTGATAGGGGTGCAGGATGACAGGTGGGCACAGTGGGAAGATGTCAGCTTACCAAGTGAGTAGAGTAACAGGTTGGTAAGTTAGTAGGGTGAGAAGTGGGGAAGGTGGCAAGTAAATAGGGTTTTTATACAGAATTGACTGTTCAAAAGGTTGCATTATAATCTTTATTCATCCCAGTAGATTAACCCTCTTGCATTGATATAAAGGTGCATGCCCAATTCAATTGATTCGCAAATGAGCCAAGCTACCAAAATATGGCTTAAATATCACTCCAGACCATGGATAAACCTAATGAATTTTCCATTGGCTGTAAAACTGGTGCAACTAACTGCATGGATTTTCTAGGTATATCTAATGTCCCAAACCGTAGCGCTGCTCAGGATTCCACTTCCTATTTTCTTACCAAAATTACTTGAAAAATAATGTCCCCTCCTTTTTCAGTATTTGTTCAATTATTTATACTTTTTATTGAACTTTCTCTTTGCTTACATTCTTGGAGTGTAAACTCATTTGTGGAAAACACTTTTTGTGTTCTATGTGTATGAGCATAAGTATGCTTAGATTATTTGTTTAACTTCATCCAATTTATAAATATTATTTTTGTATAGCTAAAGAATTCTTTAAAATTTTAAATACCTTTCCTTTATTCTTCTGCATGGGATATATGCAATTTTGCTTCCCTAAAGGACAACAGTAAAATTGAATAAATGTTTAATTTCTGGTAGCATTGCTTGATACTTTTCAAAGTCATAAATAATCTTTAAATATTGCTCCTTCCTCCATATTTACATATAATGCATTTGCACATGCAAATATTCATCAAATTCATTCAGAATCAATGTAAATTACAAGAATCTATTTGATATGTTGCTTTCTTGTTCTTGAAAATTGCTGTCACTTTTTCTCCTGTCTTTTTCTGAAGACATTAACTTATGCTGGGATATGATTTCACAGTTTCCAGTGCTGTTTGGGAACTTGATCATATAGATTTTTCATATGTAAGCTTAATCAATGATTATTGGCAACTATTTCATCATGAAACATATAGGTATCAATCAGTCTAGCTCTGTCCAAACACAATGGTCACATACACACATTTTTTAGCAGGGTTTACTCCATAGGTTAAAAATCTGCATTTCATTTGCTATTGTTTAGATACCATGAACTCAGAATTCTATACAAACAATGCATTTTTATTTTTCTGAACAACGCGTTCAACAAAAAGCCCCCAAAGTTCCAAGTAGCCTGTCAGCCACTTTGTCTTAATATTGTGTATACCTATTACCTGTGCAGGCTTCAAATCCACTATCCTCTGACTTAAGGTAAGTTAAGGTTTATCAGCGGACTATTGAATGGTTCCCCTTGGAGTTTTTTACAATCTGTAATTACTCATCGCAAAGCACGAGCTGCTCTGTGGGTAGTAACTTCTTCAAGAGGCAAAATGGCCAATCTTTTATCAAGAGAGTATCAACATTTGTTTGGAAATATGTAGAATAATTTTTTAAAAGCCAGCATGGATTTGTTAAAGACAAATCATATTTGACTAGAGTAATTGAGTTCTTTTGATTAGGTAATAAAGTGAGTTGATGAGGGTAATGTAGTGGATTTATTATGTATGGACTTCCAAAAGGCATTTTTTAGAATTCCTCCAGAATGGAAACAGGCCTTTGGCCAAACAGTCCACACTGACACTGCGAAGAAAAACCCACCCAGACTCATTCCCATACATTTCCTCTGACTAATGCACCTAACCTATACATCCCTCAGCACTATTTTGTGCAGCAGCAAGGAATCAGCAAGGAAGACATTGATTGATATCCATTGACTGTTGCTTTGAATGTACATGCATTGATGGTTTATACTGCTAAAGACTAAAGGAACGGTGTGGCTGAAAGCCTGATTTCTGACTTTAAGGATTCTGCTCTGACCAATTGAGGTCAGTGGTTCCTCATTATTCTTCTTTTTAAGACTGTACCCCTGGATCTAATGGTTTCTCCATCAAAACAGTCATTTCTCTAGACTCTGTTGAGGAACAGACTTTTGTTTGTTTCCAGTCCCAGTTCAACAGCTCAGTGATGATCAGTTCCTCACCCAGTGAATACCTTCTAGAATCACTAGCTCATTCTATGAGTCAAAATTTATATTCTATTGCTTTCACAAATAAGACACTTTGACATTTCGGTGAGAAAATGAGAGCAGTCAAAGATATAGGTTTGATGTTAGCTTCCAGGTGAAAATAACTAAATCAGCATCATCTTAGCTCGTCTATAGGTCAGAGGTGGTGCACATTGGAGCTTTTTAACAACACACATAGCAACATTGTCCCTTCTTTAATAAATAATGGATGAGTGTAAGGGTGTTGTAACTACTTTGAGCAAACACACAAAAGTGACCACCTGTTATGAGAATCTTACAGCTTTCTTCCCTTTCAATCTCACCTCCAACCTTGCCCCCTCTGACGCTCCTCTCTTGCACTTCTGACTATAATGTGCTACACTCTTTTGTGGACGCACTGGTTACAAAGGCCCAACAACATCTCTTCTTCCTCAGGCAGCTGAGGAAATTTGGCATGACAGCGAATACCCTTGCCAACTTTTATATGTGCGCCATCGAGGGCATTCTTTCTGGGTGTATCACTACCTGGTATGGCAACTGTACCATTCAAGATTGGAGACGGTTACAGAGAGTGGTGAACTCAACCCGGACAATCGCAAAGACCAACCTCCCATCTATAGAAACCATCTACCAGGCCCGCTGTCAAGGAAAGGCCGCCAGCATTCTCAAAGATCCATCCCAGCCTGGCAATGCTTTCCTACAACCTATACCGTCGGAGAGAAGGTACAGAAGCTTGAACACATGCACCAGCCGGTTTCATAACAGTTTCTACCCTCCTGTTGTTAGAATACTGAATGGATTCACAAACTCTTAATGTTCGCCTGTACCTGTGTTTTTGTTTTTGCTGTTGTTTACCTATTATTTATTACTATGCTACTTAACTCTGTGATCGGCCTGTATTGCTTGCAAGACAAAACTTTTCACTGTGCCTCGGTACACATGACAATCAGTTCAATTCAATTCACTTCTCTTCACTTGCACCTAGAGTCTTTAATTATGCTGTACCTCTTTATTTGTATTTCTGTGCTACTGATTATTAAGACAGCTTTTATTTTTGGAAGACAACAATGGAGAAGAAATTGGTGCTGACTGTGCACAATTTATGGATATTAAAAAGAGTTGGTGGAAGTCAAATTTGCAGACATTACTTTTTGTGCCCAATCCTCCTCAAGTCAGTTACCAAATCAGCCAATTTCAGAGTATCAGGATGGCAAGTGCTAATCAGTGGTGTGAAACAACTGCAAACAAACCCAATGCAAAACTCAGCTAAAAGTACTCTCTCTAATTTGCTTCCCTGAGATAGAAGATAATGTTTTAGTCATTCCTTGAAGAAAAGCAGCAGTCCTTGCGAATTGCCATGATTTTCAGTGGGGAAGGTATTTGCTGAGTATGCTGGAGAAGGAGGGGAATGAAGGCTGCACCAGGACTGTAATTCCCTCAGTCCCAGTGGTGACAAACCTGTCAGGAATGCTATTACCACTAACAATCCAACCCGCCTAGCAAATGAGGAAATTGGAGTGGTTTGGTGTTGAATTAACATTAGAGGCATCTTTCTCCATTGCTAACCTGGTTACAGAAACAAAAACCAACCTTTTCTTATTAACTGTGAGTGTTAAGCAATAAACATTTTTTAAAATGCATTTAAACTGAAATAAAATTCAAGTTCATTCTTATTTTTGGAAAAGAAGGCAAATAAGATGGTGACACAAATGTTATCCATCAATCTCATGTTTGTTAAAGAAGGAACCATTTGCTTATAAATTTTCTCATGGTGAACATAATTTTATCCTTCCCATCCTTCTAAATATTGCAATTAATGGCTGCACACACTTAGGTTGTCATTTTAGGACTGTATAAAGTTCTACATTGCCAGAGGTGCTGTCCGCCTATTTAGATCAGTATTAAAAAAAAAACAATATTTAAGAGGCATTTGGATGGATATATGAATAGGAAGGGTTTGGAGGAATATGGGTCGGGTACTGGCAGGTGGGACTAGATTGGGTTGGGATATCTTGTCAGCATGGACAGGTTGGGCCGAAGGGTCTGTTTCCATGCTGTACACTTAGAACCTTGCAATGACTGCAGTGCAAATGGTTAGATCTACACTGTTCAGGCTTGGATGCCAATCTTTTGGATACAACCATTAATGATATATACACAACAGTTATGGAATTGGCTGGCTGGGAATGCAATCACAATTGCAGGGCAAATAAATTACAAAAATGAGAATTTCTGTTTTTTTTTACTTTTGTTCTCTATAAACATCATTAAATTTCACTAACATAACATAATTCTAAACTGACACATACACTGGGTCCCATTTAACTCTGTGTACATTTTAAGTGATTTAAAACCACCAAGGCAGATTTTTTTTTCAACCCTCACACCACAGGAAAAAGAATGTGAAAAGTTTGCAAAAAAAGGGAAATTCATGGAATAATGTGAGAGGAGAAGGAAGTATACTGAAAAGAAAATGGTACTTAACATGAAAACCTGGATTACAACAATGTAAATTACTGATATGTAATCTCAACATTAAAAGCTTTCTTAAAGTACCTTATGAATTGACTATACTAAAAATAAATGTATTACATGAAGAAAGCAGTTTATAAATATTATACCACGTTAAACCTAACATTCAACATGTCTGTCAGCATTCTAAACATTATGACTAATTTTATGGGAAGATCTCCCAATGATAATTTCTGAGTCATGGGGCTTTGAAAGTAAATAACCTATTGACAAAAATATCATGTTGAGCAACAGTTCTGTCAGTTTCTCAGTAGTGTGGAACTGCTATTGTAATACTAATGCATGTTGAATGACTTTATGAGCCAATGAAAAAGTTATTTTTGTAGCAGCGGTTTAGTTTTATATGTAAGGTGACAGGATATTTGGAAAGTGTCACTTTGACTTAGTTTTCACACTCTCAACTCTGAGTCAGAGAGTGGTGTTTCATAGCCCTACTCAAGGGGTTTAGGCATAAACTTTAGGTTGTCATTTTAGGACTGTATAAAGTTCTACATTGCCAGAGGTGCTGTCCGCCTATTTAGATCAGTATTAAAAAAAACCATGAGCTGAATTCCCCGCCTGTGGCCCACAAAATCAGAAGTAGAGGTCAGGATGATGGTACCCAAAACTATCAGTACTAATCAATTTCAAAATATGGTGCCAGCAATATTCCCAGGACAATGAGGGAGGGTGAGACAGTGGTATTACTTGGCTCCTATTTAACAACTTCTAGTTGTTAAACATCTTAAGATTTTGTTACAGGTGGAGTTTGCAATTTCCATAGAGGTGCATGGGTTACACATAGTGCCTGTTAGTAACTAGCTTAAGGGAGGAATGTAGAGTGGTGTGCCGGTCACAGTTTGTGCACCAGTCCCCTTCATTGGCTCAATTCAGCAAAGGGGAAACTTGGCATTTAGTAAAGGACTACACCTTAGTGGAACCTCAAACAGTAGGAAAGAAGGGAAGAAGAAAAAGGAGCAATTAGACAATGGAGACCATACTTTCAACAGAGAATCTATTGCTAAAGATGAAGTATCCTGGAGATTGCCAAGATGCTGCAAGAGACAATGAATCTCTCGGCATTTGTGCCCAGTTGCCAAAGCTTGGAATGCAGGTTCATAGCTCCTTGAAAGTGGAGTCGCAGGTAGATAGGATAGTGAAGAAGGCATTTGGTATGCTTTCCTTGATTGGTCAGAGTATTGAGTACAGGAGTTGGGAGGTCATGTTGCGGCTGTACAGGGTATTGGTTAGGCCACTGTTGGAATATTGCGTGCAATTCTGGTCTCCTTCCTATTGGGAAGTTGTTGTGAAACTTGAAAGGGTTCAGAAAAGATTTACAAGGATATTGCCAGGGTTGGATGATTTGAGCTATAGGGAGAGGCTGAACAGGCTGGAGCTGTTTTCCCTGGAGCGTTGGAGGCTGAGGGGTGACCTTATAGAGGTTTACAAAATTAAGAGGGGCATGGATAGGATAAATAGACAAAGTCTTTTCCCTCGGGTCGGGGAGTCCAGAACTGGAGGGCATAGGTTTAGGGTGAGAGGGGGAAGATATAAAAGACACGTAAGGGGCAACTTTTTCACGCAGAGGGTGGCACGTGTATGGAATGAGCTGCCAGATTATGTGGTGGGGGCTGGTACAATTGCAATATTTAAGAGGCATTTGGATGGATATATGAATAGGAAGGGTTTGGAGGAATATGGGTCGGGTACTGGCAGGTGGGACTAGATTGGGTTGGGATATCTTGTCAGCATGGACAGGTTGGGCCGAAGGGTCTGTTTCCATGCTGTACATCTCTATGACTCTATGACTCTATGACCTCACTACTCACAGCACTGGTCCTTATTCCCTGCCAGAAGCTGTCAGTGACTGTGCCCTTGAATCTTTTAGCTCCTGATTCCTTCCAAGGTTTTGAGTGGCATCTTACTGTAGGTAACACACCACTGTATCTGTTGGTCACTGATATCCTTTTTACCTGGACAGCACACTCATTTCATGAGAGATGTAGCCTCACAAGGACAAAGAATATTGAATTTTACACTAATTCCTGGATTCCATAGATGCGGGGCAACACTATTTGCACTCAACTGTCTGTCAAGTCATTGAAAGACCACCTAGTGAGATTTATCAACCAGAAGGGTTTCAATTCTTTCATTGTCCAAGCAGTCTGTGACCACAACAAGAACTACCTCAATGTGTGCACTCACCTTCCTGGCAGCTGCCAAGCCTGCTTCATCCTCCAGCAATTCAAGCAGTCTCAGATCTTCACCCCAACCTGTGAGTGTGTAGATAAATCCTTGAAATCAAGAGTTATCCCTTGAAAAGGTGGCTCCTCACCTGTAGGAGTCCCAGACATAAGCACAGACATGATAGAGTCAATGTACCTTCTCAGTCAGATAGCCATCGAGTGGGTAATTGAGTCTCTGAGGATGTGATTCTACTGCCTTAAGTAGTCATAAAGCACCCTCCAAATGACTTGTGCAAGGGTCCCTGTAATTGTGATGATCTGCAGCATTCTCCACAATGTACTCCTCCAGAGAATAATGGACCCAAAGATGATCAGGACCTTGAAGGATACAGCTCAATAGGAAAACAGCAGGAGGTGTCAGAAGGGGAGAAAATAGAAGCAAAGGGCGGTTTATTTCTTTGTTCTTCCAATGACCTCCTGCTGGCAAGGTTAGCATTTGTTGTCCAGGAGCAGTTAAGAGTTAACTACATGACTGTGGGTCTAGTGTCACAGACAGGCCAGATTAGGTGAGGTTGCCAGATTTCCTTTCCCAAACCACATCAGTGAATGGGATGTTTTATTTCCAAGCATCGATAGTTAGTTAATGGTCAACATTAATGAGATTAGCTTTCAATTCCAGATATCATTAATAAAATATAAATATCATCAGTTTGAAACCATGTCCCCCCAGCATAGGACAGGACCTCTGGATTGCGGCACGGTGGCACAGTGGTTAGCACTGCTGCCTCACAGCGCCAGAGACCCGGGTTCAATTCCCGACTCAGGTGACTGACTGTGTGGAGTTTGCACATTCTCCCCATGTCTGCGTGGGTTTCCTCCGGGTGCTCCGGTTTCCTCCCACAGTCACAAAGATGTGCGGGTCAGGTGAATTGGCCATGCTAAATTGTCCGTAGTGTTAGGTTAAAGGGGTAAATGTAGGGGTATGGGTAGGTGGCGGGTCGGTGTGGACTTGTTGGGCCGAAGGGCCTGTTTCCACACTGTAAGTAATCTAATCTAATCTAATTACTAGTACTGTTATATTAGCACTGTGACCCTGTCTATAGAAACTTACAATTATAACTAACAGGAGCTGCACGCTGAGAAGGTCAGGAATGGTTCAGTGTGGGAAATGCTTGTGAGAATGCTATGAGTATCAGGAGTGCCCAGACTGTGCAATGTGGATTGAAAGAGAATCTCAGATTCCTGTGCTAGCACCTGCATTCATGAAACATTTCATCACTTCACAACAATAAAGGAATCACAGAATCATGGAAGTTGTGTGGCATAAGAGAAGTCCATTTGGCTCATCATGCTGGACCATTATTACCTAGTGTGAATCTCCTGCTTTTCCCCACACCACTATACATCACTTTTTTATTCAAACAATCATCCAATGTCCACTTGAATGCCTCGATTGAACCTGCCTCCACCATAGTTCCAGGCAGTGCATTCCATGATCTAATTACTCGCTCAGTGGTTTTTGTTTTCTCTCATATCACCCTTGCTTCTTTTGCAAATTACTTTAAATCTAAGCCCTCTCAATTCTGTTTCTTCCAGAATAGGAACAACCTCTAACTGTCCATTCCATGCAGCCTGCTCCTGATTTTAAAAATCTCTACTGGTTCGCCTCTTCACCATCTTCCCTCCAGGGAGAACAGTCCCAATGCCTTCAATGTATTCTCATAACAGAAGTTTCTTATCCCTGCAACCATTCTTGCAAGTCACTTTTGTACTCTCTTTCACATCCTTCCAGAGATTTTTGCTTCACTGTGGAGGTTCACCATTTATCATTTACCATTTCATGCCAATTTTTATGACATACTAGTAATAGAGAATGCTTGAGACGTGGCTTATCCAATCCAAACAGAGGAAAGTAATAGCCAGAGACAAAAAGTATGCCAAGTGACCCACACAAAGCCATGGCCACTTGCTACCTCCCTCCATGAAGAGAACTTCCTCCATACTCTTATGTTATGTAAAATCTAACAAGAGAACCAAGTCAGCATTCAAGAAGAGAAGGACAATCCTAGCCTACATGCTAGGTTTTTAGCTGTCATGTTAGATCCTGCCTGTGTCTGACGCTGTTGAAGGCTTTAGCACAAGAAGCTATTGCAAACAGGTAAAAAAGCCAAGATTATTTGGTTTCTGTTGTTTGAGGAAACTGGGACGAACTCTCCTTCTCTTTGAAGTAGAGCCATGGGATCTTTAATATCCATGTGAGAGAACAGACAGGATCTCAGTTTAATATCTCACCCAAAAGACACAGTTCTAAGAGTGCAGCACTTCCACAATTCCACAAAGAGTGTCAGATAGAGTAACAGTTCAAGATCCTGGATTTAGTGGCTTGTAATGTGCAATTACATCAATAAATTCTGCTGCATATAATGAAAGGGTTAGTGTTTGCTCCATGGTAGTCTGCAACACTGCCAAGTGTTCATGCAGCAGTAAACAGATGTGGGAAGTGTGTTACACCCAAACCGCTCTCAGAACTAGCGAGATGGTTTGTGCATACTACATGTATGAAACTTTAATATTTAGATAAAATATTATTTTGGTAATATATGCCAACCTCTGATACAAGACTGCTTGCCTGAAATAGTTAAAAATCACACAACACCAGGTTATAGTCCAACAGATTTAATTGGAAGCAATAGCTTTTGTTCCTTCATCAGGTGGTTGTTGTCACCTGACACCTGACTTTTAACTTTGTACACCCCAGTCCAGCACCGGTATCTCCAAATCATGCATGAAATAGTTGCTTGGTTCAACTAGCTGGATAGTGTGTGGTATAACACCGATAGTGTGGGTTTGTTTCATGAGGTAACTTGACACGACTCCTTGTTTTGTGATTGTGAATGGAAGGCAATGACTAACCACCACTGATGAAAACTATCAAGTAAACAGCTCAGTGTGAAACATCATCAGACAATGAGTAAGATCTGCCTTTGGTTAGAGCACTCATGGTGATACAGGTTGTACCTTCTTAATCTAGCACTCTGTGGTCTAGGACCCACAGTATATCTGGTTTTCCCTTTTGTGGCATTGTCACACCTCACCAAGTTAACATGCTGGAAATCAAGTCCTACTATTCCAAGATTTATCATAAAATGCTGATAAAAAGTATGCCAAATACCCACTTTTACCTGTCAGATAGACTCAGGTAAGCAGGAAAAAACAGACCAGATTTCTGTCCTTAACAAGAATTACTACTTATTAAAATAAACAGATGCAAACCATAGGCAAACAACTATGAATTGTCAACATATAACTTTACTACTTAAATCTCTAGACCCCTTCTAAAACTCCCCCTTCCCCCCACACACATCTGTATGGCTGGAATTAGACAGAAAAAAAACACTGATGTTATGGGTGTGGGAAGAAAACATGGGGAAGCAGTTCAATGGGCCCAGTCTACAGGGTTTACTGAGATAATCTTTTTGCTGCAATGATTTTATATTCTTTAGTCCCTTTCCTTTACGTTCTTTCCAATTCTTTGCGGGAGGCACAAGTGAGTAGGACTTAAACCGCAATATCTCTTATTTACTGGTTAAAGGCCACAGTTCACAACAACTAGTGGGGAAAATAAATGGGATTTCATCAGGTTTCATTTACTTTAATAGAGAAAAAGACATATCAACTGTCATTACAACAGTCCGAAGGCTTCTGCTTATATTACAACCACCCACAAGCTGTTCAATTGCCCAGGAGCCAATCAGATAGTTGCTATCAGTTTGATGGTTGTTGTCATCCTCAACTGGTCATCAGTCCACAAACCAATCAACAACTTGTCATTTGCCACATCTTATTTTGTACATGGCCCTGATGCTGGCCCACCTGTAAACAGCCTCCTCCACTACTTGAACAAAGTAACAGTGTAAATATAACTGAAACTGAGTTTCAGCAACCTACTTTTAAAAAGTACAGCAATTCTTTCCTCAGTCCTTGCTTTTATCATAGTTGTTTCCTCATTTCAGTCCACAGTTAGAAATACAGAAAAAGAAAAATATATGCCCTTTACAGCATCAATCTCCATTCATCATGTCATAGAGTCATAGAGATGTACAGCATGGAAACAGACCCTTCGGTCCAACCTGTCCATGCCGACCAGATATCCCAACCCAATCTAGTCCCACCTGCCAGCACCCGGCCCATATCCCTCCAAACCCTTCCTATTCATATACCCATCCAAATGCCTCTTAAATGTTGCAATTGTACCAGCCTCCACCACATCCTCTGGCAGCTCATTCCATACACGTACCACCCTCTGTGAAAAAGTTGCCCCTTAGGTCTCTTTTATATCTTTTCCCTCTCACCCTAAACCTATGCCCTCTTGTTCTGGACTCCCCGACCCCAGGAAAGAAATTTGCCTATTTATCCTATCCATGTCGCTTTTTGCCAGTTTGGATATTCCAAATCCTGCTTTTGATGTCCAATTGAAAAATCATTCATCCATTACACATTGAGTGACATATGTCAAGATGACATCTTTACTCAATGATGAAATAAAGTGCTTGTGCACTGAATATACTTAACCTCTGATGGTCCAGCAAGTTCTGCAGTGTAGGGGCAAACTTGAGGCTGCTCGATTAGAAATGTATAAACTTGTATATATTTCCATTTACTTAAATGCAGCTAAAGACTAGAGAGTATCTGGTAACTTGGAGATAAAAGTCATGTTTGTGAAGCATACTGTTGTGGTGTTGTGCATACCTATGATCAAGTGAATGAGTGAATAAAGAATAACAAAAAAAACCCTCATTTTTGATAGAAACCTCTGATGGTCCTTTCCAATACTGCATGAAGTTGGAACTCAGAACTTCTAGTTTGATCTTTTCTAAATGGTTTGAAGTATAATTATTTAAATGCCTCTCTTTATTTGTACCTATGGTGAGCTTTCCCAAAAGCTAAGGAGATCTTGATTATTGGAAAAACAGTTACAAAGATCCCAATGAACTTATTTGATGAAACTGTGGTCTTAGCAGGCAGAGCTGCACACGAAGAGCAAACAATGAATCAACTTATTTCTTTCCTGCATCCCAAACAGTGTGTGTCAATGAAGATAAAGCATCACTCTATCTGTGAAGAATGCTTTGTGGGCACAACTTCTGAGATTTCTCTGCTGCAATAATTGCATTATTTATGTGCCACTTATAAAGTTTGTCCTGCAGCGATGTGAGCAAGTATTTGCAAGTGTAAAATAACCGAAAGGTGCATGAGTTCATTAAATGTTGCATCAAGAATCTTGTTCATTTTCAACAAACGTTTTGGGGATTTATCAACAATAATTATAGGTTTTGCATAGATAAATGCTGGGTACTGAACCTGAAACAATTTCTGTAAGCCTGGCTTTTTATGCACTTGATTTAATGACCACTAAACATAGGCAAAGCGACCTGTTCCTAGCAAGGAAGTGAAGGAATGTTTCCACCTAAAAGAGAATAAACCTCTTTTTTTTTCTGCAGCCAGCCCAAAAACCCACTTAAGGTATTATTTTTCAATGTGTGTTCACTTCTTTGGACCCTGGTGTAAAAAGGAGAACAATTCTTTTTCCAAAAACATGGTGAGTGAATGTTTTCAGCCCCTGAATAATGTGCACCAGTGAGTCTGTTCAAATTTTATAAAATGAAATTCTCAATATCAAGAAAATTGTCCAATGTTACAACCAAGATTTGAATGGCGAGATGAGAATCTTGCTTATTTGCAGTGAGAGGCCTATTTTCATGCATTTACATCTCATTCACGTCTAAATTCACCTCATTTATATGCATTTTCCTATTCTCCCATGCGTTAGAGAGAAATTAGATGGTGACATTCCCAGCAGGAAAGTCAGTGTGGGTACCTATTGGCACTAGCTCATCACGTGCTCCTCCAGGCCTTGGATGTCAAACACCAATATTGAGGGAACAGTACATGAGCAGCAACCACTTGCACCATACACCAACCTCCCCCCACAACCTAACCACAGAGGTTGACATCAGACACACCCCAGCCTCACAACATTTCACTGTTCCAGTTAGAATACAGTTCTCTTCTTCAATGGTACGCTTTGGAGCACACTGCTAACTTACATTGCAATACTGCTCCCAGGTCACTTTGCACTGAGTGAGAGACATCCAATTCATGATCAAAGCAGGATATGCCTTGCAGCTCTTCAATTGCTTTATTAGTGCTCACTCCCTTTGTGCAGACTTGGATACTCACAGCATCTCTGCCTTGGCTTGCCTTTTTGCACTTCTCTCCCTCACCCAGAATTTAAAGGTTCACAGTACTTCAAACTTTGCCATTTAGCGCATGCACAAAGCTAGACAGATTGTCACCTATGTCAGCAGTGATCTGTTAAGGAGCAAAATCAGAAATTCATGGAAAAATTCAGCAGGTCTGGCAGCATCTTTGGATAGAAACCAGAATAAGCTTTTCAGATCCAGTGACCCTTGTTCAGAACCTCTGTTTTCTGTTTTTGTTTCTGATTTACAGCATCCGCAGTTCATTGGTTATCTGTTAAAGGGGTCAACATGTTGCTGTATGTCACCTTGTTGCATCAATGTCACATCTGCAGCATATGCCAACAGCTTACACAGCAAAAGCATTGCATATGCTTGGCTCAAATGACCATGTTTCTGATTCCAGGGGAGTAGTCCTCAGTCATGTCAAGGGATTGTCATTAGCTGTGCCACAATCAGTCAAAGGCAACATACAATCTCAGAAGAGGACTTGAACACAACCAGTCAGCCACTTGGGGAGGTCAGGGTCAAGGGTTCCATACCCCCTTCCCTCCATCATAAGGTCTGAAATGGACATTCGCCAATGATGGCACTTTATTCAGCACCATTTGCAATTCCTCAGATCCAGAAGTTATCCATTGAGGTTAATATGAAAAGCAATTCATGCTTAACAGATTTGTTATAATCCTATGGGAATATAACAATCAGAATTGATAAAGGGGGTACTAGTAGACGTGGTGTATTTGGTTTTCCAAAAGGCATTTGATAAGGTGCCACATAAAATAGTGTCACACAAGGTAAGAGGTCATTAGTATGTATTGAGAATTGGTTAACACAGCAAAGAATCAGAATTAAAACATCTTTTTCATATTGGAAAGATATAACTGTGGAGTGTCACAAGAAGCAATCCTTGTATCTCATAATTTACTATCTGTATTAATGAGGAGAAAGTGAGGTCTGCAGATGCTGGAGATCAGAGATGGAAATGTGTTGCTGGAAAAGCGCAGCAGGTCAGGCAGCATCTAGGGAACAGGAGAATCGACGTTTCGGGCATTAGCCCTTCTTCGATTCTCCTGTTCCCTAGATGCTGCCTGACCTGCTGCGCTTTTCCAGCAACACATTTCCATATCTGTATTAATGGCTTGGAGGATGGGGCAGAGGGTAATGCATCCAAATTTGCTGATGATAGAAAAATAAGTAGGAGAGCATGTTGTGATGAAGACATATGAATCCATAGGAAGATCTAAGTATGTTGAGTAACACCACACCCACCAACCCCACCACCCCGTAACTAAACACTTCAACTCCCCCTCACACTGCGTCAAGGACATGCAGGTCCTGAGCCTCCTCCACCACCAAACCATTACCACCAGACGCCTGGAGGAGGAACGCACCACATTCTGCCTTGAGACTCTCCAACCACATGGGGTAAATGTGGATTTCAACAGCTTCCTTATTTCCCTCCCACCTCACATTATCCCAGTCCCAAGCTTCCAACTCAGCACTGCCTTCTGGACCTGTCCATCACTCCTCCCTCTGACCTATCACATTCTCCCTCACCTTCATCCACCTATCGCTTTCTCAGCTACCTTCCCCTAAATCCCACCCCCCTCCCATTTAGCTCTCAGCCCCCGGCCCACAAGCCTCATTCCTGATGAAGAGCTTATACCCAAAACGTCAATTCTCCTGTTCCTTGGAAGCTGCCTGACCTGCTGTGCTTTTCCAGCACCACGCTCTCGATGTTGAGTGAATGGACAGAAACTTAGCAGATGGAGTTTAATGTGGAAAGTGGAATGTCACACATTTTGTTTGGTGGGAAGAAACAAAAGACTGCCTTTTATTTAATGCAATCCCTGCATTTCAAGAATCTTTCATGTGGGTTATAATTGATTGCGTAGGTCCCCTCCCAAGAAGTAAAAATCAGAACCAGTACTTGTTAACCATAATGGATGTGTCTACCAGATCTCCGGAAGTAATTCCATTACAAAGTATCAAGGCAAAAAGGGTAGTAGAGGAGTTACCTTTCTTCACATGGTATGGGCTACCCAGAGGTCTAATTTTACTGTTAGGCTGTTTTAGGAGATTATGGATAGCTTATGTATTTAAATCCAATGTATATCATCCTGAATCCCAGGGAGCTTTAGAAAGGTGGCATCAGATCTTGAAGACCACTTTGAGAGCATAACGTCAGGATTACCCGAATGATTGGGATAAAGATATCCCATTCGTATTGTTGCCATTAGAGATGCCCCAAATGAATCTACTCAGTTCACTCCCTTCGAGTTAATATTCGGGCATGAAGTGACAGGCCTTTGAAATTAATTGAAGAAAAATTGACAGGACCAAAGTCAGAGATCTCACACTTATTGGAGGTGAAGAAGTCCTTGAGGAGTTGGATAGGTTAGTAAGCTATCTATCTCAAGGAAAAAGTGAGAACTGCAGACTCTGACTCTTCAGCATCTGCAGTCCTCCCTAAGCAATGAGAGAACCCTCACAGATCCTATAAGTCTTTGCAAGCTGGTAGTTGCATAAAACTTGAATGCAGTTGTCACCATGACAGCCACTTACCCCTTTAGGTCACATGTTCTAGTCCAGCAGGTGACATAGTTCTGTGGTGTTTTATTCTGCAGTGGCCTTGCATCTCATTTGGCAGAAATGTTTTCAAGGATGATAGACTCTGCTTTGCGAAACTCCTGCACATCCTAAGGGGACTTTTAGCCTTGACATCTTCATATGGATGCTGTTAAACAGCTGCTGGAGGTTGTTGTGGACCCTGGACGTTTTAGCACTTCTGATCCTTCCCAACTTCTCTGTATCTTCATAGTACTGTCGCCTGAGCTGATTTCTGCTTTGAGTCGATCTATTGATCAGGGTTCCAGAGAACCTATGTGGGGAGTTTCAGAAATAGGTCAGATTCTAAGTAATGTGAACAGTCAGATTTCGCATCATTCACAAAGAAGGCATTAGTATAATTCTTGACACAGTGAGACTCAAATAAGGCATTGGAATGCATTTACCTGAAATTTTGACATATAACATAACAGAGACGCAAATTCTTTGTAGAGATCAGGTACTAAACCCTCCAGAAAGAAACTCATAAAAGGTACAACAAGAAGTTACTGAGTGTCATTGTGCATGAAACACAAAATGTTATCATGCAGGTGCTGCAAATAATGAAAAAGGCAAATAGAATTAAGGTCTTTGTTGCAAGGGTGTCAGACTATCAAAATGCCAAAGTCTTGTTGCAAATGTGTGGTGAGGCCACACATACAATTTTGCGTACAGTTTTGGTTTCCATATTTAAACAAAAGCACATTGGCACTGGGCTGATCCTTGCAATGATATCAGGAATTGCTAAACAGTCTGGGCCTTTATTAGTGACAGTTTGAAACAATGAGGGGTAATCTTACTGAAATGTACAAGGTATTGAGGCGACTTGGCAGGATAGATGTTGAGAAGACATTCCCTCCTAGTTGAGGGATATACTTACACGTCAAGGGAACACTTGTGAACAAATGTGTGGAATTGTCAACCCAAACCTGTGGAGGCTAGATCATTGAATTAATTTAAAGAGGAGTAGATAGATTTTTGAAATATTTATGTTGAAGGTTGTCCTGAGCTAGCAAACAAAGGTAGTTGAGACTCCCACCCATTCTCCAAGGATCTCTTCTCCTGCTTCCAACATACTCCATCCTCTTGGACACCCCGTGCGGGCATCTTACCCTCCATCGACCTATTTATCTCCAACTGCCATCATGACATTGACTGCCTCAACCTGTCTACCCCTCTCCCCCAATCCAACCTCTCACTCTCACAAAGCACAGCCCTCCACTCCCTCCATTCCAACCCCAAACTCGCCATTAAACCAGGGGCCGGTTCGGGGACACAGTAGTAGTTTGAAGCACTGATCTCTACATTGCTGAAGCGAGGCATCTCGTTCTATTGCCCCTCACCTCCCATCACCAAACTATCATCTTCCAGACCATCCATAACCTCATCACCTCAGGGGATCTCTCATCCACAACTTCCAACTTCATAGTCCAGGAACCCCACACCACAGTTCTACCTCCTACCCAAAATCCACAAAATTGACTGCCCAGGTCAACCTATTGTCTCCACCTGCTCCTGCCCCACCGAACTCACTTCCTCCTATCTCAACACCATCCTGCTCCCTTTGCCAGGAACTCCCGCATACATTCAGGACACAACCCACACCCTCAACTTCCTCCATGACTTTCATTTCCCCAGCGCCCAATGTTTTATTTCACCATGGACATCCAGTCCCTATACATGTCCATCCACCATGGTGAAGGTCTCCAAGCCCTCTGTTTCTTCCTCTCCCGCTGACGCAACCAGTACGCCTCCACCAATGCACTCATTTGATTGGCGGAACTGGTCCTCACCCTCAACAACTTCTCCTTCGAATCCTCCCATTTCCTTCACACCAAAGGGGTAGCCATGGGCACTGCATGGGCCCAGCTATGCCTGCTTCTTCATAGGATATGTGGAACAGTCAATCTTCCCAAGCTACACCGGCACCATTCCCCACCTTTTCCTCCATTACATTGATGACTGCATCGGCACCACCTTGTGCTCCCACAAGGAGGTTGAACAGTTTATCAACTTCACTAACGCCTTCCACTCCGACCTTAAGTTCACCTGGACCATCTCAGACACCTCCCTCCCCTTCCTGGGCCTCTCCATCGCATCTCCAGCAACTTACTCAACACAGACATCTATTTCAAACTCACCGACTCCCACAGCTACATGGTCTACACCTCCTCCCACCTCTTCTCCTGTAAACACATGATCCCTTACTCCCAATTACTCCACCTCTGCTGTATCTGCTCCCAGGAAGAGCAATTCCACTGCAGAACATCCCAGATGGCCTTCTATTTCAAGGACCGCAATTTCCTCTCAGACATGGTCAACAATGCCCTCCAGCACTTCTCCTCCCCTTCCCACACTTCTGCACCATTTCCGTCTCCTACAATCAGGCCCCACCAGCAAAGATATATTTTCCTTTCTATCTGCGTTCTGCAGAGGTCATTCCCACTGCAACTCACTCATTACGTCCACATCCCTCACCAACCCACTTTCCACACCTGGCACCTTCCCTTGTGAGGTGAAAAACCTGCGCCCACACCTCCCCCCTCACTTCTGTCCAAGACCCCAAAGGACCCTTCCACATTCAGCTGAGATTTTCCTGCACATCCACCCACCTCATCTGCTGTATCCGTTGCTCTCGCTGTGGCCTGCTGTTCAATAGGGACACAGGACGCCAATTCATGGAGCATTTCAGGGAACATCTCTGGGATACACGGACCAAACAACCCCACACCCTTTGGCCGACCACTTCTACTCCCCCTCCCACTTTTCCAAGGACATGCAAGTCCTGGGCCTCATCCACCAACCAATGAAAGCCATGCACCAACTGGAGGAAGAACACCTCATCTTCCACCTTGGGACCCTTCAACCACATGGCATCAACATCGACTTCACTAGTCTCCAAATATCCCCTACACCCACCTCATCCCAGATCAAACCTTCCAACTCAGCACCACCCTCTTGACCTATCCTACCTGTTCACCTTCCTTCCCACCTATCCACTGGACCATCCCCACTGACCTATCACTATTACACCCCATGTCAATCCACCTATCGCCTTCCCACCTACCTTAACCTTCAAGCCCACCCCACCCTACTATTTATCTCACAGCCTCCTTCCCCCTCCACATTCCTGATGAAGGGTTTATGGCCAAAACATCAACTCACTTGTTCTTCAGATGCTGCCTGACTTGCTGTGCTTTTCTAGCACCACACCTTTCAAGTCCATCTCTCATAGCCCAATCTACTAGCATCAAGGTTGTTACCAACACAATCTGTGAAGGTCTTGACATATCGGCTTGTGTTCTGGTGTCGAGGTCAATGTTGCAGACTGGGCAGTAAACTTTGCCAACTGGCCTTCCCCAGATACAGGATGCTATAAATTGTACAGACTTGCATTGAGAATGTATATCTTAATGCTGAAGACTTCACCAACAGAAAAAGATTCCACTCCATCATTGTACACATCATCTGTGATCATTGGTATCACACCTTAAGTCTGTACCAGATACCTTGAGAACTGCCATGACACCTAAATTCTTGACAATTCTCATGCTGATGTTGTTCAGTAAAGGTTAATATTTTCAACAGTTCAAAAGCTTTCAAGCATCTGATGCTCCCACATTGAAAACATCAAGATGCTCTGCTATGCTGGACATTTGAGAAAGAGTGACACTCGCTTAGACCAGATTCCAACATGGATTTAAGGACAGGGAACTTGTGCAGCTTGGTTCTTATAGCAACATTTACATTGACAGATGAAGATGTAAAATAGCAACGCATTTACGAATGTGAGTTTTAATTTAGAATGAAATGTTACTTGCGCATCCTATGGATCTTTGGAAGCTTTCCTTTTTCATTCCCTCCTACTAGGTGCACTATGAAGGGTGCTACCTGGTTGATGGCATTTGACCAGGTGCACAGCTGAGGTTTAACCATGACACTAGTACAAGAAATCCCAGAAGGTCCCTGCAGTGGTGAATACTGGTGAGTGCACAATAGTGCAAGCGCCCTGCCACAGAGGCATACTGCAAACGTAGAGGTGAACCCTCTATGAAATTCCCTAAAATTGACACTTCCTTGATTTTTTAGCAAAGTCCAGCTCCGTACATACTTTTCAATAGATGCAATAACTCCAAATCGATTTTTTCTGTCTCCCCTCAATGAGTGAGCTGTCAGTATTAGGTCAAATCCATAGAGGGAGCTTCAAAGTCATTTGTTAATCAGCCAACTTCCCATGATGGCATGGCATCTGCTTGCTGGGACATCAATGTGTGTTCCACTTACTCCACTCTGATTCTGCACTGGGATCAGCAAATCTACTGTTATTCAGAAATTTTTTGTATCACTATTAAATGGGATTGAACATTAACTGACTGTATTGTTAAAAATAAATGATAATGCTAAATACATTAAATTAAAGGAAAATTTTCACTTTCTTGTGAAAAATTTATTTTGTGATGTACAATGAGCTTTTTGAGACGTGAAGTAGGAAGTACAGCAGAGGTAACAGAAAGAGATGATTCCAGATGTGTGATTTTTGTATTTTTTCTGTTGAAAACGTTCAGAAAAGACAACAGTCCATCCTGATATTCACATGACACAACAAACTTGGAGTTGTTGACTAATTGTGTCAGTCAACATTTATCAGTCTGCAATAAACTCAGACACAAAGACACACGGTCAGGCAACACACAGTGGAAGAAAGCTATGGGAAGCATGGATTCACATACCTTCAGCCAGTTTGGGTTCTGCCAGGCGCACTCTGCTCCAGACTACACTACAGTCTTGGTTCAAACATGAACAGATCTCCAAAGGTAAAGTAAGAGTGGCAACATTGATATCAAATTTGACCATCTGTAACACCGAAGAGATCTGGTAAAATTGAGGTTAATATGAATCAAGAGAAAACTCTCTGTTAGTTGATATCATTTTAAGCATAAACAAAGATGTTTTACTAGGAGACCAGCAATCTCTCTTGCTTCAGGGTTTCCTCAGGGTTGATATTTTCTAACCAGCCTGTTCAGAGATGTTATTGCACACCTCTGCAGCAGGTGAGACTTGAATCTGGCTCAGACGTGAGAAGAGTATTCCTCAAGGTGGTGTCCTAAGTCCAACCAACTTCAGCTGCTTCATTAACAAGTTTGTATTCATTCATAAGGTCAGAAGTAGGGATGGTCGCAGATGGTTGTACAATGTTCAGCACCATTCAGAACTCCTCAGAAATTGCAGTTATCCATGCCCATATGCAGCAAGATCTGGACAGTATTTTGGCTTGGCTAATTAGTGACAATATTCAAATGATACAATGACAAGGCAATGCCTATTCCAACATAAAAGAACTAAACATCACTCCATGACATTCGATGGCAAAACCATCTCTGAATCATATATATATATATATATAGAGAGAGAGAGAGAGAGAGAGAGTGCGTGTGTGTGTAGATAAATAATAGCTACAAGAATAGGAAAAGAGGCTGCAACCTCTGTGGTAAGTAACTCACCTTCTGATTCCTCAAAGACTACCTACAAGATACAGGTCAGGAGTGTGATGGAATGCATTCTCATTACACTGATGAGTGCAGCTCCAACACCACTGAAGACAGTTAACACTAACTAGGACAAAACAGCTTCATTGTTTGGCACCTCATCGATTTCCACTCCCTCCACCCACATCACAGCAGTCAGTAGCATATACAAGCAGCAACTCACCCTGGCTCTTTCAGCAGCATCTTTCAAACCCATGACATCTACCACGTAGAATGACCAAGGCAACAGGGTGCATGGGAGCATGGCCACCTGCGAATTCCCTTCAAGCCACACAGTATTCTGACTTGGAACAGTATAATTGTTTCATTACTATTGCTGGGTCAAAACCCTTGAAAGCTTCTTCCTAAAAGGACTATGATGTGCCTACAGCATTACATACTGCAGTAGTTCAAGACATCAGCTCACTACCACCTTCTCAAGAGCAATTGTGGCAAGGCCAGCATGAGTATTAAATGCTGGCCTTGCCACATCCCATGAAAGACTTTCGAAAGATAATTATTAATTGCATTTTCTCAAAGCAAAATATTCACCCCTTAGAATGTCTTGTTGATTTAGTGCCTTAGTTAGAAAGTTAACTTCATAGCTTTTAAACTACATATGTCTGCAATACTGTATAACTTCTACAAAGTTTATTTTCTTATTTCATTTATTTTATGATTTAAAAAAAAAAATTCCTCAAGATTTGTAAAAATTTAGAATATTATTTGTAGAAAGTTGTGGGAAAGGCTACACAGTCCACAAAGTTCAGCTTTTGTGTACTTTCCACCACAATGGTTGGTATCATTGACACTATTTTGATCATTGTCAAATGCTAGGCATTTGTCAAGCTACTTATACAATAAGTGGTTAGACTAAATATCCCTGGCTATTCACACAGTCACGCAGTCAAAGGCAATTCTCCAAATCAACAAAGAACTGTATTTTAAATAACAGTCACTCCTTCCCTGTTCAAATGTTTGAATCAGGTGTGGCTCCCAACCAGGTTGTCATCTGTCAGGGTGAATGGAGTGCCTGTATTCTTGCCAAAGGAATGGTAATGAGTCTTAAAATATGATTTCAAAAAAGAATGTTGGGCAAATCAAAGCATGAAATCATTTACATGACAAGTCACTCAATACTAGTAAGAAATATTCAGAACATAAAACAATTTCGTACACAGTTCATCCTGGATTTCTGTTTGATCAACTTTAAAACAACCTAAGTGGTGACATGGTGGCTCAGTGGTTAGCACTGCTGTCTCATATTATCAGGGTCCAGGATCCAGTTCCAACCTTGGGCAACTGTCTGTGTAAAGTTTGCACATTTTCCCTGCATCTGTGAGGGTTTCCTCCAGCTTTCTCCCACAATCCAAAGATGTGCAGGTCATAGAGTCATACACCACAGAAACAGACCCCACTGTCCAAACAGTCCATAGTGAACATAATCCCAAACTAAACTATTCCCACCTGTCTGCTCCTGGCCCATGTCCCTCCAAACCTTTCCTATTTGTGTATCCATTCAAATGTCTTTTAAACATTGTAATTACATCCAAATCCACCACTTCCTCAGAAAGTTTATTCCACATGCGCACCACCTTCTGTGTAAAAGAATTTGCCTCATGTCTTTTTTAAATCTGTCTCCTCTCATCTTAAAAACATGCCCCATGGTCTTGAATTTCCCCATTTAAGGGAAAGTACAACTACCATTAACTCTATCTGTACCTCTCATTATTTTATAAACTTTTAACAGGTCACTTCTCAACCTCCTATGCACCAGTTAAAAAAGTCCAGGCCTATCCAGCCTTTCTTTATAACTCAAACCTTCCATACCTAGCAACAGCCTTAGGTGGATTGGTCACACTAAATTGCTTATAGTGTCCAGGAATGCGTAGGTCAGGTTGCTTAGCCATGGGAAATGCAGGGTTACAGGGTTAGGGTAGGGGGTTGAATCTGAGTGGAATGCTCTTCAGAGAATTTATGCGGACTTGTTGGGCCAAATGCTTGTTTCCATACTGCAGGGATTCTATGGGAATAAAAGCCACCAAACGTAGGTAAAAATATTGCTTTGTAGTTGTTTTATTGTACCCTTGAAAGAAAATGTCTGTGCTTCACTAGACAGCTTAAGGGAGAAAGGAAGCCTAAGTTTCAGTTGGGTTTGGGGAAGCAACTTCAGAGCTTGAGACACAGGCAGCCACATGTATGGACAATAATCGTGGAATGATTAAAACTGAAGATGCTCTGGAGGCCAAGTTTAGACATCTCAGAGATTTATGGGCTGAAAAAGTTTGCAAAGATATGGAGTAGGCCAAACCATGCAGGAATTTGAGAACAAGAATGAGAATTGAAGAGGTGGCTAGCTCAGTTGATTGGACAGCTGGTTTTGCACATACAGAGTGATGCCAACATGGTGGGTTCAATTTCTGCACCAGCTGAGGTTGCTATAAACATCTCTCCTCCTCAAACTTTACCTGAGACATGGTGACCTGCAGCGTAAACTACCACTAGTTGTCTCTCTTTAATGTGAGAGCAGCCCTAACGTCTGGTAAGACAGTGACAACTTTACCTTTTCTGATAATTGCCAAGTGGGCATGCTCATCTTTGATTTTTCTTATTCTGCACATGCATATACAAATACATAATAAAAAGCTGTTTTTAAAAATACATATAAAATTCTATTTTGCTTGACCTTTCTTACATTTGGCATGTACTCATTGAAGAATGACAGGTGTCCTTATTGAAACATACAAGATACTTAGGGGCTGGGCAAAGTAGATGCAGAAAGATTCTTTTGGGTTGTTTAGAACCGTAAGGTATAATCTCAGAATAAGGAGTCACTTATTTAAGACAGAGATAGAGATAAATTTCTTCACTCAGACAGGAGTGAATCAGTTGAATTCTTTACCTCACAGGGCTATTGTTGCTAGGTTATTCAATTATTCATGTCTGAGATAGATACATTTCTAAACCATAAGGGAATCAGGATTTTACAGGCCCCTGCTGGTGGGTTTGGAGGTGTGACACTCCACCTTCCACAAAATCCTGTCCGTGATACCATCATGTTCTGGAATTCCCATGACAGAATGTATTCTCAATACCCACACCAATCAATTCCACTGTCATTTTAAATATTTCAATTACATCACCCCTCAAGCTTCTGAATTCAAAGGAATGCAGGTCAGGTTTATGCAGCTACTCTTATGATTTAATATTTTAATTTCTGCTATCATTTTGGTAAATTCGCATTGTATCTTTCCAAGGGCAATACATCTTTGCTGAGATTAAAATCAGTAAATATTGAAAACACCTAGCAGGTTAAGCAATGTCTGTTGGAGGGAAGCAGAATGACCATTTCAGTTTATCGATGTGAAAACTTAACTCTTTTCCTTCCCCACGATGACCTACTGAATCGTTTCTTTGTTTTCAGATTTCCTATACCTGCAGCATTTTTCTTTTATATTTCCCCTGAGGTTCAGTGACCAAGGCAGAGCACAGTACCTCAGATAATATCTGGCCAGGTCTTTGTATATCTGAAACACAACTTTCTTACATTGTTTACTCCATTACCTTTCTGATAAATGAGGTCGACATTCCATTAGCTATTCTGATCACTTTCTGTGCCAGTGCACCACCTGTCACTAATTTTTATAGATACACTTTAGTTCCACTGCCCTTCTGCAGCTCCTATTCAAAAAATTTCATATTAAGATTTTGATAATACTTTATATATTCTAATGGTCTTTCTCAGATCCATTGTAGATATTCTCACACTCCATTGTGTTGAACTCTTACTTGCACATTTTTGGCAAAAGTATTTCTGTATTCCTTTGTAACTTCCTTCACTGACCCAAACAAGTTTTTAACTAAAAGCTTGCTGTTTCTTTGGATCAGCAAAAACCTTCACAAGGAATAATCCAAAAGAACTTTGGAGTTATTAGATGAACATTACAAATGCATCAGAGAAGATCTGTTAATTTACAGTGCATTGCTGAAGAACAGTTCCATTGTTGGAGATCTAATCATCAAATTGAACTAAGGACAACAAGAAGCCAGGGTAGGTCTCATTGCTATGCCACAGCGTAATAGCTAAGGAAGGTAGCATATGAGATTCTTAATTCCATGTTTGTCTGGTAGCTCTGTAATTGGATATTATAGCGATGAATATTGTCAGGCATTCTGCCATGTCTCACATCATAAGTCAGCAGGAGACAATTAGAAATCTTATAACAAAAATAGACTTTTTGTAATTTGCACATTACCTTCTGAGGGGAAAAGTTGCTTATCACTGTGCAAATGAAGGGTGAAGACTGGGAGTACCCCACTACAGGTGGGGTACTCCCAGTCCTGGCCATGTTAAGACACTATTGTATATTGGTCAAAGACCCAATGATGGCTAATTTGCTCCATTTCTCAATGCCAACAAAACACACTTACTAAGTGGGTTCACTGAAAATGACATTTCTATTTGTTTAACAGAAATGGTTAAATAACCTATTTGTCTGTCACTCTAAATTCCATTAAGGTTTCAGAAAAACTCAGTAACATATTTAGAACTGAAAGTCAAAGTTTCAGAAGAAAGATTAAGCCAATTAGCACCAAGAATAAGAAAACATTATTCACTCAGAAGGCATGAAATCTTTGGAATTATCTGACCCCAGTAAGCATTGGATATTCTGTCCTATTCAGGAAAAAACTGGCAAATTTTGTAAAATAAAGAAATCAAGGGATACAGGAAAAGTGCAGGAAAGCGGAGTTAAAATAGATGATCAACCACAATGAACCAAGTAGCAGGTATAAAGGACTAAATGACCTGTAAGCTTGCTGCTATTAGTTCTTTCCTTGGAAAGCACAAAAGACCTACTGAGGGGCATGCACTCTTCAAAACAATGAGATCCTGTTTATTTTCTTTCTAAGAAAGATAATCATCAATTAGTCATCAGATAGTAAACTACTAAAGGTGTGCTAGGTACATTAAAAAAAGTGATAGCGATCATTAAACACACCTTTCAAAATTGTGAAGCAGCTTAACAAAGTTGATGTGGTAAATTTGTTTACTGTATATCAGACTTGGAGTATTCTGGGTTTCTGTGGCTATGAAACAGAAACAGTATTTTCCCCCACTCAATAAAATATCACTAATTTAGTTAGAATTATATAATATTGCTTCAAGAGAAATTCTCTGAATTTGTAGCCTAACAGGACAATTCAAACAGCCTTCTTTCATGATTTTGAAAATCTCTATAAGATAACCTATCAGCCTTCTTTTCTGCAAGAAGATCAGTCCAATTTCATCAATTTATCTTCATTGCTGAGATTTCTCATTCCTGGAACCATTCCACCAACTCAATTTATAATTCTTCCAAGTTTAGTGTCACCTGAAAACTTTGAAATTTTCCCCGACACATCAAGGTCCAGATGATTAATATTTATCAGGAAAAGCAAGGGCTCCCAATAGTGACCCTGGGGAATTCCATTGCAAACTTCTTCCAGCCTAAAAAAATCCACTGACCATTACTCTGCTTCCGATCACTTGTCAATTCTGTATCCACATTGCTGCTGACCCTTTTATGCCAGGACCTATAAATTTCCTCACAAATCTGTTGTGAGGTACTGCATCAAACACTTTCTGGAAATCTATGTATACCACATCAATGCAAAAGCTTCACCAAACCTTTCTGTTACCACTTTACAAACTTCAGCAAGTTAGTTGATCAAGATTTCCCCTTTATAAATCTGTGTTGACGCTTCCAAATCAATCCACCTTTTTCCATGTGACTACTAATTCTATTCCAAATAATTGTTTCTAGAAGCTACCCCATCACCGAAGATAAACTTTTGGTGTGCAATTGCTTAGATTATCCTTACAGCCTTTCTTGATTAATCCGTAATGAGTGCAGTTCTCCAGTCTTATGGCATCTCTCCTAAGTCCAGGGAAGATGAAAGATTTTAACGCAATTCGTAACTTACTAGTGTGACAATAAGATCACAATATGTAGAGAGCAGAAGGCCTTCCAGAGCCTCCTCTGCCATTCAATAAGATCACGGCTGATGAGATAATGCTCAACTTCACTTCTCTGTCATTTCTCCAAACCTTTGATTCCCTTCCTGCTTAAAAATCTAGTCAGTCTCAACCGTGAGTATATTTGATGATGCAGCCTCTACATCCCTCTGAAGTAAAGAATTACACAGATTCACTGCCCTCTGAGGAAAACATTCCTCCTCATTTTTCTTAATGGTTGCCCATTTATGCTGAGATTAAACCCTCTGATACTAGATTCTCCCACAATGGAAACAACCTCTACACATCTACCCTATCAAGCCTGCTAACAATCTTTTGTCTCAATAAGGTTGCTTCTCATTCTTTTAAATCCAATGAGAATAAGTCCAATATACTCAATCTCTCCTCATAAGAAAATCTTTCCATACATGGATCAAACAAGTGAATCTCCCCTGGACCATTTCCAATGCCAGTATATCTTTCCTTGGATGTGGAACCAATATTCTTCAAAGTATTCCAGCTGTGGTCAAATTAGTACTGAAAAGAATCATACCAGACTTGAAACATTAACTCTATTTCTCTCTACAGATTCTGCCAGACTGGCTGTGTTTCTCCAGCACTCTTTTGTTTGTTCTGACCTGACTAACATCTTATATAGTGTTAGCAAGACTTCCCCACTTTTATACTCCAGCATCTATGACAATAAGGTATTTGCCTCCTCTATTACCCACAATTCTTTCCTTTGCCAGGAAATCAACACAACTGAAGACAGTTTTTGCTACATTTTTCATGTTCTTTCTCCAAAGGTAAATTGAATGAAATGTCTCAAAAGTCAATCCCATGTTACGTTGTACATTACTAATCCTGATCAGTTGTCTTCCTTTGCACCCTGTTCCAATTACTTTATTCCAATCATTACTTGCTGAACAGCTTGGAGTCATCCCCTCTGATCTATGTTCATGTCTTCCAAGAAGAAATTTAACAGAACCGCAACATTAGCAGTATTCCTGTGAATTCCAGCCCCAGAGAAGTGAAATGAACTTGTATTTAACTGATTGACCAGTCAACACTTAATGGAGTGCACTCAATATTTTCCAAAATGCCAGTTGGACTACTATGTCCAAGGATGTACTTTGGTCATCACTTGTCTATTTTTAGCTCAGAATGAGTTCTTCTGAGTTTGCATACTCACAGCAGAAACCAACATCTAATCTCTAAATCTATGATGCAGTTGCTTCTGGTTGCTCCTTATTACAATGGAAATTAATGTGAAAAAGCCCAGGGAATATGTCATAAACATGACTAAAGTTAAATCCAGTGTTATTTTTTTTTAATAAAAGAAGGATCTCGTAATGTTTTAAATGAATTGGAATAATTTTGTGTTACTCAAACTTAGAGAAATTAGGGTGATCCCCACAGATGTTCTGTCCCCAGTGTTTCTCTGAATAGCATGGAATATTTCATCAAAAAATGTTTGGCAGATATTTGTCATTTCTCTGTAATTTAGCACTGAGTATTAATTTTCTAGATTATGCAGTTGATTTTTCATGTTAATTCCCTAAATCTTAACCATCTTCCATATGTCATTGCAGCTTTAGTTTCTAGGGCTTAGATATTCATCCAATAAACTACAACCTACTTTTTTAGAATAGTAGAACCTGTTGCTGCTTCAGAAGTAAAAAGAACAGTTTGTGTTGCAAACAGACAAGCAAATGTAACATTTTTCTGTAACCTAAAGTGCACACAGTACGGAGAATATAGTCTTCTCTATACGTGAAATATAATCACAGAATAAATATATTGATATTACAAAATCTTCCTTGTAAGAATGAGTCATTTAATTACCCTTGCTTTTACCTTCTGGATTTTTATTAAAGTACAGAAGATGTTCTCACATTGTTCTTCACTCTAGGACTTGTATTTTCCATTTTCTCAATCTCATTCCTTGGGGTGCGATGCTGCTGTTGAGAGGATCCTGCACATAAACATAGTCTAGGTATGAGATGAGTAGCAAAGAATACACAGGAGGGTTCTGTTCAACTCAGACAGCCAGGAGATGATTCGAAGAGATGCTGCAGCAGATTAGTCAAAGATGACAGGTAAACTGAATGCCTACAGTTTCACCCAAGAACACAAACCTGATTTCAACTCAAGGCAGGAACCTAAGGAATGGCTGCTGAACTGGCAGCAGATCCCAACTGAGTTGTGGCAGACAAGAGATTTTTAACACATGGACTTTATTTGAATATCCCAAGACTGACTCAGGCGAGGATTTTAAAATTTCTTAAGCAAGTAATAAGACAGAGAGTATGGATAGGACCAGGAATCTAACCTCAGGCAGAGCAGAGAGGGGGCACAAGAGTGAGGGTTTTGTACTTAAATGTGCACAGTAAATGAAACAAGGTAAATGAGCTTGTAGTGCAGGTACAATGCTATGGGCAAAACAGACACTTGGCTACAAGGGGATTAGGGCTAGAAAATAAATATCCATTAGGGCTGGGAAATAAGTACCTTACCTGTCCTTTCAATACCCATCCTATCGAAAGGTCAGGCAGATGGGCAGAGAGGATGGGGTTGTCTTGTTAGTAATAAATGAAATTAAATTGATAGCGAGAAGTGGTATAGAGCCAGAAGGTATGGAATCTATGTTGAGTTGAGGAATCACAAAAGAAAAAAGAACAGATGGGTGTTATGAACAGGTTCTCAAGCAGTAGTCAGGATGTGGGACAGGAAATATATCAGGAGACAGAAAAGCCATGTAAGAAAGGCACTAATATATAATCATTTGGGACTTCAACATGCAGGTAGACTGAGAAAATCAGGTTAGTAGCAGATTCCAAGAAAAGGAATTCATGGAATGTCAAGAGTTTTATTTTGAACAGCTTGTGGTAGAGGCCACGAGAGAACTGTTATTTCTGGATTTGGTGATGTGTACTGAGGCAGACTTCATTAAAGAGCTTACGGTGAAGGAACCCCTAGGGGGCAGTGACCAAATACGATAGAATTCACCCTGCAGTTTGAGAGGAAGAGGCTGGAATCAGATGTAACAGTATTATAATTGAGTAAAGATAACTGCGAAAATATGAGGGAGGAACTGGCCAGAGTTCATTATAAGGGAATCTTAACAGGGAAGGCAGTAGAGCAACAATGGCAGATGTTTCTAGGGGTAATTCAGGAGGCACAGCAAATATTCATCCCAAGGAAAAAAAGAAACAGGCAATGGGGAGGTTGAAGCAACCAAGGCTGTCAAGTGAACTCAGGGACAGCATAAAAGCAAAAGGAAAAGCATAGAATGTTAGTGAACATTAGTGAAAAGCCAGGGTATTGGGAAGCTTTTAAAAACCAGCAGAGGACAACTAAAAAAGCAATAAGTGGGAAGAAGATGAAATATGAGGGTAAACTAGCTGGTAGTATTAAAGAAGGTTGCAAGACTTTTCTTTGATATATAAAAGGTAAGAGATTGGCAAGGATTGGATTGCTGGAAAATGAGGCTGGAGTGTTCATAATGGGGAGCAGATAGTGGAGGAACTGAACAGGTATTGTGCGTCAGTCTTCAAAGCAGCAGACACCAATAGCATACCAGAACTTTTCAGTGGTGTCAGGGGGTAGAGGTGAGTGTAGTAGTCATCATTAAAGAGAAGGTGCTGGGTCTGAAGGTGGAAAAATCACCCCAGATGGAGACAGCTGAGGAGATTGCAGATGTCTTTCAGCAGGGTCCCAAAGGACTGGAAAGTGGTGCATGTAACACACCTTGTTAAGATGAGAAAGAGGCAAAAGACAGAAAATTAGAGGCCAGTTAGTCAACCTCATTCATTGGTAAGATTTCAGAGTTCACTATTGGCATGGACAGGTTGGACCTAAGGGTCTGTTCCCATGCTGTACATCTCTATGACTCTATGACTATTAAGGTTGAAATTGTGAAGCACTTGAAAATGCATAGTAATATAGTGCTGAGTCAGTGCAGCTTCACCAAGGAGAGGTCATGCCTGACAAACCTGTTAGAATTATTTGAGAAGACAATGAGCAAGTTCGACAAGCAAGTTTAACAGAGAGCGAGTGGACACGATCTATTTGAATTTAATGAAGACCTCCTGTTGCACAAGAGGCTGCGAAATAAGATAAAAGACCATCATGTTAGTGGCAAGATACTGGAATGGATAGAGAATTGGCTACTTGCAGAAGGCAAAGAGTGTGGACAATGGGGTCTTTTTAAGGATGGAAGCCGGTGACTGCTAGAGTTCCGCAGGGGTCAGTGTTGGGACCGGAATGATTCACTTTATGCATTAACGATCTGGGCCAAGGAACTAGGGGCACTATTACCAGGTTTGCAGAAAACACAATGATGATTGGAGGGACAGGTAATGTTGAGGGAGCAGGGAAGCTGCAGATGGTCTTGGTCAGGCAAAGAAGTGGCAGATGGAATACAATGTGGGCAAGTATGAGGTTATGCATTTTGGTAGGAATAATAGAGGTTTTGACTACTTGCTAAATGGGAAAAGACTTCAGAAATCTGAGCAAAGGGACTTGGGAATCCTAGTTCAGTATTCTCTAAAATTAACACCCTAGCCACTCTCCCCTACATCAAAGACATTTCGGAAATGACTGCCACACAACTCAGACCCGTTGACCTCATGGTAGCCCACAAACCCCCCAACACACTAAAACAGCAGCTAATGAATTTGAAAGACTCAGACAGACAACAGTAATACTAATGCCATTTACAAAATACTGTACAAGAACTGTAATAAACACTACATTGGACAAACAGGCAGAAAACTAGCTACCAGGATACATGAAATTCAACTAGCCACAAAACAACATAGTTCTCTCTCACTAGTATCCTTACATACAGATAAGGAAGGACACCACTTCAACTGGGACAACATCCATCCTAGGACAAGCCAAACAGAGACATGCACGAGAATTCCTAGAAACATGGTATTCCAACCGATTAACAAACACATTGACTGAGATCAACAAACACATTTACCACCCCCTGAGAAAAAGAACAGTAAATGACATCACCATAGGAAATGACATCACCACCCCAAGGAAACCCAAACATATACATAGAAAGCAGGAAACACCAGCAGAGCTCCGTCCGAAGGCTCACTGAAGATGTTACCTAGTATGGAGACAAAACGTCTGAAAATGAACCTTCCAGCTCAGTGAACAAACCTCCATCCTTAATACAGCTTAGGAAGGCAAATGCAATATTAGCATTCTTTTAAGGGGGCTAGTATACAAAACCTTGGATGTACTGCTGTGGAGTATAAGGCCTGGTCAGACTGCATTGAAATATTGTGAGCAGTTTTGGGCCTCGTATTTAGGGAGGAATGCTGACCTTGGAGGGGGCCCAGAGAAAGTACACAAGATGATCCTGGGAATGAAGAGCTTGTTGTAGGAGGAATGGTTGAAGACTCTGGATCTGTATTTGATGGAATTTAGAAGAATGAGAGGGGGATCTGATTGAAACTTACAGAATACTGAGAGGCCTGGATAGACTAGATGTGGAAAAGATGTTACCAGTGATAGGACTGACTAAGACACAAGGGCACAGCCTCAGAGTGAAGGGACAACTGTTTAGAATTGAGGTGAGGGGGAATTTCTTCAGCCAGAGAAGTGGTAAAACTCATTGGCATAGAATGCTGTGGAGGCCAAGTAATTGAGTATCTTTAAGACAGAGATAGATAGATTTTTGATTGCCAAGCAGATCATGGGTTACAGGGAGAAGGCTGGAGAATGGGGTTGAGAAACATGTCTAACATAATCGAATTGCAGAGCAGACTCTATGAGCTGAATGACCTAATTGTGCTCCTATATCTTGTGGTCTTATGGACTTCCATACAAAACTGATGGTTCTGACATTATTGGCAGTTATCAAAATTGACACAGAAAAATTATCTCTTGCAAGTGATGAATCAAAGTTTGTGAATGCTTGATGGTGAGTGGTCCAATGTCTACAGGTGCCTGGTATCTTTATTGGACCATACGAATGTGCTTGCACCACAGAGCCCCCAAAGAACTTTTGAAATTAACAAGAAGTAAAGTGTAGAATATTCATTATCTTGAATAATCTGCAGGTATGAGATTGTATTTTTTAATGGCTGGATTTAAAAGTTCTTCATTTGTTGGTAATCCTTCAATTATCTTTAAACCAGGAAAATCTTGACGATTGACAGTCCTGCTGCATTTGTCATGTGTATATGCTTCCAAGACCTATCCAAATTGCCATAAACCTGGAATCTCCTAAAGGTCAATTGGCATCCAGCAACTAGCATCAGTTATCACCCACACTGGACTGGAGAGAAAACACAGATAGCTTTTCTGCCCGTAACCAGCCTCATACTATAATAACATTCCAAAGATTTTCAGGCCTGTCTGATATGACTCACCTTATTAAAGTTGCATTGGTCCCTGTGATTGAATTTCAGTGACCCATGTTGATAAATGTGTTTGTCTGCTCATGTCAAGTGAAGGCAAGATCAGACTTAGTTGTTCAGTCTGCCAAGCTGTGCTGTCTGTCATCATTCACAGCTTGGATACAAACTCCAAGAATAATTAGTATGACATGATATTAGAGAACTTGCCTCAAAATAAACAACTGATTACTGGTAATGGCAGCAACATAAATATTTCTGCCAATTAGATATAGCTGTGGAGACAGTGAAGTTGCAGACTGCTGGGAATGCATTGATGCATTAAAGTGTTTTAAATATTTCTCTCCCCATGCAAGTTTAGCAACATTGGGGCTGAATTTCCAACTTGTGCAAATATGAGGAATGTAGTTGATGAGGGTTGAAAAATGTGATGCTGGAAAAACACAGCAGGCCAGGCAGTATCCGAGGAGCAGGAGAATCGATGTTTCGGGCATAAGCCCTTCTTCAGGAATGAGGCTGGTGTGCCAGGCGGGCTGAGATAAAAGGCTCCAAGCGTCGTGTAGTCAGGGTCTGGCGATGGAGGAGGTCAAGGACCTGCATGTCCTTGGCGGAGTGGGAGGGGGAGTTAAAGTGTTCAGCCACGGGACGGTTGGGTTGGTTGGTGCGGGTGTCCCAGAGGTGTTCCCTGAAACGTTCCGCAAGTAGGCGGCCTGTCTCCCCAATGTAGAGGAGACCACACCGGGTGCACCGGATACAGTAAATGATGTGTGTGGCGGTGCAGGTGAATTTGTGACGGATATGGAAGGATCCATTGGGGCCTTGGAAAAAGGTGAGAGGGGAGGTGTGGACGCAAGTTTTGCACTTCTTGCGGTTGCAGGGGAAGGTCCCAGGAGTGGAGGTTGGTTTGGTGGGGGGTGTGGACCTGACAAGGGAGTTGCGGAGGGAGTGGTCTCTCCAGAACGCTGATAGGGATGGAGAGGAAAACATATCCCTGGTGGTGGGGTCTGTTTGGAGGTGGCGAAAATGACGGAGGATGGTACGATGTATCCGGAGGTTGGTGGGATGAAAGGTGAGGACCAGTGGGGTTCTGTCCTGGTGGAGATTGGAGGGGCGGGGCTCAAGGGCGAAGGTGCGGGAAGTGGAGGAGATGCAGTGGAGAGCATTGTCGACCGCGTCGGAGGGGAAATTGCGGTCTTTGAAGAAGGAGGCCATTTGGGTTGTTCAGTAGTGGAATTGGTCTTCCTGGGAGCAGATGCGGCGGAGGAGAAGGAATTGGGAATAAGGGATGGCATTTTTACAGGAGGCAGGGTGGGAGGAGGTTGTAATCTAGGTAGCTTTGTAGTAAATGTCTGTTTTGAGTCGGTCGCCTGAGATAGAAATGGAGAGGTCTAGGAAGGGGAGGAAGGAGTCTGAGACAGTCCAGGTAAATAGAGCTGATGAGGCCCAAGAATTACAACCTGGCCAGCATGTTGGTTTCCCAATTCTTTTCTCGGTGTCACTCATTTGACTGCAATGGGTTCAGACCCCAAGAAAGCCTTCATTCATAAAAAATGAACAGGAATGAGGTTCATAAAAAGCCTTATTAAACAGGGCATTTTTGAGTCGGTCAGTATGCAGTTTGCCATTTGGAGGGAGAGATTAAGCACACAGAGGCAGGTTGGACTAGCAGCACTCCTGATAGTGTACACGGCTTCTCTAACATCCAGGATGAGAATGCCTGATGTAAAGGACACACACTCCTCCCCCTGAACCCACCCATGACAGTAGCATACTGGTTGCTTTTACACAACTTGAATTTAACTTTTTTAAGAAGTTGCTGAAGGGATCACCTTCTTGTAGATCTGATTCCAATATTTGCCTTTTACTGCAGACTTTCATTGGCCCATTTGCCATGATTAATTAGGCAGAGAGTCTGTTTCCATGACGATTAAGGTGTATTTATGCAATCCTGGAGGAGGCTTGGGACTCAAACACTCCTGGCTCCAGTTTCCTCACCCCAAGATGAAACTTTGGCCCTTTATTTCCAGAGAAGCATAATTTCAATAACTGACACAAAAGGAAGATTTGCATTCATGTAGTGCTTTTCATGGCCACCAGGCCTCTCAAAGCACTTTACAGTCACTGAAGTACATTTTTGTAAAGTAGATTTTCTTTCTGCCATTTAGGAAACACAGCAGCAAATTTGCACTCAATTAACAACCTTCCACAAAAGCAATATGATAATTACTATATTTTTTTGTGTGTTTTATTGTTATATGGATTACCAATTGCCCAGGACCCCAGGGATAATTTCCCACTTTTCTTTGAAATAGTGCCATGGGATGGAACAGGCATTGCGCCTTGGCTTATTATTTCATCCAAAATGCATGACCTCCAACAGTATAGTATTCCTTCAGTAACTAGACCCAGCGTTGATTCTTGCACTTGATTGCTGAAATCAGACATGAAATGCAAACAGTGTGATTTAAAACTTAGGGTATTTCAAACAGAGCCACAGCTGACACCTGAAGCAGATAAAAATACCATGTAAACAATCAGTCAAAAGTTAAAGCAAGGGATCACAAAAGTTTATTTATACCCAACTGTCTCCAGTGGAATTCTCATAGAATCATAGAATCCCTGCAGTGTGGAAACGGACCAATTGGCCCAACAAGTCCACACCAAACCTCTGAAGAGTAACCCTCCCAGACCTATTTCCCTACCCTATTACCCATTCACCCCTAACTATTGGAGTTAACCTACACATCTTTGGATTGTGGGAGGAAACTGGACCACCCAGAGGAAACCAGGGGAGAATGTGCAAACTTCAGACAGATAGTCGCCCGAAGATGGAATTGAACTGTGTCCCTGGCACCGTTTAGGGACAGGCTTTAGGGAGTCAGGAGATGAGACTTGAATCACACAGTTTGCATTAAATGTCTGACTTCACACTTAATATTTATTTGACAGCTTTGACAGGTCCATTGAATAGTTTAGAAAAATAAATTCACATTTTTAACATTCCAGTGCTAACTCTCCATTGGCATATCTGCCACAAATGACACCTAATACTATTCCCCACCCACCTCCAAGCACAACCATTTCACCAGGGCACTTAACTTTCCTAAAGGCAGCTGAGCTGTCACCACAAAGTGTCCTGGAATCATACTCACATTTCTATCTCAGCTCTCCAAAGGGATACACTAGTCATTGAAAGTAAAATAAAATTCATTCTGACCACTTCTGCTTTGCTGTCTCTGGATTCCAGGCGGGGATAACGAATAGGGGTTTAATTTGAGACAGCTGACCATTTAAATGGCTAGTCTTCTCCAGAAACGGCAGATGTGTAAGATGTGGCAACCCCCACACACCCACCCCCAAAAAATTCAGAAATGATACATTTGGGGTTAATTCAACCAACCTTTGAGGACTTTCACCATTTTCACCATGCCTACAGCTACGCATATTTCCCAGACACTCATGTTGGGAGACAAATTCAAAGAAGGTGTGGGAATCAATGGACTTGATAGGGGGTGTTAGGAAGAAAGCAACACAAAAGTTAGGAGGTGGGAGTTAGCTGAGCCAGCTACTCCCTGTGGCAACATGACCTGTAGTGTCTTCCATACTGATGTGAATCTTAAACGTGCAGTGAAAATGGGAAATGATTGCAACCACACTGAGAGAGGATAAATTAAGTTTTATTTTTCTGTCTGAACATGCAGCATTTACTTATGAGGGATGGAAAGCCTTTCAAAGGACAATTGCATTAATCAGGCATGCTCACAGTGCAGTGTAACAATAGCAAACTGTGTATCAAATGCACACATCGAACTGTGTGTGATATGATACTGGTCACAAGCGATCTTAATATGTCATTGGTCTTTGCAGACTGAATATAGTCAGCTCTGTGTCGAAGTAATCACAGGCAACTTTAAAATTCTCACCTGTGACCACAACTCCCAAGGACATTCAAAGTTTCATGTGCTGCACAAGTGAACAGAGCTGATTTCCTCTTATCTTGAGCTGTAAGTATTCACTATTATGAAGAAATACTGCCTTTCTTGGATGATGCAGAAGGTGAGGGCAAAACATAAATTGTACATCCCTTGCTACTGCATTTGTATGGCATTGCTTTTGCTGCATTCATCAGTCTCTGTGTGCATTATTCAAATCATGCAAACATAATGCAGTTCATGCTCATTGTCTGTTCATTAACATCATTTTATTATTCTTATGTATATTGGCCTTTTTTTAGTTGAACTTGAATGATGTAAACATTATTTACTATTTTCTGGTAAGCAGCCAGCAGCTCTTGTGATGTAACATATTATCACAAACTGACATTCCAAGACAGTTATGTTTAAAATGTATCCTTGCATTTGAGACAAAATTGGGAATCCAGCAAGCACTCCAGCTCTAAAATATACTGAAGTCAGCTGGTTCCTTGTTGGTGAAACTCAAACTGGAACTGATTGAAATCAAGTGACAGGTTTCACACCTGGTATTTGGCATTAAAGTCACCCAAACGGATTTGTCCTTTTGGAATGGGGAATGAAAACTTCATCAAAATCAGAATCGAATACATCCTTTAAATCTGCATCAAAATTGAGCTTCAGGGCTTAAACACTGATGATAGTAGCATCTTCATTACAGCCAAGAGGCAGATGAAGAGTCATGAATATTTCATTCAGACATGGGAAAATCCGGCAGGGCATCCGACAGCCTACTCTGGAGTGCAAGGACCAATTCTATGAACATTGGGGTTGCTTTCAACCTTTCCTTTTCAGTAGAATATATATTCCCCACTACTAGATCCTTCAGATGCCACTCTCCATGGAGGGCATCTCACTGAAGTTGGTGACGTCAATTTGGACTCTTGATAGCTCACATGGCTTTCTTTTAATGGGGAGAACTTCAGATTTCATTGTTGTTCACATATTCTTGTTAGGCTGCTGATCAAGTTTCAGTAACTTGTTAAACTATGATGACTGGGACAATCTTGCCACTGCAGCTTTCTTCCACATTCACATCTGTTAAGATGCACTATCTTCCTTTGCCTGCTTTGCCACCAATGGCTTTTTGGAACTCATACTTTGGCTGGTATCTTTCCTCAAACCTGATGCCTTGGATGGCCTAATAAGGAAGAAAAAGTTCACAACAGTATTGTTCAGGTGATCATTGGAATGCACAAGCCTCTCCACCAGGTCAAGTTGGTGATCTAGAACAGCAGCATTCACATCACAGTCCCACTGATTATCATCTGTCACTATTGCCTGTTTGTTAGAATGCTCCTGGAGGAGGTGATGTGGGAAAAACATACTTGACCGCATCCTCACCAACCTGCTGGCTGTGAATGCATCTGTCCATGACAGTACAGGGAAGTGACAACTGCACAGTCCTTGTAGAGACAATGATGCACCATTATGTTGAAAATAACCTACATTGTGGTGTGTGGCACAATCACCGTGCCAAATGGATGAACTTCAAACAGATCCAGCAACTCAAGACACTGTGGGCCATTAACTACAGCTAAAATGTACCCAACACAATCTACAACCACATGACATGGTATATCCCCCACTCTATCATTACCATCAAGACAAGGGATTAAATCCAGTTCAATGAAATATGCAGGAAGGCATGCCAAGAGCATCATGTGATTTACTTAAAAATGAGATATCAACTTGGTGAAGCAACCAAACAAGTCTACTTACATGATAAACAGTAGCACCAGTAAGTGAGAGAGCTGGGCAATTCCACAATCATTGGATTAGATCTAAGCTCTACAGTCACAAATGATGGTAGACAATTTAACAACTCATTGGAGGATGAGGCTTCACAAAAATCCCTATTTTCAGTGATTTGGAGTTCAGCACATCAGTTCAAAAGCAAACACTTTCAGCCAAAAGTCCCAAGTGAATGATTCATCTTGGCCTCCACCAGTGGTCCCAGCATCGCAGATGTCAGTCTTCAGCCAACTCGATTAACTCCACATGATATTAAAAAAAGACTAAACACACTGGTTACTACAAAGTCTATGGGTGCTGACAACATTCTAGCAATAGTACTGAAAGCATGTGTTGCAGAACTTGCCACACCCAAAGCCAAGCTGTTCCAATAAAACTACGATGTGGAAAATTTGCCGAAGTATGTCCTGCATACAAAAAAAAATAAATCCAATCTGGCCAACTATTACACCATCAGTGTACTCTCGATCATCAATAAAGTAATAAAAGGTATTATCAACAGTGCTATCAAGCAGCAATAACCTGTTCACTGATATACAGTTTGCATTCAGCCAAAGCCATTCAGTTCCTGACCACATTACAATTTTGATTCAAACATGGACAAATGAGCTGAATCATGATGTAAGGTGAAAGTGATAGCCCATGATATCAAGACCACATCAAGGTAAATTCATAGACCCCTATAAAACTGGACTCAGTGACAATCAGGCGGCAATTCACCACTGGTTAGAGTCATACCTGATCCAAAGGAAGATGATTGTGATTGTTGAAGGTCAATCATTTCAACTCCAAGACATCTCTGCAGGTGTTGTTCATTCGCTGAAGCAGGCAATGTCCAAATGCAGCAAGACCTGCACAATATCAAGGCTTGGGATAACAAGTAGAAAATAACATATCTCATAGAGTCATAGAGATGTACAGCATGGAAACAGATCCTTCAGTCCAATTTGTGCATACCGACCAGATATCCTAACCTAATCTCATCCCATTTGCCATACATCATACAAATACCAAATAATGGTAATATCAAACAAAGGATAATCTAATTTCAGCTCCTTGACATTCAATGGTGCTACCATCACTGAATTCTCCACCATTAATTTCCTAGGGGTCACCACTGATGAAAACTGGAACAGTCATACAAATAAAGTGGCTATAAGAACAGATCAGAGGCTAGGAATGTAGGTACCTCACCTCCAGATTCCCCAAAGCCTGCCCACCATCTACAAAACCCAAGTAGGAAGTGTGATGAATATTTCCCACTTGTCTGAATGAATGCAATGTCAAGAACACTCAAGAAGCTTGACACCATCCAGAAGAAAGCAGCCTGCTTGATTGGCACCACATTCACAAATGATCACTCCCTCCAAAACCAATGTTGAGTAGCAGCAGTTTGTACCATCCACAAGACGCACTGTAGAAATTCACCAAGGCTCCTTAGATAGCACATTCCAAACCCATTTGCATCTTGAAGGACAAGGGAAGCAGATACATGGGAATACCACCATCTGCAAGTTTCCCTTGAAGGCACTCACCATTCTGGATTGGAAATATATCACCGTTCCTTCAGTTTCAGCAGATCAAAATCTGGAACTCGCTCCACAATAGCAGTGTAGGTATATTTACTGCATGTTGATTGCAGGGGTTCAAAAAGGCAGATCAGTAACACTTTCTGAAGGGCAAATGGGATGGGTGATAAATATTGGCCCAGACAACAATGTCCATATCCCATGAATGACTAAAACAATTGTCTTCTGGAAATCCTGGGAACAATAGTAAAAGAATAAAGTGGGGCTAGAACCTTTCTGTCACTATCTGTATGTAGGGGTAGCTGTAGTAGTCCCACCAGCAACAGAGAAAGAAAAGGACATTGCATGGAGGGAGGTGATCTTAATGTTCAATTTTTTCTACTGTTTCCCTCCCATTGCCAATAATTTGTAGCAAAGTAATGTAGAAAAATCCAGTCCCATTTCATCCTGCTCAGTATTTCTTTTGCATTGTGAAACTTTAGGTTGGGTAGGTGCATCTCACAATGGCTGTTAGGAAAAAAATTAGCAACGTCCAAATGCAGCAAGACCTGCACAATATCAAGGCTTGGGCTAACAAGTAGAAAATAACATATCTCATAGAGTCATAGAGATGTACAGCATGGAAACAGATCCTTCAGTCCAATTTGTGCATACCGACCAGATATCCTAACCTAATCTTTGCCATACATCATACAAATACCAAGATGAGGCCTCATCTTCTGCCTAGGAACCCTCCAACTACAAGGGATGAATGCAGATTTGTCCAGCTTTCTCATTTCCCCTCCCCCCACCTTTTCTCAGTCCCAACCCTCAGACCCAGCACCGCCTTCTTGACCTGCAATCTTCTTCCCGATCTCTCCGCCCCCGCCCCCTCTCCGGCCCATCACCCTCACCTTAACCTCCTTCCACCTATCGTATTCCCAACATCCCTTCCCCAAGTCCTTCCTCCCTACCTTTTATCTTAGCCTGCTTGGCACACCCTCCTCATTCCTGAAGAAGGGCTTATGCCCGAGACGTCGATTCTCCTGTTCCTTTGATGTTGCCTGACCTGCTGCGCTTTTCCAGCAACACATTTTTAAGCTCTGATCTCCAGCATCTGCAGTCCTCACTTTCTCCTCATAAAGTATATAGATAAGTAGTTTATAATTAGATATTCCTACATTGCCTATCAAATCTTCCATCTAAAAAGAGCATGGGAAAATTCAGGACAGGGGCGACATAGACGTACAAAGCAAAAGAATACGACAGGAGAGTAGGGCAGCCATATGGGTAAAGATACCCAGAGGACCACAGGAAGGGAAAAAAGTTCAAATGTAAATAAAAGCAACAAATAGGGTAAAAGGGGGAAAACAATGATTAAGAGGCAAAATTAATGGCTCTGTACTTGTACACAAGTCGTACTTGGAATAATCTTAACGAATTAGTGGCTAAAATAAAGTTTAATATGTATGATCATATAGGCATTACAAAGACATGACTATCAGGAGATAAAAGCTGGGAGCTAAATAATCAGGGGCACATGACTTTTTTTGAAAATAAAAGGCAGGAAGGAAGGATGGTGGGGTTAATTAGATAGTGTGCGATGAAACAAGTATAATAGCAAGAAATGATCTTGAAACAAAAGATGTAGAACTCATACAGATAACGCTAATAAATAACACGGAAAAGAAAACACTGAGGAAGTAGGCCATCTAGCAGTAATTATGCTAATAACTTTGGGGATAATGAGGGCATAAAAAAGGTAATACATTAATAATGGTGATTTTAATCTTCATGGAGATTAGGAAAATCAAATTGACAGAGATTGCTACAAGGAAGAATTCATTAAGTGTATTCAGAACAGTTTCCTAGAATAAAATGCTGTGGATTTAATTAAGGATCAGACTTTTGGATTTGGTAATGTGTAATGAGGTAGATCTAAGAAATAATCTCAGAGTAAAAAAAAAATTCCCAGAAAACAGTGAGCATAACACTGTAAAATTTAGCTTTCAGTGAGAGTGAGAAACTCAGGTCAGAAATAATTGTGCTTTATTTAAACAACAGTAATTACAAATGAATAAAGGAAGAGTTGCTGGAGTGGACCCAGAAAGGTATTTCACAGAAAAGCTGTTAATGAACAATGGCAGAGGTTTAAAGTAATTCATGACTCATAACAAAGATATATTGCAGTGAGAAAGAAAGATTCTAAGAAGGGGAGAACCCAAACAAAATTAACTTGGATAAGGGCAGTAAGAGTATTTAAGGGTAGTATCAAACAAAAACTATGCAATGCGGCAAAAATTACAAGTAAACCTGATAGTTGGGCAAGTTTTAAAATCCAACAAAAGACAGCCAAATAAGAAAGAGGAAAATGATAAGAACAGAAGAACTAGGAGCAAGATGCAGCAGTGTAGCCACTCAACCTTGTTCTGCCAATCAAAATGATCAAGGCTGATCTCATCTCAGCCTCAACTGCACTCTCCATAACCCTTCAATCCATTGCTAATTAATAATATGTCTGTCTCCTCCTTAAATTTACTCACTGCCCATTCACTCTGGGTACTGAATCCCATGATCTTTCAGAAAAGTAACCTCTGTTATAAATCTGCTGCCCCTTATCTGCAACTCTGACCTCCCTACATTACTCCACAAGAGGAAGCAACCTCTCTTCATCTACGTTGTGAATCCTTTTAAACATTTTCCCGACCTCAATTGGATCTCCCCTCTTTCTTTCAAACTTTAGGCAGTGTCAGCTTAAGTTGCTCAATTGTTCTTTATAAAACAAATCCCTCATCTCTGGAATCAATTTAATAAATCTCGTCTGAACTGCCCCCAATGCAACTATATCCCTCCTCAATTAAAGGGACCAAAACTGTATGCTATACCCCAGGTGTGGTCGCAATAACACCTTTGTTGCAACATTTCTCTACCCTTATACATGATTCCTTTAGCAATAAATGCCAACATTCCATTTGCCTTCCTTATTACCTGCTGTACCTGCATACTAGTTTTCTGCAATTCATGCATGGGGACACCCAGATCCCTCTGCACTTAAGCATTCTGAAATTTCTCTGCATTTAGATAAAAAACTGCCTTTCCATTCTTCAGACAAAATGAATATTCAAGTTAAACTCCATCTGCCAAATTTTGACCCATTCATGTAACTATCCATATCCATTTGTAAATTTCTTTTTTGTTAATGCACCTTACTTTCCCACCTATTTTAGAGTCATCAAAAAATTTTGCTGTAGTACCTCCTACCCCTGCATCATTAATACAATTGTCAACAAATAGCGGCAAGCACTGATCCATATGGCATTCCGTTACTTACATCTTGCCAACCGAAAATAGCTCATTTACCCTGACTTTCTACTTTCTGCTGGTTAGCAAATCCTCTAACCAGGCTAATAAAGTACTCCTAACCACAAGTAATTGTACCTTGTATATTAACCCTCTGTGTGATACCATATTAAATGCCTTCTGGAAGTCCAGAAATATTACATCCCCATTAGCCACTTTGCTTGTTACATCTTTGAAGAATTATAGCAAATTAGCCAAACATGCCTTACCCTTCATAAAACAATGCCGATTCTGGTGGATTGCACTTTGACTTTCCAAATATTCTATTATTTCATCCTTAATAATCGATTCTATAAATTTCCTAATGACAGATATTAAACTAACTGGCTGACAGTTTCTTATTCCTGCCTCGACAAATAACAATCAAAAAATACTAAGTCAATGAGGGGAAAGAAACGCAATAATTATCACAAGAGTAAAAGTACAAAAGAAACCAATAGAGCTAAAGGGCAATTAGTCCTCTGGACTGGATGGATTGTATCCTCAGAAATTAATGTAAAGAACTACAGAGTTAGTTACCATGATGTGAGCAACTTTCCGAAGATCCTTAGATCCTGAAAAGTTCCAGAAGACTGGAAAATTGCCAATGTAATGCCATTATATGAAAAGGGAGGGAGTAAAAATTTCATGGAACTACAAGCAAGTTTGCTTAACATCAGTCATTGGGGAAATGTTGGCATCGATTATAAAATATGTAACAGAAGAGCATTCAGAAATGCATAATATGATCAAGGGTCAACATGGCTCTTCAAGGGGAAAGCATATCTGGCAAATCTATTCGAATTCTTGGAGGAGGTGACAAACAGGATAAATAAAGGGGTGCCACTTGAATGTGCAAAAGGCATTTTACAAGGTACTGTTCATAAGGCTACTTAATACAAAACCATGAGTAGCCTTTAGTGTTTGTGTCCCAGAGATGTTCTCTGAAACGTTCCGCAAGTTAGCATCCTGTCTCCCCAATGTAGAAGAGGCTAAACAACCCCACCATACTGTGGCCAAACACTTTAACACCTCTCCCACTCCACCAAGGACACGCAAGTCCTGGGCCTCCTCCACCGCCAAACTCTAGCCATCCGACTCCTGGAGGAAGAATGCCTCATCTTCCACCTTGGGACCCTGCAACCATAAGGAATCAATGTGGATTTCACCAGTCTTCCCCAACCCCACCCTCCTACCATTTATCTCTCAGCCCCCTTGGGCCAAACCCTCATTCCTGATGAAGAGCTCATACGCAAAATGTCGACCCTCCTGCTCCTCAGATGCTGCGTGACCTGCTGTGCTTTTCCAGCACCACACTTTTTGACTCTGATCTTCAGCATCTGCAGTCCTCACTTTCTCCTATATCATATGATCCATCTGTTCGGTTCATTTTGAATATGGAGCAGACAGATCCATTAATTAAGTATAACATTTGCATAGATATGTGTGCTCTGGTTCCTATATAACCTACAACAATTCTAACAGAAGAGTGAACTTGGATTCAGACTTCATTGAATTGAAACATTAGTCTATGCAAGATGTAGCCTATACCAGCTTTGAAGAAAATAAATCATCATGCGAAACCAACATGCACCAGCAAATTTGAGGAAAAAGTAAGGGCTTTGAAACCAGCACTTTACCAATTTGTGATCTCTGTTTAGCTTAGCTAGCATCGAATAAAAAAAATAAACCCAAATCTGTGACTCCACAAAATGTATAAATATGACACTTTAAGCATAATAAAATTAAGTTATATTATTGTTTCAATCATTTTGCCAAACTGGCTAAAGCTGATTGAGCTGTGAAGAGCTGATAGCTCAAATCCCAGGCTATGTGCAGGATTGGAAGTACTGTGCCATATAAATTCAGTCAGAACTTCAGCCATAAGTAAATGTTAATGGCAGCAATCATTATTACCATAAAACTCTTCCACAGAAGGTGGAGTATATACATTGGTCAAAAGCAAAGAGAATGGTGAAACAGGAAAATTAATCTTTATCACATTTTGCAAAAATTCTGATATTTTTATACGATCAGTAATTGCATAGTTGATGTATTGTGGTTAGTCTGATTATGAGTGCAAAATCTTAACCTCCTTATTTTGAACTGAATAATATCACTATTACTCCAATCGAGTTTCTATCTATTTTCCAAATCTGTTGCAATGTAAAGGATATTCAAACAAATTAATTCATTATTGCATCAATGCCGGATAACTGTCTCTTCCTCTCAAAGTGCTACCATACCCAATCTTAAATAAAATAAAGCGTCAAAGGAACACAAAACTTGGAGTAGGCCATTCAGCCCATTGAGCCTGCCCCACCATTCAATACTAATCAAACACTTTGATGCCTTTTACTCACCTCATCCCCATACTGTACTGACACTAGAAATCGATCATTCTCTTCCTTAAATATATTCCAAAACTGAGGTACCACAGCTCTCTATTGTTGAAAATTCTAAAGGTTCTCAAGTTTCTGAGTAAGAAAATGCATAACCAACAACAACACATGCATCAGCAAATTTGTTGAAAATCAAAAGCTTTGCAACCTGCATTTTAATTTTTAATTTCTCATGTTTAACTTAGTCAGCATCAAATATCACATAAACAACCCCAAAACTAGTACTCCACCAACAGCTCACTTTAAATGTCTTCCTCTGGCTCAGATTTGTGTGCAACCAAGCAAGTATGGACTGATTAATACTAGCAACATCCAATACAGCCTCAAATCAATAACTCTCTTCACCAAGTCACCCCTTATTCACATGTGGAAAGTCCTTAACACTGATTCAGCTCCCTCAGAGCCAGTTCTCAGAGTGAACAGAACCTCGGACATTTCTGCTCAGCTCTGTCAGCCAGGGATCTCGATTTAACCACTGTAACAGCCCCAATCAGGGAACTCATATTCTGTGAAGTCCACCTGGCTGACCTCATTATAATCACTGCATTCCTCCCCCTCTAGGTCTGAGGACAGAGACAGGTTCTCTTTCTTGTAGTTCCTCCTGGGGCATTTTAGCACTGGGTCAGGTAACACACAGTAACTCGCCTCTTGTACCCGGAGCATCTTGGAAGAAATTAATTCTCCTCTTCAGGTGGTAAAGGTGTTGAGGTGGTGACATCTGCCAAGTCCATCTCAAATTTCCAGGTATCTTCCAAGACTTGACAGAGTTGGTGAACCCACGGGTTCTGGTACAGCTGGAAACACTGTCAAGGAGCTGGGCACATTTTGTTCCTGCACTGTTTGTGAGTTTGCAGCTTTCAAATGGTCCACATGCCTGTTCAGGACCATCACGCCTTCCTTAACTTTATACATCACTGGACCTGACCTCACATTAACCACGCCTCTTGCCCATGCAGGGCCATTCCTGTGATTCCGACACCAAATTTCTTCCCCTGAAGTAAACTGTCTATCTCACTTAATGAAGTCTTGTGTCCAGCATTGGCAACCCTAATGTCATTTCACCCTCCCCACTTCCGGGAAGATTAGATTTAACCTGATGCAGAGTCTTCTCCCCATTAACAACCATGCTGGAGTTATCCCTGTGCATCCATGAGGGGTGAGCCTAAGTTCAAATAGGAACTGGGACAGTTTGCTATCTAGTGAACCTGTAGGCTGTTTCTCATAAGAGACAGGAACCAAAGCTACCCCCTTAACCTGTAAAGGTTCCCCAGTGTAGGTTCTCAGTCTAGCCGAGGTCTTGCATAACCTTAAGGGTTTAAGGCTAGAGTGAATTTTGTTGAAGACTGTTCTGCAACCACTGACACAGCTGCGCCAGTGTCAACCTCCATGAGAACCAGGTGACCATTTAACCAGATGTTTATTTTAATTGGTTCTTATTTGTAAGTTGCTAGACAATTTAACTTCTCCAAACCAGAATGTGGGACAATCTAGGGTGTGCACTCTCCTGGATACCATCCTCTGGGTTTTCTTACTCAATTTGGGTCTAGTGGAACTGTTTTGCTGTCTCAAGTCCCTGGATACCAGCAGCAACTGCAATGGCTTACCAGCCCAGATCCTGAAGAAAATTTTACCATTTAGCCAAGGTTTGGCTTTGTTTTAGGGTTTTGTTGTAGGCTAACCTAAGTCCCTCTGTTCATGATGTGTCCTGACTGAGGCCATGCAATTGCCTCAAGTGGTACTCCCCAAGCTCACTCAGACTTGCGAGGGTGTCAACTTTCATCAGAATACCCTACAACTTATATGCTTCACTGTGATAAAGCCAGTTGTAGTGCCTGTTTGAAGTCCAGTTGGGCTTCAGCTAGCAGGCACTTTTGCATGGTTACATCATTAATCCCATATACCAAATGGTCTCTCAGCATGTCATTAAGGGTTAAACCAAAGTCATATGCCTCTGCCAGTCATCTTAACCAAGTCAAAAATCCCAATATGGATTCCCTAGTTCTTGAATTGCCGAGTGAAACCAATAGTGTCTCAGAATTAGAGGAGGCTTGAGGTCATAATATTCCTTAAGTAAATTTGTCAAATCTTGGAAGGTTTTAGTATCTGGTGCCTCAGGGAAAGTTAGACTCATAATAATTGAAAAAGCTGTGGGTCCACAAGCTGACAAGAGACTTACTTGTTACTTTTTATCTGTCTCAATGCCATTTGCCCAGACAAAATAACATATTTTTTCCACATACCGAGCCCAGTCTTTGATGGCAAGATTGAAGCTTCCCAAACAACATGATGCCAGAAATGCTCACCTTAACTCAAAGACAACTGTTGCTAGCAAATTTCTTGAGGATTGTGCTCTACTCTCATTGCCACTGAAATAACTCTGCAGAGGCTGGTATCCTGTCATCAAGTCACCTTTTATTTACATGTGAAATGTCCTTAACATCGATCCAGCTTTGACAGAGCCAGCTCTCAGAGTGAACAGGATATCTGACATGCCTCTTTATATCTGTTAACCAGTGCACCCTACTTGGATCAGTTTAACAGACCCAAACAGGGAACTCACATCCTATGAGTTTCACCTGGCTGACTTCATTACAATCGCTACACAAACATCCTTGATTTGTGCTCTGCAAAAATGCCATTGTCCATAACAACTGTCAATCTCATTCTTGACCTGATTTGGTTCATTCAGTCCTTCGCTTTCAAGCTTTTTGTTATAGCAATGCATTATGGCATAGGTTCCAAACCAGACAGAGCTGTAGCTTTAAAACCATTACATGATATTGCAACATGTGATGTTCTCTCATCACCTGCAGTCACCTTTGATGGGTAATAGAGTCAATGTCAGCTCAGCATGTGTAATGTACAGCACATCTGTAAGCAAAGAACCTATATAATGCATGTAATAATGTAGCCATGTAGTTAGCCATGTAAAATAACTTTGAGATATCTGTCTCAACAAGAACCAGACACTGTGGAGTATTTATTACACCGAGTAATATATAGGAAACTGCACAGTGCATCATTATGGGTGCAAGTGGACACAAAAAGCTAATCGTAGCAGTTGACTAAGGTCAGTATGTGGGTGTTAAGGACTGAAAAGATGACAGCAGCATAGCAGTTGTGAAATGTTTTTCTAACAGTTAACCACCAACTATCTGAGTTCAGAGCTGATGTCACAACTAGAACCAAGATCATGAAACCAAAGGTAAATTACTGAAGTAGAGTTAGTATTCTACCTCTCTCTTTCTTGTCTTTTCAAATCACAGTTTCCAAAAGGCCCAAGACAGCTCCAGTTCAAAATTAGCTTTTTGTATTCACTTGTACCCATAATGATGCACTGTGTCGTTTAGAAAATATACTGAAGCAAGAGCTCCAACCTATTAAACTAGTTCTCAGGTGAAATTAAAGAAAGATACATTAAGAAAAAGCTGTTCACAGTCATCAGTTGCCTCTTCCATCATGTCCCTTGGAAAAGATACAAAGCAAAGTGAAAAGGTGTGTATGATGACACAATTCACACTATTTAAGTAAGTGTTGGCTGAAATTCCATCTACAGGAACAGACCTGCAAATTTTCAAGTAACATCTTCTGATGGGACTAGTTTGGTTTAGGATTCTGTTCGGCATGGACTGATTGAACCGAACAGCCTGTTTCCATGCTGTATGACTCTATGACTCTATAACAGATAATCATATTGAAAAAGTAGCCAAATCAAATCTAAAAAAATACAAGGAAACACTGCACAGCAATACAGACTCTCACATTTGAATTTGAATATGTGGAAAGAATGTGTTATTTTGTCTGAACAAATGTCATTGAGACAGATAAAAAGTAATAAGTAATTCTCTTGTCAGCTTGTGGACCACAGCTTCGTAAAAAGCATATAGCTACACAAGAAAGGTGAAAGCAAACATCTAACCAACTGGCAATCCATTGATATTGTGCAACAACTTCAGTTACTTAAAGAAAGAATCATTCTTTATTTTCTGAATCAGTAGATTCAGACAAAAAAACAATAGACTATCAAACTTGTTCTCGCTTTGGGAACTCAAAAGTTCAGACAAATAAAATCATCTAGTATTTCTGACAATGACTGTAAAGACCTTGACAACATTTTTCAGATTTTAGAAGATCAACTCAAACCAAGTCAATTTCAGAATACACAGGTTTGAGTTCAGGTCATAACAAGTATAGTCAGGTGACTAATTCATAGGCAAGAACCGACTACTGTGATTTTACTGAAGAAGAAGTATAAAGGCTTATGGAGTTGGTCATTGACTTTACACTCATTAAATCCTTCAAACAAACACTTCTGGACAGGCCCAAACATACACCATTGACACTCTACTAAAAGAAGGGCACAAGTTTGAAGCAAGTGTAGCAAGTTAGCAGGATAGCAAATGCCTCACTCTAGAACAACTATTGCAGCCATCAAAATGTTATATGAAATGCAACTTGTATCACCCACGTGACAGTGTCAAGAATTTTTGTTAAAATTCACACAGCACCAGGCTATAGTCCAACCGGTTTATTTGGAAGCATAAGCTACTCCTTCATCAGGCACCAGTTGGACTATAACCTGGTGTTGTGTGTGATTTTTAATTTTGTCCACCCCAGTTCAATATCAGCACCTCCACATCAAGCATTTTTGTGACATTGTACAAGTTATGTTCCAGAAGTGGATATGAGGCTAAATTGTGTGAGAAGCAAAGTTACCCAGAGAAAGCTAGGCAGTGAATGGTGACTACATGGAATTCAATAAGGTGTTCAACAAGGTTCTGTATGTTAGTCTCGGTAGCAAGGTTAGATTACATGGAATACAGGGAAAACTAGCCATTTGAATACAAAATGGGCTTGAAACAGTAGACAGTGGGTGGTGAAGGGCTGCTTTTTGGAATGAAGGCCTGTGACCAGCAGTGTGCCATAAGGATCGGTGCTGGGTCCACTGCTTTTTGTCATTTATACATGGGAGAATTAAAGGAATGGTTAGTAAGTTTGCAGATGACACCAAAACTGGAGGTGTACTGAACAGCGAAGAAGGTTACCTCAGAGTACAACAGGACCTTGATCAGATGGGCCAATGGGCAGATGGAATTTAATTTAGATAAATACGAGATGCTACATTTTGCAAAGTCAAATCAGGGCAGGACATATACACTTAATGCTAAGGTCATGAAGAGTGTTGCAGGTAGATAGGGAAGACAAGGAGGCATTTGGAAGACTTGCCTTTATTGGTCAGTGCATTGAGTAAAGGAGTTGACAGGTCATGTTACGGCTGTACAGGATATTAGTTAGGCCACTTTTGGAATACTGAATTCAGTTCTGGTCTTCCTGCCATAGGGAAAATGTTGTGAAATTTGAAATGGTTCAGTAAAGATTTACAAGGATGTTGCCAGGGTTGGAGGTAAGATCTATAAGGAGAGGCTGAATAAACTGGGGCTATTTTCCCTGGTGTGTTGGAGGCTGAGCGGTGATCTATTGAGTTTTATAAAATCATGAGGGGCATGGATACAGTAATAGTCCCAAAGATAGAGGAGTGCTAAACTAGAAGACATAGATTTAAGGGGAGAGGGGAAGATTTAAAAGGGGCCTAAGGGGCAATTTTTTCACACAGAGGGTGATACATGTATGGAATGAGCTGCCAGAGGAGGTGGTAGAGACTGGTACAATTACAACGTTTAAAATGCATCTAGATGGATATATGAATAGGAAGGGTTGAGAGAAATATGGGCCAAATGCTGGAAAATGGGACTAGATCTGGTTGGCATGATGAGTTGGATCAAAGGGTCTGTTTCCATGCTGCACATCTCTATGACCCTATGACTCTATAACACAATGCTCCATAGCAGCATACTTAGCAAGATCAACCAAGGAACAATCTATGACACACAAACATGTCAACAAAGTTCAAGAGTTAGCCATAGGATTACAGTTTATAGAGCCCAGTTAGACAGTGCCTGTGGTCAACTTGACACACCACATGGATGCCATCAGAAAAGCTGAAGCCTCTACATCAATTCATTTAATATCCTCCAAAGGGAATAAATTGCACGTATTATATACCATCCCTTTATGAATCTTAAATGAGATGTAATCATGAATCTGGCACAGTATGGAAGAGTTAACAAAAGATTAGGTATCTGTTTATAATAGTTCCAACATCCAATGCATTGGCATTACCACCTTAAATCCATCTCAATCCTTGTGATGAACACCTGAACATTTTACATTGTTGGAACAGATGTACTACATGCTATTGGTCTGTCACTCTGCATAGATCTACATGTTATTACAATCCATGAGGAGAGAAATCTGTCAGTAGCAACACCAAAATTCCAGAATGCAACATCAATCTCATACATTTTGGTCACAGTTAAACAGAACAGATTCAGCAAACTATGTCAGTTAATGATCAGCTGTAACAGCTCAGAAAGATCATCATCAACCAATGGCCCAAAGGAATTAGAATTAGAATCCCTACTTTATGCAAACAGGCCCTTCGGCCCAACCAGTCCACACCAACCCTCCGAAGAGTAACCCACCAAGACCCATTTCCCTCTGATGAATGCACCTAATACTATAGACAATTTAGCATGGCCAATTCACCGGACCTGCATATCTTTGAATTGTGGGAGGAATCAGAGGGTTCAGAGGAGGTTTACCAGGATGCTGCCTGGACTGGAGGGTTTATCTTATGAAGAGAGGTTGACTGAGCTCAGACTTTTTTCATTGGAGAAAAGGAGGAGGAGAGGGGACCTAATTGAGGCATGCAAGATAATGAGAGGCATAGATAGAGTTGATAGCCAGAGACTATTTCCCAGGGCAGAAATGGCTAACATGAGGGGTCATAGTTTTAAGCTGGTTGGAGGAAAGTATAGAGGGGATGTCAGAGGCGGTTTCTTTACACAGAGAGTTGTGAGAGCATGGAATGCATTGCCAGCAGCAGTTGTGGAAGCAAGGTCATTGGGGACATTTAAGAGACTGCTGAACATGCATATGGTCACAGAAATTTGAGGGTGCATACATGAGGATCAATGGTCGGCATAACATCGTGGGCTGAAGGGCCTGTTCTGTGCTGTACTGTTCTATGTTCTATGAATCCAAAGTATCTGGAGGAAACCCAGACATGGGGAAAATGTGCAAGCTCTGCACAGATAGTCACCCAAGATGGGAATCGAACCTGGGTCCCTGGCGCTGTGAGGCAGCAGTGCTAACAACTGAGCCACCGTGACACCCCTGAAACAATCCAGCAGGCTCCCAAATTAAGATGTTTATTTTTGCATTCAGAGATAAAATAGGAATCTCCAAGAATATAATCTTTAAAAGCAAATAAGTGGTAATTCCACAAGCTCTAGAACTCAAGTGCACTTCTAGAGCATTGTGTGCAATTGTGGAATCGACATTAGAGGAGGGAGGTAATAGTAGTGGAGAGGGTGCAGAGGAGATTTACCAGAATATTGCCTGGACTGGAGAGCTACAGTTATGAAGAGAGACTGGACAAATGAGGTTGTTTTCCTTAGAGCAGACGAGATTAAGAGGGGATCTGATTGAGTTGCATAAAACTATAAGGGGCATAGTTGGGGTAAGTTGAAAGAAACCTTTCCCCTTAATGGAAGGATCCATGACCAGGGGTGTAGATATAAGGGAAGGTGCAGAAGGTTTAGTGGTCACATGAAGAAATCCTTTCTCGGTAAGACAGAAGTGGGAAGCTGGAATTCACTGTCAATAAGGGTGGTCGAGGTAGAAAGCATCATAATATTTAAAAAGTATTTAGATGTATACTTGCAATTCCAAGACATACCAGGTTATGGACTGCATGCTGGAAAATGGATTACAATTGTTGTTAGGTGGTTGTTTTTGACTAGCATAGATGTATTGGGCCAAAGGACTTTTCTCTGTGCTATATATCTCTATGACTGTATGACTCTATGACTTCCAAACCATGATCCTGAGAAATGGATCCACTACAAAGTCACATTTGGAACCAGGGTTAAGTAAGACTGTGTCATCACACTGATGCTTTTCTCAATCTTCCTTGCTGCAAAGTTCCACTTTACCCTCACAGAAACAGAAACAGACGTTGCTGGAAAAAGTCAGCAGATCTGGCACCATCGGTGGAGCCAAAGCAGAGTTAATGTTTCAGGTCTGATGACCCTTCTTTAGAACCCAATTAATTTTGATTTCTCTCCACAGATACTGCCAGACCTACTGACTTTTTGCAGCAATTTCTGTTTTTGTTTCTGATTTCCAGCTGACAATGTTCTTTGGGTTTTTTTTCCCCCACTTTATCCTCAGCAGGTTCTAATCTACAGAATGGGAACCTGTTGGACTTTCATCACCAGTAGACCAGATGCATGGCCATCTCATCTTCTGTCACTGAACTACAGTTTGCAGGCAACATTTGCATCTGCTGACATTGGGAGGCTAATCTCTAAGATTCATCACTAGCGTCACCAAAGCACATGAGAACATTTGTCTTAAACTAAATATTCTGAAGACAAAAGTTCTCTATCAACTTGCCCCTGTCATACCGCACCTACCCCCTGTTGACAGGGGAGTCCAGAACCAGGGTCACAGTTTAAGGATATAAGGTAGGCCATTTAGGATTTAGATGAGGTGAAATTTCTTTCACCCAGAAAATGGTAAGCCTGTTGAATTCATTACAATCGAGAGTTGTTGAGACCAAAATATTGAATGTTTTCAAGAAGGAATTAGATATAGTTTTTGGAGCTAAATGGGTCAAATGATATGGGGGAAAACAGGAACAGAGTGCTGAGATGGATGTGTTACAAAGCTGTTTTCTAAAAGCTGTTCCTTTTCTCAAGGATACTGTGTACTGATTTTTTTTCAAAGGAGTCATAAACCGGCCAGGTTCCGATTAGACTGGTTTGGTACAGAGATGAAAAAGATTTTGAGAGGCCTTTTGTTTAAATGTAAACAGATAAGACTTCAGGCCAAAGTGATCATGTTTTAGAAGCGACCTGTATAATGGAAGGGGAGTGGTCAGCTCTCTAGCTGAGTAGTTCAATCTAGAACTAGTTGGGAGTTCAACAGTGAGCTTTGTGGAAACTCTCTTTCTCCTTCTGGACTTCTAACTTCAACCTGTAAGCATCTGTTCCTTTTCTTAACTGTGTTTTTAAGGGAGTTTGCTGACTGGGACTGTTGTGTATATTTGGAACAGCATAATTAAGTCTTGGATATACTGAGTTCTGCTGGGGTTCTTTATTCATTTCTTTGTGTTTTATTGTGTAATTCTGTGAATAATTTTTTTGCCTGTTTTAAACCCTGGTAGTCAACCTAGCTAGCTTTCTCAGGGTAACTTTCACTGTACACTTACTGAAACAAATTGCAAAGTTGTGGCCTGGGTTGCCTGCTCAAGAATGTTTTGAGTCTAGTCCATAACAGATGATTGACCATGATGATACTCAATGACACAGCAAGGTAGATGAGCTAAATGACCTATTTCTATTCCTATTTTGTATAGTTTTGATATTTCCATGAAACAGAAAGAGTTTCTGCATTGTTAGTGATCATCATGAGGAGGTAGACACTAAATTAAAAGCTGAAACTCAAAGGTCATGATTTCAGAATTTTTAACTGAGCCCCATGCAATTTGTCAAAGGACAAATAAGATGAGAGAAATATCGTCTAGCTCAAAGACTGATGGGTTAGAAATGGATTCTAGTTCATGGGAACAAACAAAAACAAAAATTGCTGAAGAACCTCAGCAGGTCTGGCAGCATTTGTGAGAAGAAAGCATAGTTAATATTTTGAGTTCAGTGACCCCAACTGGTGAGGTTCTGGTGAGGGAGAGTGAGAGAATTGGAGGAGAGGTTATGTGGGGAGGTTTTCCAAGGACAAAAGGGTAGCACAAGTGAAGAATACAATCATGGGTAGAGTGGTCCCCTGATGGGTGCAGGGGATCAGCAAAAGTGTTAAAACCCCAGTTCCTGCTAAACTTTACTCCATTCAGTGAAATCTGCTGCCTTTCCTTCCTTCTTCCCAAGCTCCACATATTATGGCAGTGAAGACAGATTGAAGTCATTAAGTGAACAGCTCTAACAGGAGATACAGTGGCCATTACGTTCACACCCCTTTCACTGTCCAGCAACCCACAGGATCAAACTTTCAAGGTACTTTACATGTCCATCCCCCTGTTAGCTTGCTCTCAGCCCATACAGTTTCTATCAAACCCAGAAAGAAATTATGGCAGTGAAGGGAGAAAAGTTGTGGAAGTGTCCTATGATAGTTGATAAAATTAAGTTAAATCTTATAAACAAAATGGTGCCCTGCATCATGCCAAATGTATTCTTGATATTGACAACTTGAGCATAAAAGCATATTGAAACATTGAAACCTATTTAATATTTAGTATGCTTTCATTTAACATTTTAAACTGTTAGTCAAATTTTCTTATTTGCAAATTGATAGTCTTAATTATTTTAAATCTTTCAAAAGTTCTGGGAAAAATCAATAAATTTATCACCACTCTGAAAATATTCACAAACTCAGCCTTTGCATTTTAGTCCAAAAGTGATGCCATAATGCAATATCCTCATAATTTAGACTTGCTCAGGTTCAATCAGGAATGCAGTTTCCTAACATAAATTTTAACGAATGGTGACCCACGAATTGCCTTAGAATTACAACAATCCAACATGTATCAGCAAACAATATTACCTTGTAAAATAAAACAGGAGGTGTATTATTGACTCTATTTCCAACAGCAGTGTGTATGAGGAGTTTGGATTTATACTGCAAAAGTTGCGTTGCTGTGCAGTTAAGAAAAGACAAGTTCTCCAAATCCATATTCAGTTGTAAGAAGGGAGTCTTTGTTTATTGTTTACTTCTCTTCCCAGCTCCAGCAAAACATTTTAAATGTTTGGAAAGTGAAAAAAAAATCCCATATCTTCTTTTCAATCAGTATAATGTGAAGTGTTCTACCAAGGGGTGGCAAAATTAAATTGCTGCAACTATTTTTTGTATGGATTTTCTATGGCTCCTTATAGACTAAAATTGATGAGTTTTATTAACAATGTAAGACCATTCCTCCTTGATGGTCTTGCCATAGCTACAAATTTCAGCAATGATTACCACCAGTTGGTTTTGCCATACCTTTTTCTGATCAATCAGTGCTCAGGAGGATATCACAATCATGTAAAAACTGAAATTTTAAAAACTCATTCTTGCTAAAGCACTCTCACCTATAACTTCATCAATTAAGAAAAAGAAATATGAAGCAAATTAAGAATCAAGAATTGTGTCCATAGCCAAGATAATCTGAAAGACATTCTTATGATGTTTAAAACTGATAAACTAAATTACTGAATTGAAAATAAGACATTTAAGAATGGCTCATGAGACGTCTATAGGTATATGCCAGTAAGGACCACCAAAAGAGTTATATTAAACATAAATCACCCTGCAGCTTCTCTGTCACGGCCTTACATGGTATTCTTGTTCTGCCTTTGAGCTGATCAAGTTGCTTAACAAACAGACTTCGAAATCCCTTTAGATAATGCCATAATTTTTCAAGATAAATGATTACAGATGTCAATTGATAAGAAATTCCTTTGACACAGAGATCTTTTGTTGCCATCTGTTTGATTTTATCAGTTAAAATGTTCTTCGTGATATAGAACCGCAAAATGTGTCAAGCTATTAAAGTAACTGGTCTGGAACATAAATAAGTCTAAGCTGAACAGTCCTATCACTATTCTCAGCAAAGCTCAAAGCATGGTAGCCCTTCATTGTAAAGCTCTCTGAAATACCACAACCTTTCTCACACAATGCGTACTACTTTATGCCTTTATTCTCATAAAATGAATATGTGAGTATTCTGTTTATTTCATCTCTGGTAAGTTAGTGTGAAGGTTTTGCAACAAGTATTATCAAGAAGGTTTACTAACTCTTTCAGATTATGACATTGCAGATTACTATTTTTTAATCTGATGGATTAAGATAATCAAAGTAAACTTGCAGAGTAATATTATAGCATATATTTTTAAAAATCTGATGTTCTATTCCAGGGAGGACCCAAGTATATAATGTATCTGAGAGCTTAAATTGAACAAGAGTGGTGTTTCCTATCAAAATGTCAGGCTGCAAAATTCCCCTCCATAGCCCCGCCTTTGCCAGTGCTACAGAGACTGGAATCTTATAAAATGACAGTCTTATCTCTTCTGGCCATTTTCAGCACAGCCCCTGGAAAACACATCAGACTTGAACATGTGTTTAGCTGCACAAGAGAGCCAAAATAGTGCAAATTAAAAGAATCACCTTGGATCTTCCAGGTCAGGAATCTTTAACTTTCTTTTGTTTCTGTTTAGAGACTGGAAGCATTGTGTACAGTGTTGTTTTAAGAATTTAAGAGAGAGAAAAAAATTGGAGGGCTTGCTGCTGGACTTTGACACAAGGTCAGTGGAGTGTATAGCCTAAAAATCTGCTTTCACTATTTGGGATAATAATTGCAGTCCTTCTTGGACAGGGACATAGAGGGACAGGGACATAGAGCACCAGCAACAAAAAGGAGAGGCTGTGCAAAGTGAGAAGGTGGAGATCACTCAAAAGAAGAGCTCACACACTCAGGGTCTTCAAGTTGCACTTATCTCATCTCCACATAACCAAAAGTACCTGAGGTGTTAATGTTTCACCAAGGATTTAGTCATTGATCTGTAAATTTCTACAACCAGACCAACAGTCACACAGCACTGTGAAAATAATACTGTCAGTGACTGTGACAATTGCTGTGGCCCTCAATTTCTATGTCATTTCATCTTTCCAGGTAGGAAGGGGCAATATTGTCAATATATCACAATACATTTTGAAGCACTACATCAGCGAGGTTACAGAGACCTTTACACCAAGGAAGGAGACTTCAGTGAGAAGCAGGAACAGTGGACATGTGGCTTTGCAGCATCAGCAAGATTCTCAATGGTACAGGGAAGCACGTGGCTCAGTTGGCCCATGGTTACAAGGACTATCACAACTTGATCTTGCAGCACTCTGCAACCATGCATGTAACATCAAATCTGTGAATGCTCACTTTCCTAGAAGTGGCACTAAGGTTTCATCCTGCAACATCAATGCTAATTGCAAAACTTGTGCCACATGACAAACCAGAAGCTGGTTGTTTAGTAACAAGGAGTAACCATTCTATTTCTGGCTCATGACTCCCTGGAGTAAAAACAAAAACTGCTGGAAAAATTCAGCAGGTTGAGCGGCATCATTGACCAGTCAAAAACCTACATCATTGGCCATATTAACATTTTGGTTAAATTTAAAATATCTGACAATTAACAAAGGGGTGCAGCTCAAAAGGAATCTGAGTACTTCTGCTAACTTACTGTAATAATTATCTTTCTGAAACAAAGTCACTCTTGGCAAATACTTTCACACTCAGCAGAACATCACTCCAAATCTGAGGTTACATTCTCCATAACCTTGTTCTAATGAGGGTATAGCACTTTTCACTAGACTTTCAAATTACCAAAGAAAAGCACAAGAAGGAGGAGATAAAAGAGAAGAAGTGGGAAGACACTTAAGGCAATTCAGATTCTTGCACTCTGGGAATGTTGGCCTGTGACAGGCAACCCAGACTGCATCATTTCAGAATGTTTGGGATGGCAAGTTGAAAGGCATCTACAAAGGCTGTAGCAGCAGCACAAACTCTCCTGTCTTGATAAAGGGTAGCAGGTTTGTCACTACGGGGCCACTGCTCTCCTGGCCCCTCAGCAATCCTTGCAACCTGCTGGAGGATAGTTTGAGGGACTGGGGTGAGAGGAGAGTTTCTGCAAGATCCTGCATGCCAATTAAATACTGGTGTTCCTGGTCATAGTGGCAGCAGTTTGATTCTGCATTGCTATCAAGCTGAGCTTGCATGGTGATGAGCAGAAATCTTGCAGACTCAGGAGAGCTTCCATTGCAGCACTGAGGCATGGCATGGTTTTCATCTGTGGTCTAAGGCAAGCTAAGACATCAGCTATCAGACCCTGTGTCATGGCTGGCTCTGCAATACTATAATGGAGTTGGTCACCACTTACGTGGAAAAGATTCTAAAGAACTTTAAGGTCTTTGCAAATATGGCTAGTGCATTTGCAGATCTCCATTGAGTCTGATGCGAATGCATTAGCCATATTTGTATGTGTGCTATTAGCACACTTCCCCATCAAACCCTCATTTGAGTCCCCTGCAATTGAACACATCTGTAACCTCATGGTATCTGCCACCTCTGATTTATGTGGATCAGGATAAGGGTTGTTTAAAGTCATTTGTTGCCACCAATCCTCCTCTGTCTATTTTTTGTCTCGATCCCGTACAGTAACAGCATGTAATTTTACTGCATAACCATCAATAGCATTTCATAGAAGTATAAACATGTGTCTGGAGGGAATTGAGGTGAGGAGGGGGATTCAGGTCTCCTCTTTTTCACCACATTCCATTTCACTCGCAACAAATATGTTTATTTCTTTTGAACAAGCAGCTACGATATTTCAATTAAAGGTGTAGTTAACTAGATCAAAATGACGGGGCTAATTACAAGATTTACATGAATGAAGTCAGAGGAATATTACACCTACTAACTCTGAGGAAACATAATAAAATGTAACATCAAAATATTAGAGAAATTCAGAAGGTCTAGCAACATCAAATGTAACAAAGAAAATTTAGCCTAATATCTTTATGGGTTTACTTTCTTGAAGTTAACCATAAGGAAATACCTCCTTTTTGGGATAAAATACTCAGAATCTCCAATGGTCTGATTCCATTTGTCAAATTGTGTAGAATTCTCTTGTCCTAGGCCATCTCTCCCTTCTTTGTACATTCTCAGGAAACATGGGAGCCTTTGGGAGAACTCTCTATAGTCTGAGTGATGTCTAGCAGGAAAGTCCAGGATTAGAAGACATAATTAAAGTTCAAGCTGAACTGTTCCGGGTGATATCAGAAAGTAATTCTTCACACATACAACAGCAGTAATCTGAACTTCTATAAAGACATTGTTGGACTAGATCAATTGAAAATTTCAGAACTGCAATTGATAGGTTTTTAATAGACAATTAACTGTCATGGAAAAAAAGGTGTGTAAATGGAGTCAAGCTAAAGTTAAACCATGATCTAACTGAATGGCAGAATATTTTTGAGGGACTGACCAACTCCTGTTCGTGTGTTTTTTTTCAATGTTCCCAAGACTTTTACAAATATGAGTAAATATTGGGGTTAGGCCTTTAGTAGTGTAATTGATTTATGCAGTTAATAAAATAGAAGAGTATCCACACAACAAAACATTGTGATACAATGTTCCCTCATCATACACCTAACAACATTGAAGCAAAATATTATAAAAAATGTGACAATGAACCAGTACAATTTAGCCCATTCACCAATGGTCTGAATTGGAACAAATAATATGAAAAACCTCCCCCCCACGAGATATATGCTTTCAAATGTGCTTTCTTGTAGTGGCATAAACTTTCACACAGTTTCCTGAGGTCTCATACTGATATCATCAGTCTTGCACTGTTCACACAGAGAACAGCTGTCCTCAAAGAAAGAGTGCACTCGAGAAACAAATTAAATGATTTGTGTTATAATGTATGTGCCATTCTGCCCTTGCAGCTGTCAAAACTATTTGCTTTGTTTTAAGGCTATTTCCTTTTCCATTTCATGTAGCGGATCTAATTTTACATCGTAATCCTGATCTAAGTTTCATATTACTAGTGTGCAATTATTTTATAGGATCGAGGATCATTGTAATATCAGAGAACCAATTTAAGTGGCATCTCAGAGATTCACAGGTTGTGCAGTTTTTCAAAATAACAATATTTGGAACATCTTTCCAGAGTGAATTTTAGAAGTTTATTAAGAATGGTATACCCTGTATTTGTATTTTGTTTAATTTAAAAATTGTGTAATTTTTTTTATTCAGGGGCTGTCAAAATAATTTGATAATTTCACAGTGACACATTTTGGTTTTATGTGATATTTTCACTCAGAAAAATTTTCATTCAAATATATTTACTTCTACAACTTTACACTAGAATAGATATGCCTAGCAAGTTTTAACTAGCATCAAATATAACACTGAATCCATGTAATGCACTTCTGGTTAGTTAAAACACATTTCAATTAAGAGTACAATTTTGCGTAATCCCTGACAGAAATTCCTTTTCCTAATTCCCTGTAATCAAAACTTGGAAATGGAAAGTGAGTACCTGTAAAAGTAGAATATCTGGATATTGGCGATCTGAGATACAAAAAGAAGGTGCTGGAGAACGAAACAGAGTGAATGTCTCAAGTCCAATGTGGGTCATCTCCTATAGAACCTGAAGAAGAGTCATTTTGATACAATGACAAGTTACTTTACTGAGGAAAAGGGATAAGTGAATCAGAGGAATGTGTAGGACCAAGTTGAGTAAAGCTTGAGGAACAAGAGCAACAATGTAGAAAGTTTTTTTAGAAGCTTGGTTACAATATCAAACAGGGGCCAAAGCATCTGGAAGCACGCAGTGAACACTATAGAGTTGGCATGCAAAAGGTGGTTCCAAGAGTAGGGGAGACAAGGACCCAAGGGCACAGCCTCAATGTGAAGGGACAACCCTTTGAACTGAGACAAGGAATTTCTTCAGCCAGAGGATGGTGAATCTGTGAAACGCATTGCTGCAAAAGGCTGTGGAGGCCATTCATTAAGCGTATTTAAGATGGTTATAGACAGGTTCTTGATTAGTAAGGAGATTGAGACTTGCCAGGATGAGACAGGAGAATAGGGTTAAGAAACCTATCTCCCATGATCAAATGATGAAACAGACTTGATGGGCTGAATGGCCTAATTTTGTTCCTATATCTTATGGTCTTATGGCCGTGTATACATTGGAAATTTCAATGGATCTCACCCTGCTGAAGAACCATAATGTCCATAGTCATTTACAGGACAGCCTCAATTATCCAAACGTCGATTATCCGAATTTCGGATTATCCGAACAAGATCTCAAGGCCCCAATGTTTGGGTAAACTGTGTTATCCGAACATTTGATTATCCCAACATTTGTTTATCCAAACAAATACTCTCTGCCCCTGTCATTCGGATAATCAAGGTTGCCCTGTCGTAGAAATCCTGTTTTTCCCTAAATTACAGCAGTGGAGGAGGGTGAAGCAAATAGGCAATTTCTGAAGGTAAAGGTATATTCCTTTTCAGGGAAACATACACGGAGTTACTTGAAAATACTCATCTACATTTGTATTGGTGAAGGTATTGGCGTAAAACAATCAAACAACCAAAACAACAGGAACCTTTTGAGAGTGTGTGTTTGCACTGTTCAGTCTGCATCTTAAAATGAGTTCTTAGAAACAAAGAGACTGGTTTCCTTTATTTTTTTTCCCTTAAGACACTCCACTGCATGTTTCAGTAATGTTTTTGATACACAAAAGAGTCAAGAATAATCAAATGCAGTCTGATTCTAACCAGATTGAAAGAATGAACGATTTCACTCATTCAAACCTCCAAGCCCTCCTTCAAGATGGAGGAGACAGGGTCAACAGTGTATGAATTAGACTGCGTCGCCCATAATTATTTCAGAGGTAGAACCGGCAACAACTACCAACTCCCTTATCTGAGAATTGAGGAATACTTGCACATAAATTTTCACCTTCTCAGCAAAACAGGCAAGGATAGAAATTACAAAATGCTGCCAATTCTTTCATGTCCACAAAGGCACCAGCTTTGACCTTTTAAAGCAACATTTCCACACCCAGCTCACCATAATGCTCCTTGGTTAAGGGGTGCTCCAACTTGGCATCCTGTACTAGAATATATTGGGTACAGGTAACATTCCCTTTACCTCAGTAGTGTTCCTGACTATCAACATCAAAATTGCAAATTACTCCTCCCTGTAAGGGATTTCAACTCCCACATTGTAATTTTCATTCATGAAAATGACTAATATGAGAAAAAATATCGGAAGCAATTTGAATTATAGAGTCATAGAAATATACAGCCTTTGGTCCAACTCATCCATGCCGACCAGGTACCCCAACGCAATCTAGTCCCACTTGCCAGTCCCACTTGTCCATATCTCTCCAAACTCTTCCTATTCATATATCCATCCAGATGCCTTTTAAATTCCAGATGCTTTTTAAATTCTGTCCTTACTTTTATTCACTGGTAGTTGCTTTAATTTGTTCTAATTAAAAAGCATGTAATTTGCATTTAATTTGATTTGAGATTGGATTTGAAAATAGAAGTTGATGGAATTTTGGTCAGTTCTGCGAAGTACTCATTTTCTAAAAATAACGGTCAGCATGTCCTTTGGAACACTGACCTAAATGTATAATTTCCAAGAAGGCATGTGACTTCAGTCAAGTGTCTGGCAGAGCTTTAGTGGTATTAATGGATAGAACATTGTTATTGCCAAATTTAAATACAGACTAGATGCCATTAGTTTAGCTTTTGACCTCAGTTCAGAACAATCATGGGATTGAGTTCAGGGGAGCCAGTCATCCTAAGAAGTAGTTTTTAGATGTGGAGTCTCAATTGTGAGAATGTGTAGAAGTTTTCCAGCTATCTGAACTGAAAACAGGTGAACTGAAAATTTGAAAATGTTCATACCTGCAGACTTGGGAAGAAGTTGTAAAACTGTCCCAACAGTACAAGAACAAGAAACTGAGAAAAGTCAATTAAATGAAAAATTAAAAGTTCGAGATATGCACGATATTTCTCTTTATATATAGTTTTATTTGTTTTACTTTCCTTTATGTATTATTATGGCAAGGAACATCCACAGCCTCATACAAATATGTTTCAGTGACTTACCACCATAGTAACCACCTACAAAAATTAAATGTATGAATAATCAGTCCAGATTTCATTATGAGATCTGAATTATTCAGTATTACCATCAGCTGAGAGCATAGTTTTGCCACATACTCATTCACAAAGTTCATTTCAGTTCATTAAAAGAATGGGAATATGGCTGAGAAATTGTGACGGTTAGGGAGAGGGAACTAGATATTGAGTCAAAACCTCAACTAAATTACTGTGGTGAATTCTAGACACTTTTTGGCCGTCCTGAGGCTTATGGAATATGTTGATTTTAATATTAAGCTACTCAGAGAACATTGTCTGCTGCGATAATTTTGATCCATTTGTTAAGCAGAGACTCTATGCTTCAAGAACCTACTGAATCCAGTCCATTAAATTAGATCAAGATCCTACTAGTTCAGGAGTTACCTGATTTGAGCCAGCCAGTGACAGGTCAGTGGCATGCTATTATCTCTACTCTCCACTATTGGAGACAGCCTGTAACACCCATTCTCAACATCAATGAAGTTGGGCTGTTCACTCATAACTGCTGTTTCCTGTGTAGTGTTAATGGTTTGTAGCAAAGCCAACATGCCTTCTCATGGCACATGCCCAGTCAAACTTTATGGGGTTCCACACAAATGTAAGCATTCCCCTCTCAACCTCCTTGATTGTGTCCAAAAATACAGAGAACAGCATTTGGCATTAACTTTCTTGCTGGAAAGACGACAAATATAGAACGTAGAACAGTACAGTATAGGAATTGGCCCTTCAGCCCACCATGTCCATGTCGACCATGATACTATTCTAAATTAATCTCATCTGCCTGCGTATGGTCTGTATCCCTCTTTCCCTACCCATTCATGTGTCTGTCTAAATGCCTCTTAAAACTTTAGACATCAATCTATCTTTGGGCTCCATTCTAGTTTGTCAGAGATTCACTCCTTTAGCCTTTGACTCTTCCAAGGTATCCACGAAGTAAAGAAGCTAATGCTCAAATCTGAGATTTTGGTCCGGGAGTGTCCAAATGGTGGTGGGGCATGCACACTAAATGTTTGCGGGCAAAACTGAAACTTTAATGAAGGCACAAAGCACCCAGTTTCTACCTATCACCACAAGAAGACACAACAGAGGACTTGCTGATGGAACATCTGTGCACTGACAGGGAGAGACCTATATATTCAACTTGTTGTTTTGTTTGCTGCTTGTCAGTGGTCTTGGCTGTAAATATGAAGCAGAAAGCACACAAAATGCATGCAAATCCGCTTCATCCACACTAGACACATCACATTAATCTATTGGACAGTAAATCCGAATTGTTCTATCAGCACCCTGCTGAGTAATCCCTCCTTATTTTGATAATTCCTCCTGTATCCAGGTCAGCATCCTCCCCATACTTCTCCACCAATTCACAATTACTTCCACTTTTGTGAGTTCTACCCGAGTTCTGTTGCCAATGATGCATGCCAAACTTCAAAAGACCTTCACTGGCCTGGGATTTTAATGCAAGTGTTGATGTGGAACATTAAGACCTAGTCAACCATTCTCAGATAACATGGCCTGGGAAAGATAAATGAAAGAGGCCAGATACTACGTGAGCTTTGCTGCTACCATGATTTGTGTGTAAGTAACATTTTTTGTTAGAACAGCTCCCCCACTAAATGTGCCGGAGACAAGCAAGATAAGGACGCAGAAATCAATAGGATGTCTCCATTACCAGACTTGACTTCTTGAATAGCTTTCTCAGCACAATGGTCACTCCTTGATATGCAGGGTTAGGTTGCAACCCCAGAACCTTACTTTTCAAAGCAGAAAGGCTGTTCTTGTATCACTCTCAGTCACACAGCCTACACAGATAAGGACCTGTAAATCCTCAACTCAACTGAGCAAGTGCTCTCTCGCTATCCCAGAATGAAGAAACATAGTGGAACATCAGTGATTCCTGATTAAGAGGTTATGCTCAAAACGTTGGTTCTCCTGCTCCTCAAATGATGCCTGACCGGCTGTGCTTTTCCAGCGCCATATTCTTCGAATCTGATCTCCCCCATCTGCTGTGCTCACTTTCTCCCATAATGGAACATACCTCAATATACCTTTCACAATGCTGCACTCAACTTATGAGATTCAACAGTGAAAAAACATTGACTGCTTTTAGGCTAAAGTCACTCTAATTGGATCTGAAGTTTAGTAATTTGCTCTCATTAATTACATGGAAGATCCAAGCAAGAAGACCCTGGATACACTAAACTAACATTCTTATTACAGATCCTACAAAAATGTATGCACATAAAATTGTGTGAAGGCCACACAAGACAAGCACATTGCTTAGGATGTATCTGTGATTCTATGTATTGATATTGTTAGTCTCAAATGTCAATATTGTTCTTCTCGATGGGCACCAGAAACTTTTCACATTGTTTATACAAGATTCATTTAAGATGCGTCTGGACAGATGCACGAGTAGGTGGGAAGCAGTGGGATACAGATGCCTAGGAATTGGGCGACAGGTTTAGACAGTAGATTTGGATCGGCTCAGGCTTGGAGGGCTGAAGGGCCTGTTCCTGGGTGGTAAATTTTCTTTGTTCTTTAGTTCTTTGTAAGTGGTCCAGTCATTTACAGTTTACCAGTGTTCATGGACCTCTATATCATAATTATTCATGAGGTGGGAAAAATATTTGCCACAACATCAAAGGTGACAAGTGGAAGAATTGAATCCATCCATGATCAACTATATTGAGATTGGTTTGTCATTATTGGCAACTTCCAGGGCAGTGCAATACTACAGCTTGCAGAAGATGCAGCACGTATTTACACCCAAAATGGAACTGAACATTGATATGAAGTAGCAATAGCATCCACAAGGTTAAACATCATACCAACTGATACAACTCCATTATTTGTGTGCTCAAATAGGATGGCACCATATGTCTATGCCTGTACCCCATGTGGCTAAATCTCGCATTGAACAGTTATCAACATAAACAGTTATCAGCATTCTGAAGAATGTCAGCTCCAATTCTCTGGTGCTAAGAAACTATTCAAGTTGGATGCAAAAAGTGGTCATTGGTCAGGATACCTTACACCTGATTCACAAGAGCTTATGACTTTCTGGGCATCATTTGGTAGAAATTGTTTTTATGACTGCCGTTAAGATTTTCCATATATCAGGATATTTTTCAGTATCATGTGAACTGAATTGTTGAGAAAGTCTGAGGCTGTTTCTGCCCTGCTAATGACACTTCAGTCCCAAAGAAGGATCAAACACATACATGACAGCAATTTCCATCAATTTCTGAACACGGTGAAGAAACATGACCTTATTTTTAACAGTAAGAAATGTCAAATTAATACAATTCAATATAAGCTTCTTTGGTTCTATACATTCATTCGGCAGTATCAGACCTGACCTTGCCAAGATAAAGGGTGTATGGAAGACATCCATGCCCCAGGATAAGGACAACTTACACTTATGCCTCGATTTCTTCAGTGTCTTATGAGTATATCTCCTGGGTTTTGTGGCTAAGTCTCTCCTCTCAGAGATCTTCTATGTAAAGATACACCATACGTGTGACAGAATGACTGCCAATATATCTTTCAAACCTTGCATACTCCCCTACTATGGAAACCTATTATTTTGGGAGTAGATGTATGTCAGAAAGGCATTGGTACATGCATGTTTCAGGATAACAAGTCAGTTGCATTTGGATCAAAGTCTGTACAATGGCCCAGGCAAAATACTCCAAAACTGAAAGAGAAACTCTAGCACTGGTATTTGTGAATTCAGCGATTCTTTGGTAAATACTTAGTAGTCCAAGTTGATCATAAGCCTTGGAAATAATCTGCAGGAAACCTTTTACAAATGCATCACTGCAACTTCAAGCACACCTTGTCAAAATCCAAGGTTATGACTAAGAAGACCAGGGGGTGGCACGATGGCTCAGTGGTTAGCACTGCTGCCTCACTGTGCTAGGGTTCAACTCCCACCTCGGGCAACTGTCTGTGTGGAGTTTGCACATTCTCCCTGTATCTGCATGGGTTTCCTCCCACAGTCCAAAGATGTGCAGGTTAGGTGAATTGGCAATGCTAAATTGCCCATAGTGTTAGGTGGATTAGTCAGGTGTAAAATGTAGGGGAATGGGTCTGGGTGGGTTGATCTTCAGAGGGTCGGTGTGGACTTGTTGGGCTGAAGGGCCTGTTTCCATGCTGTAGGGAATATAATCTAATCTATGATTAGTTCCCAGATGAAGATCCGCAATTCATTATGATCCTTTTCTCAAATTCACCCCTTCCCCTCCCACACAGTTGATCTCAACAAGTTCAACTTAAACCAAAGGATCCTAGTCTGTATGGTTGCCTTTCCCAATTCCAATGTATTATATGTTTAAAGAAGAGCTATTTGAATCTTTTTGATTTTCTTGAGTTAGGGAAATAGTAAATTTATTAGGGTATCCACAAAATAAAGAAACTTCTGCTCTCCACCTTCTGTCTGGTGTCACTCCTATGACACTGTCATGGCCAGATGCTTCTGCAGCAGCCAGATTGTTAAAGATAAGGTCAAGTATGTTTTTCCTTCTTGTTGGTTCCCTCACCATCTGTCACAGATACACTCTAGAAGCAATGTATCTTAGGGCTCAACCAGTAATGGTCCTACCAAGCTGGTCTTGATGATGAACATTGAAGTAGCCCACCAAGTGTACAATCTATGTCCTTACCATCCTTAGTAGTTCATCCATTTGATATTCAACATGATGGAATATTGATTCATTGATAGAGCTGGTGTGGAGGGAAATGGGGGAGTGCAGCAATGGGTAATCAACAGAAGGTTTTTTTGTCCATCTTTGATCTACTACCATGAAACATCATGAGGGCCAAAGTCAATGTTGAGGACACTCCCACGTGACTGTAATCCACTGTGCCAGTGGGACTGGACTTACTACAAATGGTGATGGTGGTATCTGGAAGGTTTTATGCAAATTGTAATTCCATGAGAATAATTGTGTCAGGCTGTCACTTGATCATCAATGGGACAACTCTCTCAATTTTCTCACTAGGTCCCATATGTTAGTAAGAAAGACATAGAGTCAAAAGTCAGACAGCATGGAAACAGACTCTTCAGTCCAACTCATCCATGCCAACCACATTTCCCAAACTAAACTAGTTCTACTAGCCTACAGTTGGCCCGTATCCCTTTACACCTTTCCTATTCATGTACCTGTCCAAACGTCTTTTAAATGTTGCAATTGTACCTGCTTCTGCCACATCCTCTGGCAGCCTCATTTATATATGGAATACACTGTCAGAGGAAGTGGTAGATCCAGGTACAATTACAACATTTAAAAGGCATTTAGACAGATACACGAGTAGGAAGAGTTAGAGGCATATGGGTCAACACCTCTCTATTTCAAAGACATGGGTGTCATCAGCTTTTTCAGGCTCATCCCCCACATATTGTTTCCAGCAGATTCATGTTTACCGCTTGGGCTTGACTCCTCTGTGTGTGTATGTGTGACAAATATACATTATACAGGTTCTGAATCATTGGGATCTCTTCCAGGGGAGGAGGGGCCTGCACAATAGGGACAGGTTGCACCTAAACTGGTAGGGCACCAATATCCTTGCAGGGAGATTTGTTAGTGCCATTTAAAAGGGTTTAAACTAATGTTGTGTGGATGGGAATCAGAACAGTAAGTCATTGGGTCGTAGAGATGTACAGCACGGAAACAGACCCTTCAGTCCAACTCGTCCATGCTGACCAGATATCCTAAACTAATCTAGTCCCATTTGCCAGCACTTGGCCCACATCCCTCTAAACCATTCCTACTTATATACCCATCCATATGCCTTTTAAATGCTGAAATTGTACCAGCCTCCACCACTTCCTCTGCCAGCTCATTCCATACACGCTCCACCCTCTGTGTGAAAATGTTGCCACTTCTGTCCGTTTTATATGTTTCCCCTCATACCCTAAACTTATGCCCTCTAATTCTGTACTCCCCCACCCCAGGGAAGAGACTTTGTCTATTAACCCTATCCATGCCCCTCATGATTTTATAAACCTCTACAAGATCACCCCTCAGCCTCTGACGCTGCAGGGAAAACAACTCTAGCCTATTCAGCCTCTCCCTATTGCTCAAACTCTCTAACTCTGGCACCATCCTTGTTTATCTTTTCTGAACTATTTCAAGTTTCACATCTTTCCGATAGGAAGGAGACCTGAATTGCACACAATATTCCAAAGTGGCCTAACCAATGTCCTGTACAGCCGCAACATCATGTCCCAACTCCTATGCTCAATGCTCTCACCAATAAGGGAAAGCATAGCAAATACCTTCTTCACTATCCTATCGACCTGCAACTCCATTTCCAAGGAAATATGAACCTGCACTCCAAGGTCTCTTTGTTCAGCAACACTCCCCAGAACCTTACCATTAAGTGTATAAGTCCTGCTCTGATTTGCTCTTCCAAAATACAGCAACTCCATCTGCCACTCCTCAGCCCATTGGCCCATCTGCCCATCCTGTTGTACTGTGAGGTAACCTTCTTCACTGTCCACTACACCTCCAAGTTTGGTGTTATCTGCAGACTTACTAACTATACCTCCTATGTTCACATCCAAGTCATTTATCTAAATGATGAAATGCAATGGACCCAGCACTGATCCTGTGGCACACCACTGGTCACAGGCCTCCAGTCTGAAAAGCAACCGTTCACCAACTGTCTTCTACTACGAGCCAGTTCCATATCCAAATGGTTAGTTCTGCCTGTATTCCATGAGACATAACCTTGCTAATCAGTCTCCCATGAGGGACCTTGTCGAACGCCTTACTGAAGTCCATACAAATCATGTCCACCGCTTTGCCCTCATTAATCCTAATTGTTACTTTTTCAAAAAACTCAAACAAGTTCGTGATTTCCAATGCACAAAGCCATGTTGACTATCCTGAATCATTCCTTGCCTTTCCAAATGCATGTAAATCCTATGCCTCAGGACTCTGTCCAAGAACTTGCCCACTACCGATGTCAGCCCTCATCGGTCTATAGTTCCTTAGCTTTTCCTGACCATCTTTCTGAAATAGTGGCACCATGTTAGCCAACCTTCTGTCTGTTGGCACCTCACCTGTGACTATGATACAAATATCTCAGCAAGGGGCCCAGCAATCACTTCCTGAGCTTCCCACAGATTTCTAGGGTACACCTGATCAGGTATTGAGGATTTATCCACTTTTATGTGTTTCAAGACATCTCGCACCTCCTCCTCTGTAATATGGACATTTTTCAAGATGTCACAATCTATTTCCCCACATTCTATATTTTCCATGTCCTTCTGCATAGTAAACACTGATGCAAAATACCTGTATGGTATCTCCCTCATCTCCTGTGCTCCACACTTAGGCTACCTTGCTGATCTTTGAGGGTCCCTATTCTCTCCCTAGTTACCTTTTTGTCCTTAATGTATTTATAAAATTCGTTTGGATTCTCCTTAACCCTATTTATCAGAGCTATCTCATGTCCCCTTTTTGCCCTCCTGATTTCCCTCTTAAGTATACTCCTACTGCCTTTATATTCTTCTAAGGGTTCACTCAATCTCTGCTGTATACCTGACATATTCTTCGTTCTTTCTCTTAACCAAACCCTCAATTTCTCTAGATTTCCAGCATTCCCTACACCTACCAGCCTATCCTTTCACCCTAACAGGGATATACTGTCTCTCGACTCTCGTTATCTCATTTTTGAAGCCTTCCCTTTTTCCAGCTGTCCCTTTACCTGTGAACATCTGCCCCCACAGGTTTTGAAAGTTCTTGCCTAATACCGTCAAAATTGCCTTCCTCCAATTTAGAAGATCAACTTTTAGAGCTGGCCTATCGTTTTCCATCACTATTTTAAAATTAATAGAATTATGGTTGCTGGCCCGAACGTGCTCCCCCACTGACACCTCAGTCACCTGCCCTGCCTTATTTCCCAAGAGTAGGTCAGGTTTTGCACCTCCTCTAGGAGGTACATCCACATACTGAATCAGAAAATTTTCTTGTACACACTTAACAAATAGCGAGTCTTGAGAAGATTTGTAGATCATGTTGAGGTTTTGGATGTAGGTTTGCTCGCTAAGCTGAAAGGTTCATTTCCAGACGTTTCGTTACCTTACTAGGTAACATCTTCAGTGGACCTCATACGAAGCAATGCTGAAAACTCCTGCTTTCTATTTATAAATAGATTTATAAATTTCTGTAAATAGAAAGCAGGAATTTTCAACATTGCTTTGCATGAGGTCCACTGAAGATGTTAGGTAAAACAATGACTGGATTAGTGGTGCTGGAAGAGCACAGCAGTTCAGGCAGCATCCGAGCAGTAAAATCGATGTTTCAGGCAAAAGCCCTTCATCAGGAATACAGGCAGAGAGCCTGAAGGGTGGAGTGATAAGTGAGAGGAGGATGGGGGTGGGGAGAAAGTAGCATAGAGTACAATAGGTGTGGGGGAGGGGATG
>NC_057723.1:30941613-30944706 GCF_004010195.1 Chiloscyllium plagiosum | reverse complement strand
GAACGGTCTTTGCGGAAGGTGGAAAGGGGTGGGGAGGGAAATATATCCCTGGTGGTGGGGTCTGTTTGGATGTGGCGGAAATGTCGGCGGATGATTTGGTTTATGTGAAGGTTGGTAGGGTGGAAGGTGAGCACCAGGGGTTTTCTGTCCTTGTTACGGTTGGAGGGGTGGGGTCTGAGGGCAGAGGTGCGGGATGTGGACAAGATGCATTGGAGGGCATCTTTAACCAGGTGGGAAGGGAAATTGCGGTCTCTAAAGAAGGAGGCCATCTGGTGTGTTCTGTGGTGGTAGATGTTATCTGCTCTACTGAAGATATTATCTAGTAATGTAACAAAACGTCTGGAAATGAACCTTTCAGCTCAGCAAAGCAAACCTACTTCCAACACTTAACAAATTCCTTTCCATCTAAACCCTTTACACTATGACAGTCCCAATCTACCTTTCGAGAGATAAAACCCCCTACTATAACCACCCTATTATTCTTACAGATAACTGAAGTCTCTTTGTGAATTTGTTTCTCAATTTCCCGCTGATTATTAGCGGGTCTGTAATACAATCCCAATAAGGTGATCATCCCTTTCTTATTCTCCTTTAACCAGTAATGCAACTCCCTCTCTGCTTTTACATCCGTCTCTATCATGCCTGAAACATCTAAACCCTAGAACATTGAATTGCTCGTCCTGTCCTTCTCTTAACCAAATTTCTGTAATAACTATAACATTGTAGTTCCATGTAGTAATCCAGGCTCTAAACTCACTTGCCTTACCTGTCATACTTCTTCATTAAAATTAATACTTCAGACTGCCAGTCCCACCACCTTCATTAACCTGGCTCTGCTGCTTCTTTATATTAAGTTTATTTAACTTAACCTCTACCTTGTCCTCAATCACTCCGCATTGCTAATGCAGAGGAGAAGGATTCATTGGAATCTCTTCTAGGGTATATGTGACCTCCACAAGAAGGACGGATTGCACCTGAATTGGAATGGGACTAATATGCTGGCAGGGAGATTTTCTGGAGCTGCTTGGGAGGATTTTAACTAGTAAGGTGGGCGGGTGGGACCCAGAGAAATAGTGAGTGAAGAGATCAATCTGAGACTGGTACAGTTGGGAAAAGGAGCAAATCAGTCAGAGCAGGCAGAAACAAAGCAGGGAACAAGGTGGACTGATAAATTAAACTGCATTTACTTCAATGCAAGAGGCCTAACAGGGAAGGCAGATGAACTTAGGGCATAGTTAGGAACATGAAACTGGGATATCATAGCAATTACAGAAATATGGCTCAGGGATCGACAGGACTGGCAGCTTAATGTTCCAGGATACCAATGCTATAGGAACGATAGAAAGTGGGGGGCAATAGAGGAGGGAAAGTGGTGATGGCTCAGTGGTTTTATTGCTAGGCTTCTAATCCAGAAATTCAAGTAATATTCTGGGGACCCAAGTTTGAATCCCATCATGGTAGATGGTAGAATTTGAACTCAATTTTTAATATCTGTGATTAAGAATCTACTGATGGCCATAAAACCATTGTTGATTATCAGAAACAATCCATCTGGTTCACTAATGTCCTTCAGGGAAGGAAACCTGCCATCACCAGCCAGTCTGGCCTACGTGTGACTCCAGACCCACAGCAATGTGGTTGACTCTCAATTGCCCTACAAAATAGCCTCACAAGCCATTCAGTTGTACCAATCACTACAAAAGCTCAAAGAAATGATGTCAAACAGAACACATGGCATTAACCTAGTCACCAGAAAATACAACGGCAAAACATAACTCTGCAAAGTATTAATTACTAATTTTTGAGGGCTAGTGCCAAAATGAAGAAAGCTGTCTTGCAGACTAGTCAAGCCTGACATGCTCACAGAATTGTACTTTATAGGCAATGTCCCCGGCACTATCATCACCATCCCTGGATATGTCCTGTTCCAATGGCAGGACAGACCCAGCAAAGGTGGCCGCATAGTGGTATACAGTCAGGAGGCGTTGCCCTGGGAGTCCTTAACATTAACTCTGAACCCCATGAAGTGTCCATGGCTCCAGGTTAAACATAGGCAAGGCTTCTTGAGTTATATAAATACAGATATTTTGGCCATCCTAACAAGGGCTTTTATTTAATTGAGATGGCGAACCTGGCTGGTCGGGGGCCTCTTGGGGAAGGTTTCCCGCACGAATACGGGTTTTGTTACATTTGATGTTAATACATTCCAAGCATGTATCTCACTACCCAATTTCTGTGTTACCCGTCAGTTTTTTTTCTCTTATTTGAATAATGTAAGAGACTTAATTATACACTCTGATTAGTTGGAGGTTAGATTTGTAGTTAGTTGAGTTTTGGATTTTTTTCTCAGTATTTTTCTTTTGTTAAATTTTGGTTATTATTTATTTAAGATTTAATTGTATATCAATGTTTATACTTGGGTTTTTTTTTATTTTGTAAACTTGTAAAAATATGTTAAATTTTCAATAAAGATATCTATAAAAAAAGGCAAGGAAACCCCCTGCTGATTACCATATACCGTCCTTCCTTAGCTGATGAATCAGTCCTCCTCCATGTTGAGCAACACTTGGAGGAAGTACTAAGGGTAGCAAGGGCACAAAATGTACTCAGGATGAGGGATTTCAAGTCCCACCAACAACAGTGGTTCAGTAGCAGTACTACTGATCAAGTTGGCTCCTAAAGGTCATTGCTGCTAGATTGGGTCTGCAGCTGGTGGTGAGGGAACCAACAAGAGGGAAAAACATGCTTGACGTCATCCTTACCAATCTGTTGGCTGCAAATGCATCTGTCCATGAAAGTATCAGTAAGAGTGACCACTGCACAGTTCTTGTGGAGATGAAGTCCTGTAATGGCCTTTACACTGAGAATTGAAAATGTGTTGCTGGAAAAGTGCAGCAGGTCAGGCAGCATCCAAGGAGCAGGAGAATCGACGTTTCGGGCATGAGCCCTTCTTCAGGAATGAGGAAAGTGTGCCAAGCAGGTTAAGATAAAAGGTAGGGAGGAGGGTCTTCGGGGAGGGGCGTTGGAAATGCGATAGGTGGAAGGAGGTTAAGGTGAGGGTGATAGGCTGGAGTGGGGGTGGGGGCGGAGAGG
>NC_057723.1:30899144-30941584 GCF_004010195.1 Chiloscyllium plagiosum | reverse complement strand
CAGAGGTGTTCTCTGAAACGTTCCGCAAGTAGGCGGCCTGTCTCCCCAATATAGAGGAGGCCACATCGGGTGCAGCGGATGCAGTAAATGATGTGTGTGGAGGTGCAGGTGAATTTGTGGTGGATATGGAAGGATCCCTTGGGGCCTTGGAGGGAAATAAGGGGGGAGGTGTGGGCGCAAGTTTTGCATTTACATTGAGAATACACTCTATTATGTTATGTGACACCATCACAGTGCTAAATGGGACAGACTTTGATCAAATCTAGCAACTCAAGATTGGGCATCCTTTACATGCTATGGGCCATCAACCACAGCAGAATTGTACTCCAACACAATCTGCAACCTCATGGCCACTTGACCATTGCCATCAAGCCAGGGATCAACCCTGATTCAATGGGGAGTGCAGGAGGGCATGCCAGGAGCAGCAACAGGTGTACCTGAAAGTAAGGTATCAACCTGGCGAACCTACCAAACAGGACTACTTGAATGCCAACACCATAAGCAGCAAGTGATCAACAGAACTAAGTGATCCCATAACCAATAGATCAGATCTAAGCTCTGCGGTCCTGCCAAATCCAGTTGTGAGTGGTGGTGGGCAATTAAACATCTCACTGGAGGGGAAGACTCCACAAATTCCACCATCCTCAGCCCAGCACATCAGTGTGAAAGACAAGGTTGAAACATTTGCACCAATCTTCAGCCAGAAGTGCTGAATGGATGATCCATCTCAACCTCCTCCAGTGGTCTCTAGCATTACAGATACCAGTCTTCAGCCAATTTGATTCACTCCACGTGAATATAGTGATATCAAGACACAATTAGAGTCACTGGATGCTGCAAAAGGTACAGACCCTGACAATATTCCAGCAATAGTATTGAAGACATGTGCTCCAGAACTTGACACTCCTCCAGCCAAGCTGCTCGAGTTCAGTTCCAACACTGGCATCTATCCAACAATGTGGAAAATTACTCAGGTATGTCCTGTACATAAAAAGTAGGACAAATCCAACTCAGCCAGTTACCTCTCCATCAGTCTACTCTCAATCATCAGTAAAGTGATGGAAGGTGTCATCAACAGTGCTATCAAACAGCACCTGCTCAGCACTAACCTGCTCACTGACGCCCAGTTTGGGTTTCGCCAGGGCCATGCAGCTCCTGAAGTCATTATAGCCTTGGTTCAAACATGGACAAAAGTGCTCATTTCCAGAGATGAGGTGACACTGACAGCCTTTAACATCAACTGCACTCAACTGAGTGTGGCATCAAGGAGCCCCAGCAAAACTGGAATCAATGAGTGTCAGGGGCAAACTCTCCACTGGTTGGAGTCATACCTCCCACACAGGAAGGTGACCATAGTTGTTGGAGGTCAAACTGCAGCAGTTCAAGAAGGCAGCTCACCACCACCTTGTTAACGGCACCTAAGCACAGGCAATAAATGCGGGCTATCGAATGATGCCCACATCCTACAAATGAGCAAAACAAAATATTTTAAGGTAGTTATGGATAAAGATAAGACTGGCCCTTGGGTGAAAGTGCTAAATTAGCCTTCCCTTGATAGCTAAGGATGGCAGGATTCAGGAACCCAAGGTGTCAAGAGATATTGAAAGTATCATCAAAAAGAGAGAAGGAATGTTACATTTAAGAAAATGAAATGAGACATGGCCCTTGAGGAATATGAAGGAAGCAGGAAATAATTTAAACAGGAAACTAAGAGGGCTAAAAGTGGACATGAGATGTCCATGGCAAGTAGGGTTAAAGAGAATCACAAGGTATTTTATATGTAATTAGGAGCCAGTGGGTAACTGGGAAAAGGATACGTCTACTCAAGGACAAAGGATGGAATTTATGCATGGATCCAGAGGAAGTACTTAATGAGTGCTTTGTATCAGTATTCACCAAAGAAAATGACTGTGATCATGGTCAGATTAACAAGGGGCATTTTGATATTCTCGGGCATGTCAATATTAAGAAGGAGGAGATGTGAGTTGTCTTGAAGAACATCAAGGCAGGTCAGTCCCCAGGACTTGGAACCTATCCCAGGATACTGAGGTAGGCAAAGAAAGACATTGCTGGGGCCTTGACAGAGAACTGTGTATCCTCTTTAGCCACAAGTGAGGACCCAGAAAACTGGAGAAGAGTCAATGCTATTCTTTTGTTTAATAATGGATAATCCAGGAAATTATAGAGTGATAAACTTTACATCACTGGTAAGGAAATAATTGGAGAAGATTCATGGGCTCAAGATTGCATTTGGAAAAGGATGGAGATATTAGGAATAGTGATCATGGTTTTGTGTAGGGGAGATCTTGTCACAAAAATTTGATTGAATTTTATGAGCAAGTGATAAAGATGATTGACGAGTTTAGGGCAGTGGATGTTGTCAATATTAACTTTCCTGAAGCATTTGACAAGGTCCCTCAGGGTAGCTTGTCCAGAAGATTAAGTCATATGGGATCCATGGTGAGTTTGTACGTTGGATACAAAATTGGCATTGAAAATAGAGGGTAGTAATGTCAGGGTGCTTTTCTGAGTGGATGTCTGTGACCAGTTATATTCCATAAGGATCTGTGCTGGGATCTCTATTGTTTGTAACATATATACACAAATGATTTGGATGAAAATGTAGGTAGTCTGATTAATAAGTTTACAGAAGCCACAAAAAGTGGTAAAGGTGTGGATACTGGGGAAGGTTGTCAAAGGATGCATCAGGATATAGATTAGTAGGAAAGCTGGGTGGAGAAATGGTAGATGCAGTTTAATCCAGACAAAGGTATGGTAAGATATTTTAAGAGGTCAAATGAATGAGGAAAGGATACAACAATGGCAGGACACTTAGGGGCATTGTTATACAGAAGGATCTTGGGGTCCATTGCTCCCCCAAAGTGGCAACTGAAGTGGATAAGTTGCTAAAGAAGGTATAGGACATGCTTGCCTTCATCGGTCAGGGCATTGAGTCTTAAAGTTGGCAGGTCATGTTGCAGCTGTATAAGACTTTAGTTATATCGCATTCGGAGTATTCTGAGCAGTTGTGATCACCACACGATAGGAAGTATCTGGAGGCTTTGGAGAAGGTGCAATTAAGATTTCCTGGTTGCCTGGATTGGAGTGTATTAGCTATGAGGGGAAGTTGAATAAACTCAGATTGTTTTTACTAGAGCTGAGGGGGGACTCAGATAGAAAGAAATGGAGAGTCATAGTCTTTTGCCCAGCATGGAAATGTCAAATACTCAGGGACAAGTGAGAGGGGGCGAGTTTAAAGTAAATGTACAAGGTGAGATTTTGAAACAGAGAGTGATAGGTGCTTGAAACACTCTGACATGGGAGATGTTAGAAGCAGATACGATAAGATTGTTTAAGAGTCATTTAGACAGATACATGAACTAGCAGGGAATAGAGGCTTACAGATCATATACAGGCAGGAGGGATTAGGTTCAAATGGTATCATGGTCAGCACAGTTATGGTGGGCTGAAGGGCCTGCTCATGTGCTGTACTGTTATATGTTCTATGGTCTGTGTTCTGTGACATGGCTTTGCTACTGTCATTTCTGGTGCCTCAGTCGATGTCCATTCAGTTTCATTCTTTACTTTAGACTTTGTTGGATTTAGTTACAATTGAGTGGCTTGTTAAGCCATTTCAGAGGGCATTTAAGAGTCAGTCATATTGTTATCCACTTGGCAGACTCCAATGGTTGACAGACCAAATAAATATTGGCTGTTACACAGAAATATTGAGGATAATTGAAGTCAATGGAAAGGTGAATAATTCCTAAATGCCACTTATCCATATGTTTTCGTAGTGAAATTGATGCCACATTATCAAAAAACCTTTGCATTTTATCTACCATCGATGCAGATAACTGTGACAGTGAAAAGAAATCATTACTAGATGACATTTGTTGCCAATTAATTTATATAATGCAATAATTCTCCATTTATTATAATAGTTATAAAGTTCAGTTTAACTAGGATTAAAATATCCATTGTAGTTTGTTCAGGGACAGAATTCCAGGTATGCCAATTGGAACTGAAACAGAGACTCTTTGCAAGTCACACTATCATAGGCTCATGGTCTATGGTAGTATGACTACACATCTGCACAGTTAAAATACAATTTACTCAAGTCCCAGTGAGCCCTAGGATTGGAATTTGGAATCTTGTCACCACAAATCATTGAGCTGTACTTGGTCATGTTGTGCCCTGTTTTTATCACATTTTAACGTCAGTAACTGTAGTGTATTTGGTTTTTTTGGGGGATACAATATGGTTAACTTGTTGAATTGGACATTTTTCAGTCTTCTGAAATTCTAATAGATTTCAAGTGGCATGGCTGTCACTTTCAACTACCTAACAAGTATACATAAAAGAAATATTGCAATTTTTAATCTTTTAAAAGTAATTGTCAGAGCTTTGGCAACAACTAGCTATGGAAGGAATTGCCACAGCTCCAGTTGTTCAGAGATTGTAGCAAAGTTGTCAAGAGGAACTTTGAAACTCGACACACTGAATTCACATACCAGGACATGCACAGATCAATGGGACAAGCAGCCTCAGTTAGAGTTGAGTAAGCTTGCAAATTATAAGGGCTGGATATTACAAATCGCGACTGAGTATATTTTCAGGCGTGCAGACATGTAGGTGGCTAGCATACCACCTTCCCCTTCACCCCTTAGTTCACTCCCTTAATACAGTCTGTTTTTTGAGTCATCCCACCAAAGTGCAGGACCGTACACTTTCAGCATTAAACCTCAACTGTCAAAGTTTTGCCCATTCCTTCACCCTGTCTATAGATCCATGCACATGCCTTATGTCCTCAGCACAACAAGCCCTACCACTTAGTTTTGTATCAGCAAGTTTGGATGCATAACATTATGCCTGTTCCTCCAATTTATTAATACAGATAGTAGATAATTGAGGTCCTAGGACTGGTGTAGCTGGTAAAAGGGATTAAAGTCAGGTACAAACCCATTCCCCTTTCTCCAGAGTGTAATATTTTGTTGTGACCAGTGACCGTGGGAGTCATACCCAAATGTGTTGTTGGATTCCTCCTCACAGTGATCTGAAAGGATCAAAGCTGATAGCATCGGCAGTGGTCTCCGAGAAACCCATTGAGACTGAACAGCTGGCATTTTTAGTGACTGTGTGGTCAGACAGTCTATGGCCAGGTCAGCTCAGCCACTAGAGGCTGACAAGACATAGCAGACATTCAGACAGACACACGAACGAAATGGTCTGGTTATCTGGTCTTTTGTTTCTCAGACATCTAGAAGTTTAAGGAGACAAAAAAGTTGAACATCTGTGGTCACAGCCCAACTGGCTGATCCATTGTACAAAACATAGCTCAGGCTGCTCACACTGAAGTGAAGGCAGAAGTAGTCCCTGCATGCAGTTACATTAAAAATAAGGTGCTGACGAGGAAATGGAAATTCCTGTTATGACCTGCAAATGAGAGTGAACAATGCTCCACCAGACAATAGTGTCGCAGAGGTACTGTGGGGAAATTTTACAGCAAGCATGCAAAATTCCAATGGTTGGATAAGTTAGTATATACAAATCCAAGCCCAGATCAGCCATAATCTTTAGTAGTGACAGATCTACAAGGATGTAGGAAGAATTTCCACAACATGCCACACCTGCCAAGATGTGGAAAACCCCAAACTGCAGTGAGAGCCGCACCTATGATTCCTGTGCCAGCATTTAAGCAGCTAGTCAGCAAAATGTTAGTGGAATGTGTGTGACATTTGCCAAACACAAAATAGGATCTTCTATAGGCATGGCTACTCGTTTCCCAAAGGCTTTTCCCCAGTAATATATCTGCCAAAAAAAGTGGCAAACGATTCAATTTTTCACAGGGTATGCTCTGCCCACCAAGAACCAGTCAAATCACCACTCAGATTTTAATTTGAAATTATTTCAGGAAGTTATGGGTGACTTGGGTATGGCCCAGCTCAAATCTTCAGCATATTATCCACAGTCAAAGGGTAGCTGTAGCGGTACTGCCAGATGCTAGAGACAATGATCAGGGCATCCTTCCCTGAGTATCTCAAAGAGTCCATTGGCTCTATTTTATTTGAAGTAGCTTTTTTTTTAGATTATATTAAATTCCCTGCAGTATGGAAACAGGTCTTTGGCCCAACAAGTCCACACTGACCCTCCAAAGAGTAACCCACCCAGACCCATTCTCCTACCCTATATTTACCCCTGACTAATGCACCTAACATTCTGGGCAATTTACTGTCACCAATTCACCTGACCTGCACATCTTTGTGATTGTGGGAGGAAACCAGAACAGCTGGTGGAAACCCACACAGACACGGGGAAAATGTGCAAACTCCACACAGACAGTCACCCAAGGCAGGAATCAAACCCGGGACCCTGGCTCTGTGAGGCAGCAGTGCCGCCCATAGCTTGCAGGCACCTAGTGAAGGGACTTCTGAAAATAATCAGGAGTGGCTTTTTAGTAGGAGGAAGTCTTCTTCTTAAACTACATAGCAGAGTTATATGAGTGAATCACATGAGCCTGTAAACGGGCTCAAGGATACCTGAAATTTTCCAGAGAGCAATTTAAAAATAGGCAAACAATCATGCCACAACACAAATCTTTCAAGCTGTAGGGAACATATTAGTCCTTCTACAGTATCAAGTGCACCTCTCAAAGTCCAGTTCAATGGCTTGTAATGAGATCCATGATAATGGGAAAAAAACAAAAGAGTCTGTCATGTCAGCATGATAAAGCAATACTATGAAGGGCACAATCAGGAAATGGTCTGTCCTATTGCCATCAATCTAAAGGTCATGGAAATGAATGTACAGGCCCACATTGAACCCCCTAATAATTGGCTAAATAGTACAGAAAGAGTAACAAGCATAGACTCCTTATCTGCCCACCTAGATGCAGAATAATAATGCTTATGCAGAGACAAGCCAAGCACATCAAGTGAGCTAAATAGGTTATGAACTTAGGTAGGCCAAATAGAGGCACGCATGATTTCTTAGGAGTCCTAGTTCAGGGTTCTCTTAAGATTCAGCATGCAGGTTCAGTCAGCAGTTAGAAAGGCAAATGTAACTTTAGCATTCATTTCAAGATGGTTTGAATACAAGAGCAGGGATGCTGAGACAATGTAAAGATAAAAATCACATAACACCAGGTTATAGTCCAACAGATGTACGGTATTTGGAAGTATTAATTTGCAGAGCTCTGCTCCATCATAAGATTATGTAAGGTTCTGGTCAGAGCACAATTGGAATATTGTGACCGACTTTTGGCCCTGTATCAAAGAAAGGATATGTTGGCCTTGAAGAGGGTCGAGAGGAGGTTTGCAAGAATAATTTCGGGGATGAAGGGTTTCTCACATGATGAGTGTTGAGGATTCCAGCTCTGTACTTAATGGAGTTTAAGAAGGATGAGTGGGGATCTGACTGAAACTTATTAAATATTGAGAGACCTGGACAGACTGGATGTGGAGAAGATGTTTCACTTGTGGGAGAGACCAGAACTTGAGGGCACAGCCTCCGGATGAAGGGATGACCCCTTAGAACTGAAATGAGGAAGAATTTCTTCAGTTAAAGAATGTGAATCTGTGGAACTCATTGCTGCAGAGGGCTGTGGAGGTCAATTTGTTGAGGGCACTTAAGTGGGATTGGCTCTTGATTAGTAAGGGAATCACGAATTATGGGGAGATTGCAGGAGAATAGGGTTGAGGAATATACCAGCCATGATTGAATGGCAGAACAGACTGAATCAGACAAATGACCTAATTCTGTTCCTATATTTTATGGTCTATCTGCAGTCCATGCAGCAGCCACTCCAGATCTTAGGCACTCCCAGCTATTTGGCCACAACTTTGGGAGGGGTGGGGCTTCCTCACCAGTGATGTTGGAAATCCGAACCTCCAGAACTGCAGCCCACCTGCAGTACACCATATTTGAATTTGAATTTGAATTGAATTTATTGTCTCGTGTACTGAGGCACAGTGAAAAGCTTTGTCTTGCAAGCAACACAGACAGATCACAGAGTTAAGTAGCATAGATAAGTAAATAATATGTAAACAGCGGCAAAAGCAAAAACACAGGTACAGGTGAATGTTAAGAGGTTGTGATTCCATTCAGTATTCTAACAACAAAAGGATAGAAACTGTCTCGAAACGGTCTGGTAGCTGCAATAAGGACTTTTTTCTGGCCCATTGGCTCACCACCAACTTTCCTTCCAGGTTCGGGATCCGTTCCACCACACCCCCACCCCCTCAACAACAATAGTTCTTTCCCCTGAGTTTCTGAAGCTTCTGGGGGGGTGGGGAGAAATATGTGCTGCAAGCTCTTCTGAAATTACTAACTGCTTCTTCATTACTTAACCAATGTTGTGGTCACAGGTTACTTAGGAGTTCACTTGCAAAAGTCTTGAAACTCTTGAGATTACCTTGTTCAAAATACTAAGCTTGCTGCAGTTATAAGACTTCAGGTTTTACAGTGCATGCTCTGAGTTTAATGTCATGTGTCATCATTATTTAACATATTGGAAGGAGTATTTTGCCAGTCATTATTGTATAATCCCTAGAGTTAGAATGGCTCCTTATCCTAGCAATGAATTATCACTCACTTATGTGAAGGAATATGTCTGAAAAGTTTACTTGGCATTTCTCTCCACATATGCTGAGCCTGAGTTGGCAAAGCTTCCAGAGTTTTTTTTTGTTCAGTGCTGGGTTCAGTCATATTGTTTACAAATGTGGATATCATCTTGGCTAATTGTCTAATGAAAATGGGTTGGTTGTGACACACAAAGGCACAGTTAAATGTACAATTAAGCTGCTGGGAAAGTTTTGCCATTTCCAGACTTTAATTACAAAACTTCACTGTCACTCTGCAATAAAGAAAATGCTGAGATGAAAGCTGTTTGCAAATTTTCTCTATTTCACTATCTTTACTATTTATACGACATTTCCAGAGGTTAACCAGAGTGCAGGAGAATAAAATTAATGTCTAGTGGCTGAACTGGTAGATTTACCCAGATGGTGTCTGATAAGACATCAGTACTGGCATTTCTTTTATTTTTTATTGCTGCCTTCAGCCGCTCCAGCTTTATCAGTTGCCCTCGAATAAGCAAAACGAGCAAGGTATGAGTAGCTGGTTTCTCACTACAGATGAAGTGGACAACTTTCTGGGAACAGACTATGTTTTATCTCTATATCAGATAAGACTGCCATCCCTACGAGTAGCTGATGTCTGGTGCCCTCGTTCTCAGGATAGTTATTAAGGAATCTGCATTTCATGTGCTGTCGTAAATGTCCCTTTTACAGCTGTGTTAATGCATCACCATATCTCCAGTTTCTAGGCAGTGCATTCCTTTCATAAATAAGTGCAGAGCAAACTAATATTTTATTTCTCACAACGACCTGATTTTTAAATTTGATCTAGAAACGCTGCCATCAGTCCAGGCAAGGTCATCAGGTTTTATAGCGAGAGCAACTACTTCAATAAATATCATTTTCAACACCTCGAAATTCTAAACCACACTGCAGACATCTCAAGAAGTCAAGCAGATTCCAACATAACTGAAATATGTCATCAGGTTACGGTTGGTAAAGGTAACACCAGTGTAGAAGCCGAGGGCAAGACAAACTATACATTAAAGTATATGGGGAGCAGGTCGATGATGGCATTTCGTGTAAAAGTCTGCTGCAATACTTTATAATATAATTTTTGCAGTTCTTCACAACACTCCTTTTATGTTTAATTCATCCTGTGAGAAAAACGTTTTTGCAATCCTGCTTTTGTTTAAAAGATACATTTCAAAATGCATCGGATCAGCAATAATGGTATTGTGTGAAAACTGATGAATCAACCTTCAGTTTCCTCTCCCATTCCAAAGAATGAATTTCCCAAGCAGACTACTTTTCTATGTCAAATACACCCTATTGAACGAAGTGTTTTGTTCTTTTGTGATTCCCCAAGTTGTGTACTATTATTCAAGAATAGGTCAAGTTCCTAAGTCATTACCAATGTTATTTTGCAATCAATTGCTAAGGAATAAATGAAAGCCTTCCAACCTCTCCCAATTTAATCATGGTTGACTCAGGTGTCTGCATCAGCCTGGTCGGACATGACTAAACTGAGATCTATAATTCTCAACAACATGCATCATATTCATATAATGTGAAGTGTGTGAGCATAATGATAAGGTAAAGTAAGCAGCAAGAAATAGGAGCAGGAGTAGGCCACTCAGCCCCTCAAGTCCTCTGCCATTCAAGAAGATCGTAACTGATTTGATTTTGGTTTTAACTCCACTTCCCTACATCCTCCCCGTAAGCCTTGACTTCATTATCAATCAAAAAACTAACTTAGTTTTGAACATGTTCAATGACCCATCTTGCCTTGTTCTTTGGGAAGAGAATTCTACTAACCAAAAATATTTGGAGAGAAGTAATTCCTTCTCATCGCCATAATAAACAGGAAATACCTAATTTTTAAAACTGAATCCTCGAGTTGTAAATTACCCTGTAAGAAGAAACATCCTCTCAGCTTCCACCCTCTCACCATTTCCCAGGTTCATTTATGTTTCAAAAGATAAATCTCATTCTTTTCAACTTTAGATCCATGCTGGCAACCTTTTCTCATAGGACAACCATTCAAATGGCATCTATCTTTTTCATGATAAGAATCTTGGACTAAGTTCAAAAGTATAAACCTTGAGAGGCAGTGCAGCAATGCAGCATTCAAGCATATCATGAAGCACAAGCCCTACTACTTAGATAATATTGTTCCATCTATTTCTGATTGTGTCATATTTTGTGAAATCAGACATTCACTTCATTATTTCCAACTTGAAGCAAAGCAAATTAGGGAGATTTGCAAAAATATTATCACTAATTTCTTTCCAATTATTGCTCCATTCATGAAGTGTAGTGTTACGAGGAGAAGTCAGAAAGGATTATCATGGCTTAAGCTCAGTCAACTCATGGCTTTTCTTCAGACAATATTTCTATTCAATCATTCAGCTATCTGGCCAGTAAAACAATACGCAACACCCTATATATAATTGGGCTGCAAGTTTGGCATACATTATTTGGAGTCATACCAAGCACAAATGAAGATGTAGTTGTTGGAAAGTCAATCATCTTAGTCTCAGGATATTACTGCAGAAATTCTTTAAGGTAGTATCCTAGTCAGAACTGTTGTTAGTTGTTTTATCAATTACCTTTCCTCTATCAAAAGGTCAGAAGGGGGGATGCTTTCTGATGTTCAGTACCATTCAGAACTCCTCAGATATTGAAGTTGTCCATGGCCACATGCAACCAGATTTGGACAACACGGTGTCACAGTGGTTAGCACTGCTGCCTCACAGGTTCAATTCCCGCCTCAGGCGACTGTCTGTGTGGAGTTTGCACATTCTCCCCGTGTCTGCGTGGGTTTCCTCCGGGTGCTCTGGTTTCCTCCCACAGTCCAAAAATGTGCAGGTTAGGTGAATTGGCCATGCTAAATTGTCCATAGTGTTAGGTATAGGGTAATGGGTCTGGGTGGGTTGCGCTTCAGCGGCTCGGTGTGGACTTGTTGTGCCGAAGGGCCTGTTTCTACACTGTAAGTAATCTAATTCAGGCTTAGGCTGATAATTGATAAATAATAGTTGTGCCACATATGTGGAATATCCTGAGTTGAGTGACTTCCAACAACCATCTTCCTATGTACTTGGTATAACTCCAAATAGGTTATACCATACTTACACCATAAGTTGAAATAAGGCCTTATGTTTTACAAAGCTGGCTAGATTAACCAAAAATTGAACAATGGCTACAAGAGCAGATCAAATGCCTGCAAGTTTGAAGGAACTAATTTACTTCCTTATTCCCCAAAGCATGTCCACTACCTACAATGCAAAAGTCAGGAATGTGATTCAACACACCCCACTTACTCAAATGAGTAAGCTCCAGCAACACCCAGGCAACTCTACAGCATCCAGGACAAAACAACCAACTTACGTGGCACCCAATCCATCATTCTCTCTCCCTTCAACATTGGTGCACAGCAGCAGTGTTCAAAACCCTTGCTCGCGACCACTTCGAGGGACAAGGGAGTAGATGCACAGGTACATTACAGCTGTAAGTTCCCCTCCAAGCATCACATCACCCAGACTGGGTATTAAAAATGTTCCTTCACTGCCACTAAGTCAAAACTGTGCAACAGCAGTGATTCAAGGAGGCAGCTCACTACAACATTCCAAAGGTCAACTAGGGATGGGCAATATATCCTAGCCTAGCCAACAATGTCCGTGTCTCTTAAAAGAACTTTTCTTTCAAAAGTTGCCAGAGATAGTTGCAAACAACACAGTCCCTCAGAGCAAGACAGCTGGGAAGTACTTACTTCCTCAGAATCACTTAAATAATTTTAATTGGACTCCTTCCCAATCTGATGGGTGTTGGTACCCAAACAGTGACAATAGGTAAGATTTCTGCCTGTATTGACAGGATTAAAATTAGTTTTATATTTGCTGATCTCCATGGCAAGTTATTGAAGATGACATGGAAGGCAGAGAAAGTGAATCAAAAACCATGCAGGGTCCTGGATTTTATAAATAGAAGCACAGAGTACAAAAGCAGAGAAGCTTTAATGAACTTTTAAAACACTGGTTCCACCTCATTTGGAGTATTGAGTTCAATTCTGGGCGTCATATAAGGAAAGGATGTGAGGCTATAGAGAGAGTGAAAATAAGAACAAAAAAAACAACTGGGCACGGGAGTAGACAATTCAGCCCCTTCAGCCTGCTCCGTATTTAATGCGGTCATGGCTCATCTCATCTCAGTCTCACTTCCACTTTCCTGCCTGCCTCCCCATAACCCTTTAATCCATTGCTAATTCAAAATCTGGCTATCTTCACCTTAAAAGTATTCAGCATCTGCCACACTCTAGGGCAGTGAATTGAACAAATTTGCAAGCCTTTGAGAGAAGTAATTCCTCCTCATCTCCATTTTAAATCCGCCACTCCTTTGCCTAAAATTATGACCTATAGCTTTTGACCTAAAATTAGAAAGGGTGTACAAGAATGCAAGTTCACAGATGGACTGGAGAAACTGGTGTGTTCTCCTTCAGGAAGAGACTAATGAGAGGATATTTGGTAGCTATCATCAAAGTCATGGGGTGTCTCAATAGTCAGAAACAGTTCCCATTAGCAGAAGAATGGAGAACTCGAGGACACAGATTTTGGTGATTGGCAACAGAACCAAAGGTAATATAAGGAAAACTTCATTTCATCCAGATAGTGTTTAGGATCTGGAATGTACTACCTGACAATATGTTGAAGGCAGATTTAATCATGACTTTCAAAAGAAAATTGGATACACATCAGAAAAGAAAAAAAAACTTTTCAGAATTATATGAAAAAGAAAAATGAATGTAACAAGCTAAATTACTGTTGTTGAGGGCTGGCAAGGAGTCTTTCTTCTCTTCCATTTTCTCCCATTTTGCTCTTTCCACCTTCACAAATCTCTTACTTTCGATTACAGATTCCTCTCTCAATCCTGCTGCATTTCAGTCTCTCATTGCCATATCTTTGGCCTTCCGCTTCCCCTTTTTCCTGGCAGTCCCATTTCCCAGCATTTCACTCACCACGTTTCCACTCACTTTCTGCAACAGTTTACCATACCACTGCCATCTCCTCTAAGCTACATTCATTAATGTTCCTCTAATCCATAATCTTTACTGACTACCTAATACTGGTTCTTGATCGTTTCCATTCCCATCACTCCACCCATCCAAATCTGTGTCCTCAGCTCATAAGTATCCAGTTGTTTCTCCACACTTCGTGTCGTTGTACCTTACAATAAAGCCAGTCTCATACCTGCCTTGTAGATTTTTCTTTTCAGTTTCCACAAAACTTTTCTATTGCATAACAATCCACAGCACCTCTTATAATTCCCTCAACTTAAAATAATCATTTGCTTCATTTCCATTTCCCTGCTTCCAACTTTTTCCACTATCTAAGTATTTGGAACTATTCCCCTCCTCCAAGGGGAATCTATTAAAGGAAAGGGTCACCAGACCCAAAACATTAATTTTGATTTCTCTTTACAGATGCTGCCAGGACTGCTGAGCTTTTCTAGCAACCTCTGTTTTTGTTCCATCTAAAACCTATACACCTAGGCTCAAACTGATAGGCTGATAGCCTGCTTTTTCTGTGTAATAAACATTCTCTTGTAATGGGACATGTACCACAACCTTTGACTCAGATAAATGTGCGAGTAACTTCCCAAACTGACTCATAAAGAGCTTGGATCATGCCTGAATTGGAGTAGCAAGGTAAGCTTAAGAGCTTTAGATTACACAATAGCTTTCTTAAGTCTAGAATTTTAATGGGAGTTTATTTATATTAGCTCCCAAAATGTACTGACATAAGTGCATGTTGGCTGCTATCCATGATCATAAATTTCATTATTTCTTTTCACGAACCATTTTTTTGTCTGATACTTAAACTGGAAAGTTTTTTCCCTGAGCATCCAGTGTCACACTAGCCTTAGCCAAGTATGCAGAATAAACTCCCTCTGTTCTGCAAAGCAATATGCTTTCAACCTCAATGCTTTCAGCCTCACCTCAGAAGAGCATCCAGATATTTTTAACTTCACTGAGTGAACTAAGCAATCAAAAGATCCTGGAAATAATCAGCAGACTCGGCGACATCTGTATAGAAATAAACTGTTAACATTTCAAGTCAATGACCTTTCATCAAACTGCAATTTTTGCTTCACCTATTGCCAATTTTATGGAAGGGGTCATCAAGCTGTGGAATGCATTATCAGAGTCAGTACTGAACTAGAGATCATCAGAATGTAAGAATAAATTCAATAGATAGTTAAAAGAAAGGAGGAATGAAGAGGCACAGGAACTTGAAATTTGGACTTGAAATTAAGAATAAACATCAACACAAATGAGTTAGTCAAGCAATCAGTTTCTGTGCTCTACGTAATTTTGAGTAAATTGGTGCAAAGAGTGCTGTAGGCACAAACTGTTGGAAATTGGATTTAAATTAAACAAAGTAATTTTGTTTATGACATACACAGTTAGCAGAGTAGCTAAAGCAAATAATAAATAAGACAAACTTCCTAAAGGAAGCACAGTACTGTTGAGAATTAGGATGGTATCAATCAAAAGCCCCAGGATATAAGTTGGGCTAGCAGTATGGTTAGACATGAGAAGATTGGAATTTAATATAGAGAATATAATATATTTTGTCAGAAGGGAGAGGTGAATATGGATTCAATGGCACAATTCTAAAGTACACATCAGGGAAAAGGGGCTTGGGGTTCGTGCACAAAGATCATTGAAGGTTGCAAGACATGTTAAGGAAGTAGTTAGTAAATCATATAATATCTTGGGCTTCATACCTAAAGGTATTGAGCAGAAAAGCAGTTGAGTTATGCTAAGTCTTTAGGTTATGCCACAACTAGAGGATTGTGCCCATTTCTGACCACACAACATGGGAGTGATGTGCACTCCCTGAGAGGACATGAAGGATACACACACGAATGATTCCAAGGAAGAATGATTTTAGTTATGAGATTAAATGGGAGAAGCTGAGAATGTTTTCCTTACAGTAAAGAAGATTGAGGGGAGATTTTATAGTGGCATACAAGATTATAATGGGTATAGATAAGAAAAGTGAGGAAAAGCTATTCCCATTAGCTGAGGGTGCAAGGACTAGAGAACACCAGTTTGAGGTTTTGGGTAAGAGATGCAAGGGGTTTTAAAGAAGAATGTTTGCATGCAACAACTGGTTACAGAATAGGACTTGCTGTCTATGAGCATGATGAATAAAGAGATGATGAATAATTTCAAAAGGAAATTAGATGGGCAGTTGAGGGAAAGAAAATTGACAGGCTATGGAGCTAGAGCAGGGGATTGGGATGGATGAGTTAATTTACAGACAGCCAGCATGGACTTTGTGCTGATTTGCCTCATGTCACAATGACCATAACACTGTTTTTAATTGTTCATTTTACAGCCCCTTTTGTACCTTTCTTTAGCAAAAAGAGCAGAAAACCCACTGCCAAGTCAATGTCAATTCCATTCTGCAATCATCCACTATAAGTTATCCAAAGGAACGACCTAAGAAAACTGATTATTCTTTCCCTAGATGGACAGAAACATCTAGCTGCTGTTGAGCAACCTGTGGCCTGGTTAAGATCAGGCATACACTGTCTGAACTGTAGCAGGCACAAATCTCTGTAGAAACACAAACTTTCACCATGAATGAGAAACTACGTATGACAAACAGCCAAAAGATAAAAGCAGTTTGAAGACTGCTTGACACGGCTCTGTCACATCATTTTAGGAATCGAATTAGTTCTGGACTTTGTAGAACATTAAAACATCTAAAGCTCTCTTCTCCAAAAAAATCAAGTTTGGATCCATATCTTGATAAAGGGAATGAACATTTCCTTCCCTCGGGCATCTTTTAAGAGTCACCATTAAATGAGGCCTGTGTTTGAAGCAAATCAAAGTGAGCAGTCACAGAAAGTAGTTATTCTGTAGCTCTCACTTATCAGTTTGTATTTGTTTTGAAGTGCTTAAAATTGAGGCTCAGATAAATGAGAGGACTGCTGGCATTGCTACTATTTTTAGGCTGAGTTTAAAGGGAGTGGACTGTGAAACTCCTTGGCCTGGGAAAGAAAATTTGACATTTTTAAAAAAATTTGTCTTCCTGAATGAAAAACGTTGCAGCTCAGTGTCGGGTAAATATAGTAATATTAACACTGAAGTGATGTGTTATCAGCCATGGAGTTTGGAGACCTATGTTGCTTCAGATGTATGTAAGACAACAAAGTATGGCAGCAAAATGCTTTAGTACCTATTATTGTACACAAGGCTCAATGGCAATTAATCCAAAAATGTCCTTCATCATAATAGGGATGTAATTCCCAAGGACTGGAATTGTGGTTTATACCCATTTTTACTGCGGTTATAAATCAACTTAAGTGCAGAAATATTTCCAGTTTTGGAGAATGAGCCATTTCCAACATCTACTTCTTTGCCAGACCACACATAGAAATGAAACAACTGTTGCAAAGGTCAGGATGTTTTCAACCTTATAAACAGATAAGAAAGTTGCAGGCTTGATCTGTCCGGCAGAAATGTTCCATTTGAAGATCTGTATTCCCTAAAAATAACTTTATCAAATATTGCAAACAATTTGGGGCTTACAATCTTGCTTTAGGGGGTTCAAATCCACACCATCACGTAAACCAACCTTCCATCCATGGAGTCCACTTGCTCTTCTCATTTCCATGGAAAGACTGCCAACATTATCACAGACCCTGGTAATGTTCTCTGATAACCTCCTCCATCAGGCAGAGCATACAGGAGCTTGAACACATGCACTAACAGGTTCAAGAATAGCTTCTTCCCTGTTGTTATTGGACTGATGAATGGACTCTCTAACTTCAAATAATGTTGACCTTGTTAATGTTGATCTTGCTTTTAGATTAGATTACTTACAGTGTGGAAACAGGCCCTTCGGCCCAACAAGTCCACACTGCCCCGCCGAAGCGAAACCCACCCATACCCCTACATCTACCCCTTACCTAACACTACGGGCAATTTAGCATGGCCAATTCACCTGACCTGCACATCTTTGGACTGTGGGAGGAAACCGGAGCACCCGGAGGAAACCCACGCAGACATGGGGAGAATGTGCAAACTCCAAACAGTCAGTCGCCTGAGGCGGGAATTGAACCCGGGTCTCTGGCGCTGTGAGGCAGCAGTGCTAACCACAGTGCCACCGTGCCGCCCACGTGTGGACTTCCTGTGTAGTGTAACCTGTATGCCTCACTCTGTCTAGATTTGGAGATGCCGGTGTTGGACTGGGGTGTACAAACTTACAAATCACACAACACCAGGTTATAGCCCAACAGGTTTAATTGGAAGCACTAGCTTTCAGAGCGCCACTCCTTCATCAGGTGGTTGTGGAGTTGAAAGACACAGAATTTATAGAAAAAGTTTACAGTGTGATGTAGAGTTACATTGTATTTTGCTCAAAAACTGCATGAATCCATGTAAGATTCTGTTAACTCACTTTTTAGATTAGAATTAGTCTCAACATTATGGCACAGACAGGGAACACAGGGGGTTAACACCTTCAACATCTCAACATCTTACCTGCGCTGACACCAATTGTTACAATTAACCTGAGAATGTAACTTTTAAAAAAAGTTTTGTGATTGACATATGAAAGAAGTGAAACTATCATGGTCATTCTAACAGATGAGAGACTTAACAAACAATCAAGGTATTTTTCAATGTATAATTTCAGTTACATCACACTGTACACTTTTGCTATAAATTCTGTGTCTTACAATTGTGCCCTCCACAACCACCTGAAGGAGCAGCACTCCGAAAGATAGTACTTCCAATTAAACCTGTTGGACTATAACCTGTTGTTGTGTGATTTGTCACTCTGTCTAAGGACCCTATGATCTGTATATCCTTGCTTACTGTGGTCTGCCTATACTACTCACAAACTAAACATTTCACTGTGCTTAGGTACACATGACTACCATAAATCAAATCAAATCCTGATTAATAGAGGCTTAGTCTCAACTCACCTAAAAAAATCATTTGTGAGTGCATTTGTAAGAGCACTCTTTGTGCAGTTTGGAGGTTTTCGCGTTCACATTAGAAAGTGATGCATCATGGCCACTTTGGATTCAGTAAATGACAAGGACAATCATCAATACAAAAATAGACAAAAGTGAAAGTAAGTTATTTGGCACCTCAATCTGGCACCACCACTCAACAGGGTCAAGGTGGATTTGATTGTAGGCTTAATTCCACTTTACTGTCTTCCCTCCCTCCCTCCCATGCTCACTCTTAAATGAGAGACTCTTAATTTTTAACATGTGTGCTTTAATTCTAGGCTCATCTACTCTTCTCAGCTTCATCCTGTAACGTCCTTTCAGGATCTTATACATCTCAGTAAAATCAAATTTACTTTGTTCATTATTAAATTTATGCAACCTAATGACACATTTACTTTGGCTGGTGTCACAGTATTTATTAATGCTTGAGAAAGTCATGAGCTTAACTCTTAAGATTTTTTTCTCTCTTTCAACAGTTTCAATTTGCTAACGTAGTTTATAGGGACTCTCGATATTGATGCTAACATTATTCTGGTTTAGGTTTATGATCATTAACAGAGTTTGGCTGATTCCTCCAGCATATTTAATCTGACTTGTAGAAATTCCTTTTTTTGGTGCACACAACAGACATACACTTGTAGCCTTCTCCCAACAATTACAACTTAGTCATTTATGAAAATGGCAAAATGCTGGGTCCAAGATTAATTCCTGCAGGACATGATCAGTCACGGTCTTGCGAGTATACCCACAGTCATTAGGCAAAACATTCTACTTCGGCCATTGTGAAAGCTCATCATGAATATCACAAGGTTTTGTCTTGTAGAGTATAACACAATGGGGATGCCTTCTCAAAGGATTGTGAAGTTCAAGTAGTCAATTTATGCTGCGATTCCCTTGACAAACCTTGTAACTGGATGACCTTTAGGGGTAACTGATAGACATTAAAGGATTTCCACCTCAAATCTGACTAATAAAACCTATGAAACACCCACCAATGAATACCAAGAATGAACATCAAAAGCAGTCATATTAATACTAGATTTGTCTTGAGCAAGCCAATGACATGTTCAAAAAGTAGTTCAGATGCCTGCCAAGACTGGAGATTTCAGTACAGGTCAGTGAAAGTTGTTTCTGGGAAAATTATTGTGCACTACCTTCTGCACACCTCAGCACTTCAGCACCTTATCTGATGAGGATTGCACTGGAGAAGAGGAGGAGAAATAGATGGTACCTACATAAGAGAACAAGGGAATTAGTTGCACAATACGTGCAGATGTTTGAGCATGTGAAGAATACAATGAGAGTGTTTAAACTGCTCAAGTGTTGAAATTCAGCCTCCATTTCAATGCAACCAAGCAAGGTGCATTATGATGGGTTGCTGTCAAAACTTAAAGCATTTTTCTCCTTATAGGGAGTGAGGATACTAACATTGGCCACTCCACCATCCACCATTGTCCTTTGAGATGATGCCACCCCTTTAACAAGGTAATGTTGTCCTTGTTTTTTTCCAAGAGGGGTCATAAAAGCAGAGGTTCCAATATGTCTGGAAATACCTACTTGAAAACAATGGCAGGGGAGTGGCCAGTTCTCCCAGTTCAGGTTTTTTTTTATTTTGGTTTAGTTTATAGCAAGCAGTCAAACATTGCTAGGACCTAGAGAGGCAGCTACAGTGAAAAGAGGTTCCATGCTTCAACAGAGATCTTACCTGGACTTTCTCTCTGAAATCTTACGTGCCTATAAGAACCTGTGTTTGTTCATGGGATGTTGCAGGGATTGGAACAGCTTCGTTAAGTTGCAGTAGAGTAGGTTGGGTTATCAAATAAGTTAAGTTATTCTAAATTCTGTTTTCTTTTGTTCGTGTTTCATCCATAGTGTTTAAATAGATTCTTTTTTTTAAAGTTGAAAAGTGTGGTGCTGGAAAAACACAGCAGGCCAGGCAGCATCCGAGGAGCAGGATAATCGATGTTTCGGGCATAAGCCCTTCTTCAGGAATGAGGCTGGTGTGCCAAACGGGCTGAGGGAATTTGTAGGGGGGAGGGAATTTGGGGGAGGGGCGCTGGGAATACGATAGGTGGAAGGAGGTGAGAGTGAGGGTGGTTTAACCAGCTGCATCACTCCTGGAATATCCACGCTACATCTGCCTTTAAAATAAAAAAAACTGTTAGGGTCTGGGATACCTTCTTAGAATGTTTTTAGGGGGTTATGCCTCTTTCAGCTCTACTATGGAATGTTTTCTCTTGCAGTGAAACAAAGAGAGGATTGAATGAGATGAAAGTGGCTGGAAAAACTGTTAGTAGCAGAGCAAGAAAGGCAATGAGGTGTCTCCCTTGAGTAACAATGAAACACAGAGGTCAGGAAGGGTTGGTAGTCTGGGAGGTTGCAGTGGGTGATAGCCAATAAATGAAAATGCTGCATGCAAGAGTGAGAGTGATAGACTATTGGACTTGGTAGGAAGTCAGTGCAATGACAGGATTAGCATGAATGTGAGATAGTGCAAAAAAGATGGTGGCGTTTACCCTTTGGTACGCAGAAGATCCTGACCACTTTAAGGCATTGCTGACAGTTTCTCATCACCATAAATTCTAAACTCACCCCAAGGTTATCTCTTTCATTACTAATGGCATTGAGTGCCTTCTGTGGTACTCCAGAGGAAAGGGGCTCAATGTCCTTTCAACCACCCAGGTCCATAAATCAGTATTCTGACATCCCTTACTTGACCATCTTCTGTGCAATAACAGTCAGGCAAGAGACTTTGAATGTCGGGTCCTGGCTTGAAGCATTTGAAGTGTTGTGTAAATTAATGTGTCGCCAACTGCATGCTAATCTTTTATAATTCATGCACAAGGACACCTACATCTCTAGGTATCTCAGAGTTCTACAATCTCTCATCATTTAGAAAATATGCTTCCTCTTTATTCTTTCTGCCAATACTAACAATTTCACACCTTCCCATATTATACTACATTGCCAGATCTTTTCTCATTCACATTCACTCAACCTATTCTGTACCTTTTGTAAACTCCTTATATTCTTTTCACAACTCATTATCTTTGTGTCATCAGTAAATTTCGCTGCCACTCCTCCAAGTGCCTTCATCCAAATAATTTATATCAACTGTAAAAAGTTGAAGCACCAGCATCAACGCCAATAGCACAACGTTCATGGTATCCTGCCAACCTGAAAAGACCCACTTAAAATGTCTTCATTTGACAATATGCTGAGTTCTAATGCCACATTGGATTCAAACCTAGGTACAGTCAACTTTTATTTAAGAAAAATATTAAATTTGTACCAAAATCTGCAAAGTACATTTTGAAAATAGACACGACCTGGAGAAATGCCACTGATTCATGTGAACAGCACAAACTGCTTTGACAAAGAATCCTATTAGTTCACAGCTAAAGAACACAAAACTTTATATAGGCATAGGTCTGTGATAAAGGACTGTTGCTCAATTGCGAGAAATAGTTGATGGAAGTTGGTTTATAATGGGAACTCCAGGTAAATTTCACAATCAACAGGCTGGTTTTCAGTTATACTAGGTGTCTTGTGCCATGATCCAAAGCTATTCAGACATTCAAATCTAAATTTTCCAACCAGCACTACTTTGCACAATAATGTTAAAGGGTAGTAAAATAAGAGCAAATGCTTTTATTTCTCAAATATTACATCTGTACAGGTTCTTTTGTTTCCTATGCAGCTGGTGCAAAGTTAACAAATAAAAAAAATCATGTATATTTTAATGGACTAATACTGAGAAGGACAAAGAAAACATCAAAATTATTGCTTTGTTTACTTTCATGGAACAATAAGTCAATGTCTCAAGATTTGGAGATGCCGGTGTTGGACTGGGGTGTACAAAGTTAAAAATCACACAACACCAGGTTATAGTCCAACAGGTTTAATTGGAAGCACACTAGCTTTCGGAGCGAGGCTCCTTCATCAGGTGATAGTCCTGATGAAGGAGCGTTGCTCCGAAAGCTAGTGTGCTTCCAATTAAACCTGTTGGACTATAACCTGGTGTTGTGTGATTTTTATCAATGTGTCAAAGTATTTACATTGTGCCTACATGATATTGCTTTCAATAAAACAAATATAAAAGATACTATCTTTTAACACTTTTACAATACAAACTTAATAAATTTGCAAATAAATAGTTTATTAATATCTTTTGTCTCCTTGGCAATCAAGAATATATGTCCGCCTTAAATACTATTTAAAGATTCTACACCAACTGTCTAGTATGTGTATGTGGCACAATTTCTAATACACCCAGCAAATTCAACAGTAACTCAGGCCCCAGTGATACCTGAATGCCGAAGTCTGAGACATTGGTGGGCTAAATCATTATCATTGATGATGACAATGAATAAATGCTTACTACATTTACTGCGTCATTGATATGGTTTAAGAGTTGCAATAAAGTAAACTTCCATACAAATGTGTTTATCTGTCATCCACTAGCAATATTAATCCTTAATAGTGTTACATGGGATATTTCAACCTAAACTTGCTGTTTTCATCTGTACCTAAACTATAAGTATTCTGTTATTCTGTAAAATCGGTTAGAATATATATATTTCAGAGTACGTCAATGCCAACTTTATCCTCTCAAATTGGAAAATGCTTCTATGTTCTTAAGTCTGATCAGCTCTGTCATTATAGTTCTCCTGGAAATAACAACAACATTGAATTCAGCTTGCTAGATCCAATGGCAAAAAGATTCATTTCCATAAAGTCTTCAAGGTGCCATTAGTCTTGCTGGGCATTTAGCAGAGGCAACAGCTCATTCCAATTGCAAAATTGACAGCATTACCACTATTTTGGTGCCGTGAGAGAACATCATGGTGACATCTTATTACAAATACACATAATGACATGTTACAGTCTTCTATATATAGCTAAAATATTAACATACTACAATCCAATTAATTCGCTTAAAGCTAGTTACAGATTACAAAACTAAAGATGGGGAAAAGTATAGATATTCAAAATTTATAATTTAAAATAGAAGTAACTAAAATCAAAATGACCAGTTGCATTGTTTAATTTTAACTGACTATGATAGACTGTATAAAAAGTTACTTCAGATCACTTTTAAGTTCACAAAGGAGGAATATTTTATCAATGATTAGCAGCGCTTCCTATTTTATTTCATGGTATTTCGCCTCTCCATGTTAGAAACAGAATCTATTTGAACTATATAGAAGCTCAGCATTGGAAAACACAAACAATAGCTGACATTTCAGGTCAAGAACATTTCCAAGGTGAAAAATAAGAACCAAATATGAAAGGTAGGTAAAGCAGCCGCAACATTGTTAGTCAACTATGTTAAAATACTAGAACAAAGAATCACCTAATAGGTTAAACAAGGAGTGGATATTCTCATCTGGAAAGACAGTAAAAAATGTTAGATAAAACTAATAGAAATTTCAATTAGGTTATCAAGAGGAATCTTAAACAGATAAGAGATTAATAAAATACTGTAAATTCAGAGTAGAATGAAGCAAAATAGAATATAAATGGAAAAACTGGGATTTTAAGTAGGGAAGGAAACAAAGTCTGAAATCATTAAACTTAATATGTATAGGTCTGCAGAGTTGTGAAGGAATAGGCTGCTGTTAATTGCCATACAGACAGCTCCTCAAATTGTGGGAAGATCATCAAACTTTCATAATGTACACAATGACTTGTTGGGAGTAACACAGGATGAAAATTAAAAGTCAATGGTTTCAAAATACAGCAGCCAAGTCTTTAATTCTTGAAACAAAAACCACATTGTGGACTTTATTGTCTCTGGCATGAGGAACCTAGTTCATATGACTGTGTTACAAGGTGTTGTAACACATTTTATAATAAATGCAGTGTAAACTTACCATTTGACCAAAAGCCAATTACCTCTTTTTAATCTGTTCTGAATCAATAAGGGCCACCAAAGGAACAGGAAATTTAGTTCCTATACCAATAAATACATGAAATCAGAGTGGCAAAACATCAAAATAAGTTTATGCTTCATAATGTGAAAATGATGGAGGCAATTTTCAGTAGTAAAAACATGCACTAAATCTTACAGCATAAATCTAATATAATATATTCCCAGTGAGTACCACAGTTCTCCAGAAGGACCCAAGCAGCAGAACTATTGCTTTGGGATTATGAATCAGTATAAAATCTTTTTCACAATACAGCCACCCTTTGGTTCAATGCAGTGACTGAAAAACTGAAAGAACATTGGATTCTTGCAGCATGAAAGCCTACCAACTATACACTCAACAAATGGCAATCTTTGTGGTTACAGTACATCTGAGCACTGAAATACTGCTTCTGCAAAATAATGTGTGTGTACTCAATGGCAGCATACACCAGAGAAACCTGTAATTCTGACAAAGCCACATGCTCCACCTGCTTTTTTGTTGAGAAAATAATGAATTCACCTGCCTGGCTTAAAAAGCATTTGTCATCTTTATGATCCAGCAGTGAATGGCAAACTCAAGAGATGTTACATTTAGGATTACATAGGATATATGACTCAGAACCAGGAATACAGGACCCAAATGGTCTACAGAGGAACCTCAATTATCCGAATACCAATTATCCGAAAATTGGATTATACAAAGAAGATCGCAAGGTCCTGATAGAAACATGACATCAAAGACATGTTTCCAACAGTGATCGCGTCTTTTGTTTACAGTGATTAAATAGGCACCCTCTCCAAATACCTGACCTCCTGCACACCCCCTCTCTCCCAATACTTTCCCTGGAGTTTTACAGAGGGATGTATGCTAAACCCCCCTTCCCCAGATAATTTCTCCAACATTGTCCTGTACAGGGCAAACGTGGAACCTGTCAAAAAGATGCAGGTAAAAGTTGTGTGTGTGGCTGTGGCTGTATGTGTGCTATTTGGAGACTTACCCCACAAAAGCGGCAGCAGCAGCAGCAGTCTTGTTTTTGGTGTCCAGTCTGGCTGCCCCAGAGAGGGGTGGGGTGGCTGGGGTGTGCCTCATGTGCTGTGTGCTGCTGCTAGTCTCCTGAAGGGGCAGCAGACTTTAAAAACTCCGAGCTCCAGAGGAAAGGCGTTTAATCGATTAACCAAATAATCGATTATCCGAACAAAATAGTGCCTGCCCATCTCGTTTGGATAATCGAGGTTCCCTTGTACATGGATGTTAATGTACCACTCAAGCTTAAAGTTGCTGAATAGTCTGCAGTAAATTGGAGCATTTGCTTGGGTGTTATCACCATTTTAAAACAGTTAGCAGATGAGTCAGATACATTCTCTTTGAAGTACAAGCTGCAACAATCCATTGCCCACTAAACAGATAATGGTCTTGGAAGAAGCACTAAACAAATTAATCAGATTGGTAACATGTGCGTATGTACCCAAATTTGTCCTGTATTCCTTTGACATTGTATGGTGGAGAGTAACCTAATCCAGAATATGAAGGGATTGTTGCGTATGGTAAAGGTCCTGAAAGGATTAATGTTTGAGACTGCATTCAGCTTCATCCAATCTGATGATGTTCTTACAGGCTTGGACAGGGGATGAGGCAAAATGTTTTAGGAGCTTGGGGAGTGAAGACCTGTATCAACAAATCTTCATGTACTGTTAGTAACAATCTTTATCTTATTAATGTCAATTCCATCTGATAGCTATCACGCAATAAAGTACCTTTTGTTTAAGGTGAGATCCTTTTCTTATTAAGATTGCTAGAAGCTAACTACAACCAAATACAATCTGCAGAATTAGTGGAATTCATTTTGACAATTTAGACATTCTGTCCCATCAATAAGCTCAAAGGATTTAGCAAGGCACTTAGGATTAGAATTTCACCCGAAGCTAGAAAATCAATGTTTTAAAAATGGTGGCCAGTGGCTAATAGGTGGAAATTAAAGACAATTAAATAGGTATTGTGACAGCAAAGCGATTCAAATTGGAACATCGGAATACAGAATTTCAAGAAAAAGGAAAGGAGAGACAAAGAGAGGGGGAGAGAAAAGGGAGACACTAAGAGATAAATGGTAAAGGGAAGAAGGAGCAAGCAGGTAACAGGGACAACCTTCAGGGAAACAGGCAGGAGAGGTTTTTGCTAAGAAAGCTTAACCTGAGGAGCAGAAACACCATTGTGAAAACACCAACAATTTAGACATAAGGGTGGCGACAACTCAGTTTATTCATTTAATTCCTAAGTTTGAGGAGGCAGAAGTTGAAACTGTCTTTCTCTTGTTCGAATGGGTGCCATGAGCAGTCCACTAGTGGAACCTATTACTGCAGAATAGCCTTGGGGAAAGAATGCAAGCTTTACTGAGGCTTATTAAGGCTGCTCACTGTGATTATGCAGCGCAGGGTTAATGCAGAGACAAGCCAGCTTGCACCACCATAGCTCTACATAATGTGGAAGTGGGAGAGGTCCCATAAGGAAACATCCCTATCAGCTAAGTTCCAGTTTCAAAAAGAGATTAATTGCATGCTGGAGCACCAACTAAAAGTACCCAGCAGCTACTTCAGCTGGGGTCCCCAGTTGTGCTCATGTCCAAACTGGACAGGTTCACAAGGTCCCACGTTGACAATTGAGAAGTTAATGCAGTGACCAGAGCTAACTCCTGCTCAATAACCTGGCTGGAAGGTTGCATAGCTAAGGCTGGTAAAACTGCCTAGATTATCAAGATAATCTTATACATAGTTTTAAATCCCTGCCTATGTAACTCTAGACAGATTGCGCCCCTGGGACTCTGAAATTATCCAGCCACTTTTCAAAGGTTGATGAATCAGATAGTAGCAGGTTTATCTAATTATGTAATGTTCCTAGACATTGTCCCAGGGTACAGAAACAGCTAGAAAATGCATTTAGAGCAACAGAAAGTCTTCTTCCAGAAAACACAAACAGCTGACCTAGTGGTCAATCTCACAAAGAGGAAATTTACCAAGGCTCAAGTAACCTATCTGGAGTCATAGATAGAATCATAGAGATATACAGCACGGAAACAGACCATTCAGTCTAACTCGTCCTTGCCAACCAGATATCCAAAATAAATCTAATCCCATTTGCCAGCCTTTGGCTGGTATCCCTCCAAATCTTTCCTATTTGTGAACCTCTCAGATACCTTGCAAATGTTGTAATCGTACCAGCCTCCACCACTTCCTCTGACAGCTCATTCCATACAGCATGAAAAAATTGCTCCTTAGGTCCCTTTTAAATCTTTCCCCTGTCACCTTAAACCTACACCCCCTAGTTTTAGACTCCCCCATCCTGGGGTAAAGACCTTGTGTATTTACTCTATCTATGCCCTCTGATTTTCTAAACCTCTATAAGGTCAGGATAAACCAAAATGAAAACTGCCAATGCTGAAGATCTGAAACAAAAACAGAAACTGCTGGAGAAACTCAGCAGGTCTGGCAGCATCTGTGGAGAGAAAGCAGAGTTAACGTTTCGAATGACAATTCTTCAGAAACCTTTCATGCAAGCAGTGAATACAATCTGTCATAATCTCTTGTGTAAAACTATTTTAGTAATCTAAGCAGCTCTACCTGCGCTAGCTATGCAATCTTCCAGTCAGTTTATTGAGTGAGAGTCAGCTCTGGTCACTGCATTAAATTTTCAATAATGCAAATCAGTATTGTGAATCTGTCTGGTTTGGACATGAACACAACTGTGGCTGTGCAGTGGCTGCTGAGTTCTTTTAGCTGGGGCTCCAGGATTCAGTTAATCTCTTCATGAAACTGGGCCAGCTTTTCTTGGCCTAGTCAATGGGGACATTGCCTTATTGGAGGGATCTCTCCCACATCCACATCATGTAGAGCTATGGTAATGCAAAAGAGCTGCAGATGCTGGAAATCAATATAAACCCTACACTGCACTATCACAGTGAGCAGCCTTAACAAGCCTCATTAAGGATGCTCACTGTCCTGCACTTAGATTCTCAAGAAGGGTTACTGGACTCAAAACATTAACTCTGCTTTCTTTCCATAGATACTGCCAGACCTTATGCATTTCTCCAGCAATTTCTGACCTATCTAGATTTGTGGTGAATCAAGGGAAAGTAGTGCTCAGGGTTGCAAAGGTGAAGTAATAACACAGTTCCCCACTCCTAGAACAAAACAGGGAATTGAGAGGTTCTTGGGAATCTGTAGGTTCAACCAAATGTTCATCCCAAACAATAACACAATAGCTGCATTGTTGGCTGACCCACTACAGAATCGAAGCGTGTGATGCTGGAAAAGCACAGCCAGTCAGGCAGCATCCGAGGAGCAGGAGGATCAACATTTTGAGCATAAGTCCTCCAGTATCTGCAGTCCTCACTTTCTCCTATCTGACCCCCTACAGACAAAAGAAAAGGTAATATGTACTGAGAAATGCCAAACTGTTTTGGAAAACCTGAAGGTCACTTTAACCAGTGAGCCTATGTTGGCAGCTCCAAACTTTAACCAAGCTTTTAAAGTAGACATCAATGCAAGTGACATCAGAGTAGGTGCTGGTGCTGTCCTCCTTCGGAAAGATGAATACCAAATAGAGAGACCAATTGGATACTTCTCCAAACAAATCAACAAACATCAGAGACAGCACTCCACGGTAGAGAATAAAACATTTGATTTACTAGTGATTGACAAACACTTTGACATATATATCTAAAATACATACAAAGTGAATGCAGTCTACACTATCCACAAGCCATTAGCATTTTTCATATTGTCAAAAGACTCAGAACACTAGGTTAATCAATTGGAGTTTGTTCTTTCATTTGCACTGACTAAAAATCACTGACATTGGAGGGAAAATAAATGTGATTTTAGAGGTCCGATCCAGAACCTAGAGAAACCAGGTTAGAACTGAAAAGATACTATTGATCAAAGCTGAGAGAATGATTGTGTGTTTATGAATATTTATGTTGTTTATATACTTAATTGTTTTTCACCATTCGTAATGAAATGAGACTGAGTCTTGGGAGAAGTGAGCAATGGATCAGAACTCCCAAGTATTACGGGTATATAACTATTAATTCCAAAAGGTGATTTTTTTTAAGAGAACTGCTACAGACAAAACTGATAAATGTAAATTTAGTACTGCATGGCAAAGTCTTTGTGGTACCCATGGGATATCTGCAAAGCTGTAAAGTATCAGGGAAGCGTCAAACAAAGAGAGAGATCCAACAAGACAAAATAATGACAGACTATTTTACACCTCTGAGCAGAGAGCTACCTGGTGCAGATTCTTTTTGTATTGTCCTTCCAGGAATACACAATTAAAGGGGTTAAAAGCCAACAGCAACTTTGTGTGGGTTAATGGAAGAAGGTTTGCAACTAAATTGAGGCTTGTGCTTACTAGCCTGGGTTCAAGTGCTAATGTTCTGTGTTGGCAGCACTCAAACAACCATTCACAAGTCATAGAGTCATAGAATCATCGAGATGTACAACATGGAAATAGACACTTCATTCCAACTCATCCATGCCGAGCAGATATCCTAAATTAATCTAGTCCTATATGCCAGCACTTGGTCCATATCCCTCTAAATCCTTCCTACTCATATACCAATCCAGATGCCTTTTAAATGTTGTCATTGTACCAGCCTCCACTACTTCCTCTGGCAACTCATTCCACACACGCACCACCCTTTGCATGAAAAGGTTGCCCCTTGGGTCCATTTAAACTTTTTCCCCTCTCACCCTAAACCAATGCCCTCTAGTTCTGGACTCCCCCGCCCCAAGGAAAAGACCTTGTCTATTTATCTATCCATGCCCCTCATGATTTTATAAACTTCTATAAGGTCACACCTCAACCTCTGACACTCAAGGGAAAACAGCTCCAGCGTATTCAGACTCTCCCCATAGCTCAAACTCTCCAACCCTGGCAACATCCTTGTAAATCTTTTCTGAATGCTTTCAAGTTTCACAAGATCCTTCCAATAGGAAGGAGACCAGAATGCACACAATATTCCCAAAGTGGCCTAACCAATGCTCTGTACAGCTGCAGCACAACTTGCCAATTCCTATACTTGATGCTCTGACCAATAAAGGAAAGCAACCAAACGCATTCTTCACTATTTAATCTACCTGTAACCTCATTTTCAAGGAACTATGAACCTGCACTTCAAGGTCTCTGTTCAGCAACACTCCCCAGGACCTTACCATTAAGTTTCTAAGTCCTGCCCTGATTTGCCTTTCTAAATGCAGTGTCCCATTGTACTCTGAGGCTAACCTCCTTCACTGTCCACTACCCCTCCAACTTTGGTGTCATCTGCAAACTTACTAACTATACCTCCTAAGTTCACATCCAGATAATTTATATAATTGACAAAAAACAGTGCACCTAGCACCAAACCATATGGCATACTGGTCACAGGCCTCCAGTCTGAAAGGCAACTTTCCACCATCACCCTCTGACGTCTACCTTTGAGCCAGTTCTGTATCCACATGGTTGGTTCTCCCTGTATTTAATGTGATCTAGCCTTATTAACCAGTCTATCATGAAGAACCTTGTCAAAAACCTTACTGAAGTCCATACAGATCACATCCACCATGCTCTGCCCTCATCAATCTTCTTCATTAATTCTTTAAAAAAAAACCTAATCAATTTAGTGAGATGTGACTTCCTACACACAAAGCCATGTTGACTGTCCCCAGTCAGTCCTTCACCCCTGCATTGCAAGTAAAATTATGTTCTTGTTCTGAGTGCTAGGAGCCAGCTAGCTAACAAGCCAGTCAAAATGAAATAGGACAACAGAAGGATTCTCTTGCTCTGAGTACTGCCAGCTTAACCTCTGCCAAAAGGAAAACATGATAAAATACAGGAATTCAGAAACTGACTGTTCAACAATCAACACTCCACTATCTGCTCTTCAAGAATGATCCAGACTAATCAGTAAATCTTTTAACTTATTTTTAGACTCATTTAATTTTCCTAATGTGTGTGTGTGTTCTGCATTATTAGCTCTTCTTGCTTTGAGTAATGAATGAAATCACACTTTTCCTAATTCAAGAAAGCCTAGTTAAATTGGTTCATTTTAAAATGCAAATTTATTCGGTCTAGAGAAAGGCATTCTTAAGGGAGGGATCTTTCTTAAATTAACCTTGTGGTGACCAACCAATGAATAGAGAGGAGAGTTCATCCAGTTCATTCCTCCTCATCCAGGAACTCAACATTTTGGGGTGCCTATCTGGAACCCTAATAACTTGGAACCTTGCTCAGGGCCAGTTTATAACATTGAAGATGAGGAAAGGATGAATGGAAAGATAAGCGTGCAGAATGTAAATGAGAAAGTGGACCTGGATTAGTTCATTGCTGAAAGAATTTAGGATGTGAGAAAGGAATACTTTTATGTCTGGCACCAAAGAGAAGTTTGTAATGACAAAGACAGATGCTACAATATGCCTTTGTGATCATAATGAAGAATATGATGAAGAGTAAGGTATCACAATGATGATAGTGAATACGATGAAAGATGTGTTGTCAGGTATTGTTGAGAAAGGTGGAAAGGCTAACAGCTACATTTGTGACCTTTAAGTCTCTTCCCAAACTGGAACAAACCTGGGATGATGTGACCCGTACTGGTCCTACTCTTATAAATGTTGAGAACAGTACCTCCTTCCCACCAGTGATCACCTCCAATGGGATTTTCCAGACAGCATCAGGATGCCAGAGGGAGTCCTCAGACCCTATAGCAAGCTGTGTAAGAGGTGCATCCCCACTTTAAATTGTCCAGACAATTTGGGTGGGCCACATATTTCTCCAAGTGATTCACTGGGCAGCTTATCAGTCAAGCCAAAATAAGACCAAGAAGTTAAAGTTCAGCCAAACAAGATCTTGAGTGTTTCTTATTCAAGCTATTGCTTCCTGCCTCCATCTATCTTACCTGTGTTAAAATCAGGGCTTTACTCTCCTCAAATAAAATTGTATGAATTAGAGGTCAGCATTTTTTCAGTCCCAGGGTGGAAAGTTGAGCAGCAGCAGGGCTATGGAGGCAATTGCAAGCCTGTTATAATCTCCATCATGATCTGTAACTATTTTTAGAAAAACGAGGAAAGTTGAATTTACAGTTACATACTGAAAGTACAAGCCACATAATTCCCTGGTGTGTAAAAGAAAATGCAGTACAAATGGGAAATAAAGTTAACATTAACTATTTTCTTGGGTAAGCATATATGCCCTGGAACCCAGGATCAGATTTTGGATTTAGATTTTATTGTCGCTTGGCTAAGCATGACTTAACTGGTAAATTGTGGTTGATTATAAACTATAACTTGCACATTAAATGACAGATACAACTTTGACTTGACTCAGTAATCCATGCAAGCAATGTATCATCAATCTCAGTCACAAGGTCCTTCAACCCATTGTTTTCTTCACAAAGAATTTCAGTTCCTCTTCTTCTGGGATTAAGCCTGTTCCCCAGTCCACAACAGTGTACAACCAACCCAAGTTTCACTGCATAGTCATTATCAAAATTGTTCTATGTCTGCAGAATTCTCTCATTTCTATTTATTGTACTTTGAGTGGCTTAGATGCACCAGCATTGTCTTCAAGTAACAGAAACAGAGATGATCACTGTACATTTACCTATTTTCAGCTCTTGAATCTCACTTCAGTTTCTTTCACCCTGCCTGTACTGCACCACTGGGATCAACAACTGAGCTCTGATGGCTCTGTACCTTTTTATATAGTTTCAGCCACTTTAGTCTCCCCTGAAGTTTTGATAATCAACCTCAATTTCATTCTTTGTTCCTCAGAAACTGGAAGGCTTAGTTTCCTTTCCCAAGTTCCCTTTTGAAGTAGAATCTGTCTCAAAGAAAACCTTGAAACTATGGATTTCACCACAAACCAGTTAGGGACAGTTCCTAATACATTCTGGTCAATGTCGAAGTTTCCCAATGATGAACAGCACAAAGATTGGCTTCCTGTTAAACAGAATCAGGAAGCCATTTTGAATAATTAGCACCTCAATTAGAGGCCTTTTAAATGCTTTATCAGCAGCAAAGAGGTTGCACCCAGCCCTGTGGAGACTGCTAACTCCATGGAGACAGACTCCCACCAACAGTCCTAATGGCTATCAAAGCTGAAAGTTCCATGGTTCATTCACAGAAAGCCCACCATTCAAATCCAAACATTCCCTCAGAGAGCTTGCCCCTCCATTCTGGAGGTGCTTCCACCCAGAACCACCCAATACTTTTCAGTTCCACTCACCGCTGTTAGATATCTCCCCGGTGAGGTGATCCATCATTCATTGAGCTGGGTCGGTAGTGTTCACCTTTCCTACTAGGCTGCTAGCTCTCTAACGGGGCTACCTACATCCCACTCACCCAGGATGATGAGCTCAGAAACACTAAGTAGAACACACTGCCTTTGGAGATACTGTTGTGTGTCCCTAGCTCCTAAACCTAGATAGTGCACTGCGGCTGCTCTTTCTGAGACGTGGGTATCACTGGCCAGGCCAGGATTTTTGATCCAGTCCTCACTGCCCTGGAGAAGATGGGTGTCAGCTGCCTTCTTTAAGTTGCTGCTGTCCTTGATGTGCAGGGATACCAGAGTATCATCAGGGAGAGAGTTCCAGGATTTTGGCCCAGTGACAGAAAAGGAATGGCAGTAGTTTCAAGTCAGGACAGTGAGGTTTGAGGGGGAATTTGGTCCCGTCGTCAGGGTCTTGTAGCCCTTAATAAAATCCTGCACAGCATCTCTGACTGTATTATTGGAGTTAAAAGTTCTCCCTTCAGGATTATGAAGTTCAGTAAAATGCAGTTTTATTACAGCAGAGGAATGAAAAAAGGCAACCAATGCTCAATCACTCCCATGTGGCACTTAAATGCCCCAGCTCTAGCTTCAGTGACCATTTAACCAGAGCTTCACATAAGCCTGGTATAAACAACTTCTTTTGAATCCCTAACCAGATTTAGCCCAGAAAAGCTGTCAGCACGTGTATTCAGGCAAGTATTTTATCACCTTCTAATGCTCAAGCTGACTTGGGAGTAATGCTCAGTATAAACCTTGAAGAATCCTGACCCAAAACTAAAGGCTAACAGTATAAACAGGGGACAAGTAAAGCATGTCAATTTAACCAGTAGTTAAACTGGCTTTCTTAGAACACCAGGTTAGCTAATATTGTAGTTATATCCTATCTATTTTCTTTTCTTCCTTGTAAAATTACTTATGGCATTATTAATTCTATTTTTTCCTGAACTATCAAATGTATAATCAAGGATCCATAGAAGTTTACAACACATCTATGCTGGCCCACTACGACAGCAAAACCAGTTCCACTGCCCACTTTCTCCCCATGGTCCTGTAATTTCCTGTATTTCAAATTTTTGTTTGAAAATGCAATAGCCAATATTTTTCATAAATTAATTAAGTAAGAAAATATCTGAAGTAGTGTTGTGCAGACTAAAATAGGTTTGTACCATATTTAATTTCTGAATCCTGAATTCATCTGAACATGTGAGTGTGCAGCTCAAAAGAATATTAGAGTCACACATTTGCACCACAAAAAACTTGAGTCATTTTTCTCCGTGGCCTCATTTAAGTTTTGGAATGCTGCATCTCATCCGAACCTGGCAGCAGTGAGTGCTTGGCAGGAGGATTTTGAGCAGCTGGAGGCCATCTCCAGGGACTAGAAATTGAAGATTGGGGGAGCGGGGGAGGAGGTTGGCAGGCAGGTGGATGGTGAAGGGGGAACCTCAGGCAGGCGAGGCCCAATAAGGGGCAGAAAGAGCATGTTTGCAGCAGAGCCTGCACCAGGGTATCATCTGTCAAAGTGAATTCTTACCAATTTTCCCCACAGATTCCAATGTGTGGTGCTGCAGGAACACATGCAATAACTATGAAAAGCTGGCATCTCTTCTTAGATTCTCATTTGCTTCCAAACATATCAGCCTCGAGGATGCTAATTGTCAACGTTATTGGTATCAGAAAATGTATAAGAACACAATAAATAAAAGTGACAACTGAACCAACAAATGACTCATTTGAGTTTGAATGCCAGTAAGAGGTAAAAGCAGACGATGAACTAAAATATCCTCAAAAAGCTGAAAGATATTTATTTGTTAAAGTCAGTGCCTTTTAAAAAAAACTTGAAGGCTTTCTGGACAAATTATTGATAAATTATTGCAGTCAAATTGGGATACCATATAAAATAAAATGGACTACTAAAATTCTGTTTGAGTGTAAACACAAGTGCTGCATTAACATGCTCACATAATCAGATCCTCATCCCTGTGTGCATGTTCACACCTCAGAACAGAGCTTAACCTTCTACCGCTGACCAAACAACATCTGCTGGAGACCATTTTCAACATGTGCTAAAGATATCAGGTGCAGTTTAAGAATAACTTAATTATCAAAGTATTGTGTAATTTTAATGCTAGATTGTTAGACACCAGATTTTACGTTGTTACTAATTTAATAATAAATGAGAGACCTAGTAGTATTTTTTTTAATAGATTCTACCCATTTAGAGTATAATTTTATGATGTCAACCATGGCAACGCTCACCTCAGATATATATGATTAGAACTTCAGCTCCCACTCCATAGATTTGAACGTATAATCTAGTTGGATACTTTGTGTGGTTCTAAAGGAGATACTTCCTTGTGAATATGGTGTTAAACCAAGGGCTTGTCCTCTCACTGAGGAAGATATAAAATTTCCCATGATACCAATTTGCAGAAGAGCAGGAGAAATTTCCTCAGTTTCTTAGTCAATATTTATTTCTCAAGCAACACAGGAAAACCAATTATCTGACAATTATCATATAGCTGTTTGTGAGAGTTCACTATATACAAACTAGTTATATGTTTTCAATATTAGAGGCATGACTACACCTCAAATGTACATAAATGTCTTTAAAGTGATTTAAGTTGTACTGGGGTCAGGAAAACCATTAAATAATATAAAGGCAACTTTATTTTCCATAACAATGTGCCTGCTTTGAAAAGTGCCAGGTGATAGTGTGGAACCAATTAATAGTTTGATGAATTAGTTAGTTAGACTGAATCGAGGTCTGTTATGCAAAATTGCTCAATTCAAGTTTGCCGTGTTCATGAAATTGATTAAAAGAATGATTTAAAGTATTTGTTGAGACAGTCTTCAACTGACAGCTACCTATTTTGACCCTGAATTGCAGGCACCTGGCAGTTCATCAGTGGGGATTGCGCATCTCGGTTGACCTATGGCACCCCAAGACCTTTTGGATGTAATTTTCAATCTGTTCTATAATCAGAAAAGCAGCAGTTCCAATGGAACACAGCTAAAGTATGAAAGCTGGTGGTCTGTGCCAGTCATAGGAAGCTGATTGCAGTTCTCAGGTACATTCAGTGCTCATACACATATCTCATGCATTTACACAAAATGCATTTATGGTTCTTAGCTTCATTTCTTAACTCACTTTGTGCTTTCTTGAAGGTTGCCAGCCTTTTTGCTTTGCACTGCAGTTTAATTTATAGGCTCTTCAGTGCTAAGTTACAGGCTTCCAAAACACCAGGTTATAGTCCAACAGGTTTATTTGGAAGTACTAGCTTTCAGACCGCTGTTCTTTCATCAGGTACCTAGTGGGGCAGGATCATAAGACTCAGAATTTATAGCAAAAGATCACAGGGTCCTGCAATTAAAACGATATATTGAACAAACCTACATTGCTGTTAAGTCTTTCTTCTTTTAGAATGGGTTGCAGGTTTCAGTTCATTAATGTGTAAATCCCAGAACTTCTTTTAAGTCACATTCGTTATTGTGTAGCAGGGTCACCTGTAGTGTCACATGAACCCAAGGTCTCAGATGAGACCATCCTCATGGGTACTGAATTTGGCAATGAGCCTCTGCTCAGTCATTCTGCATTGTTGTATATCCAGAAGTCTGCCTTAAAGGATGGTCACCCAAAGATCCGAGGCCGAATGTCCCTGACCGCTGACACACTTTTACAAACACACACACTCTCACATTCTCACACATTCTTACATATCCACACACTCTTACATACTCACATACTCATGCAGACCCTCTCTCATACACAGGCTCTCTCAGACACACACACACCCCCTCTCACAGGCTTATACTCCGTCACACTCTCACACACACACTCTACCAAGTACGAACACGCAACACACTCTCTCACACGCAATCACACTCATACGCACACACTCGCATGCACTCACACACACTCTCTCTCTCACACTCACACACACACTCATAAGTTTATGGGATAATTTACATTAGCAGAATTGTTTTTGCAGACACATTCAATTTTGCTCAAAAAGTACAAAACCTGCTGGCAGTCAATCCATATAGCATTTTATAAATTCCTATTTTGGAAATAGAACTATTCTGACTCAAGATTGGAATACAGACAGACTCTAACCTCACACCTTTAATACATTATCTGAGCTGCGATGTCACTTTTTTTATAAAACCTTAAGTTATCTTGAGAATGTGACTTAAAAGAAGTTCTGGGATTTACACATTAATGAAATGACACCTGCAACCCATTCTAAAGGAAGAAAGACTTAACAGCAATCTAGGGTTTGTTCAATATATTGTTTTAATTGCAATAAATTCTGTGATCATTTGCAATAAATTCTGTATCTTGTGATCTTGCCCCACTAGTTACCTGATGAAGGAATAGCACTCTGTAAGCTTGTGCTTTCAAATAAAACTGTTGGACTATAACCTAGTGTTGTGTGATTTTTAACTTTGTCTACCAGCCTAGCACGTCAAAGTTACAGACTGAAAGCCTTATGGCTTTCCTTGTCTTTTTAGCATAGAGGGAAAGACAAGCAGCTTGTCACTGTTCAATGTAGTAAATGTCAAAGAGGTGTACATATTGCTGTATGATCGAGGAGCAGGAGAGTTTCGAGCATGAGCTCTTCATCAGGAATTTTGGGGAGGCCCAAGGGAGCTGAGAGATAAATGGGAGGGAGTGGGGTGAGGGAGAAGGTTGCTGGAAATGCAATAGGTAAATGAAGGTGTGGGGGTAAAGGCGATAGGCAGAGGGTGGAGCAGATAGGTGAGAAAGAAGATGGACAGGTAGGATAGTTCAAGAGGGCAGTGCCGCGTCGGAGGGTAGGATTTGGGAGGGGAGATGAAGAAGCTAGTGAAATCAACATTGATGCCACGTGGTTAGAGGGTCCTAAGCCAGAAGATAAGTTGTTCTTCCTCCAGGCATTGGGTGGTTAGAATCTAGCGATGGAGGAGTCCCAGGACTTGCATGCCCTTGACAGAATGGGAGGGGGAGTTGAAGCGTTCGGTCACGGGGCAGTGGGGTTGTTTCATGCGTGTGTCCCAGAGATGTTCCCTGAAACATTTCACAAGTTGGTGTCCTGTCTCCCTAATGTAGAGGAGACCACATCAAGAGCAACAAACAGAGTAGATGACGTGTGTGGAGATGCAGGAAAATCTTTGCCGGATGTGGAAGGATCCTTTTGGGCCTTGGATGGAGGTGAAGGGGGAGATGTGGGTGCAGGTTTTACACTTCTTGCGGTGGCAAGGGAAGGTCCTGGGAGTTGAAGGTGGGTTGGTGGGGGGCATGGACCTAATAAGGGAGTCACGGAGGGAATGGTCTCTGCGAAACGCAAAGAGGGGTGGGAAGGGAAATATACCTCTGGTAGTGGGGCTTGTTTGTAGGTGATGGAAATGGTGGAGGATGATGCGTTGTATCCGGAGGTTAGTGGGGTGGAAGATGAGAACCAGGGGGGTTCTGTCCTTGTTTCAATTGGAAGGGTGGGCTCTGAGCTGGTGCAAGTTGCAGTGAAGGGCTTTTTCCTCAGAGTGCACATGGACCTGAGGGTCTCTGGTAGTGGTCTCCCTGGGGCAGAATTTTGTTGGGTGCTACTCATACTTGTATCAAAAAATGGTGAACATTAGATATGTGAGGCAATTAATATCTTGGAAGGGTTCAGAATGAGGTAGTATTGGTGGTAATGGGGGAGCAGCACAGTAGAATATGGGCGGCACGGTGGCACAGTGGTTAGCACTGCTGCCTCACAGCGCCAGAGACCCGGGTTCAATTCCCGCCTCAGGCGACTGACTGTGTGGAGTTTGCACGTTCTCCCCGTGTCTGCGTGGGTTTCCTCCGGGTGCTCCGGTTTCCTCCCACAGTCCAAAGATGTGCAGGGTCAGGTGAAGTGGCCATACTAAATTGCCCGTAGTGTTAGATAAGGGGTAAATGAAGGGGTATGGGTGGGTTTCGGCGGGTCGGTGTGGACTTGTTGGGCCGAAGGGCCTGTTTCCACACTGTAATCTAATCTAATCTAATCTAATATGATGAGGATTAATGGGTTGGTTGTCCATGGAGATCTCAATGTCCCCATGAGTGCTTGTGCTCTTCACAGCTAAATCCAATATATTTTCCTCATATGCATGAGGAGCTGTATATCCAGCTATAACCCCCTGACCTTACCCACCCCCACCAGCGTTGGTCTTCACGCTCTTGGCCTCGTTGTGAGCAATTTATTTCTACAATGAATCAAAAGGACATATTGAGTATGATGAACGTAGATGGCAGAGGTACTAGCAGTCATGCATGAACAGCAGAGGTGGTGAGATGTAAGTCAGAAGAGCATATGCCAGGATGGATCAGTAACTTGGGAAAATGAAGTGCATGAGAGCCACTGAATGAAAATGATACATGCAATATTAAGAGTTATAGCTCATAAGCCTTTTTTCCAGGCATGTATGGTGGCAGAGTGAGTGGTGGCCGTGTGTGCGTGTGAGGTGGACAGAGAGGATGATGGCATTTACTCATGCAGAGTGAAACAGATTATTAAACTTCTTTCTACATTGGTGTGCATTCTGTTTCACCCAGGGCACTGAACTGACCTGGGCAGTTGTCTCAGTATCATTTGGCTGACTCTGATGGTCAGACCTCCTTTGCTGGCCAGCAGGAAAAAAGCACTGTCCTCCTTCCACCATCCTATCCATCAACACCTCCAGATCCCTGTCAACAACATAATGTATATTTCTCAACGGTTATCTTGGGTATTAATGTGCATGATCACATTGCAAAGGGCAGTTCCTGTCTTGCATTGGACCTGGGGTCTTTAAACATGGTGCCAGCAACATGAAAGTCACAGTCCTGGAGTTGCCCCTTAGGTACCTTTTAAATTTTTCTGGCATCTGAATGGGTATATGAATAGGAAAGCTTTAGAGGGATATGGACCAAATGCTGGCAAATGAGATTGGATTAGGTTAGGATATCTGATCAGCATGGATGAATCAAACCAAAGGGTCTGTTTCCGTGTTCTATGACTTTATGTCTCTAAATGGTGTGTTCTTCTGCTTCTCATACTACACAATTCCACGAGTCAGATGTTGCAGAGCCAAAGATACATAATTAATAAGTGCTGAAGATTGTGTGAGAAGAGTCAGCTTGGGCCATGGCAAACTGTGAATCTCACTCGAAAGAATATTGGCAAAAGTTTGGCAAGTTCAGTCCTACGTGCGTGTAGTCATATATTGGGCCAAAGATAATTCATGAATGAATGAAGGCTGAGTTGTGAGATGATCTTTAATCAATTGCTACCAGATTTATTATTTATTGATCCATTTTTAAAATTCATATTATGTAGTTAATAGACATATAACCTAATAACTATCTTGAATGCAATAGCATTTATTTACAGCAACAAATCTCTGTTTAGAGTGTGTTTCAAAATACAGCACAAGATTAATTTTGAATTTTGTTGATAAATGTTCTTTTTGTCACATGAATAACTACCCTTGTTTCTACAATGCATTGCATGCTCACTGACATGATAATGGAATTACAGGGCTTTGACCCAGCAAAGATAAAGTAACATTGATATATATCCAAGTCAAGATGGTGTGCAACACCGAGGAGAACTTGGAGATGATGTTGTTCAGATAATAATACTCGTCTTGTCCTTTTGATAGTGAAGGTCTCAGGGCTGTGAGCTGATGTCAAACAAAATTAATGAGTTTCTGCAGTGCATCTTGTAGATGCTGATACGTCATGCTGCTGATGGGTAGGTGAATATTTTGTTCAGTGGCTGGGACAATAAAAAAAGAGTGATTTATTACAGTGATGAGCTTCTCAACTCTTGCTTTGACTGCATTTATCCATGTGCTTGCTGAATCTTCCAGCACACTTCTGTTTGTAGATGCTACAAAAACTTCAAAGAGTCTGGAGGTAAGTTACTCATTACAGATTACCAAATTGTTACCTTTGCATAACTACATTGAGTTTTTGTAAGCACAGTTAAAGTTCAGTTAATGCCAGTGGTACTATTTTGAATATCTTTGAAAGAAGGCTGGCCTTTTTCTGATTAGAAATGGTGACTGTCATAGAGTCATAGAGATATACAGCATGGAAGCAGACCCTTCTGTCCAAACCGTCCATGCCGAGCAGATATCCCAACTCAATCTAGTCCCAGCACCTGGCCCATATCCCACCAAACCCCTTCCTATTCATATACCCATCCAAATGCCTCTTAAATGTTGCAATTGTTCCACCACTTCCGCTGGCAGCTCATTCCATACACGTACCACCCTCTGCATGAAAAAGTTGCCCCTTAGGTCTCTTTTATATCTTTCGCCTCTCACCCACCCCAGGGAAAAGACTTTGTCTATTTTCCCTATCTATGCCCCTCATAATTTTGTAAACCTCTATAAGGTCACCCCTCAGCCTTCGGCACTCCAGGGAAACAGCCCCAGCCTGTTCAGCCTCTCCCTATAGCTCAAATCCTCCAACCCTGGCAACATCCTTGTAAATCTTTTCTGAACCCTTTCAAGTTTCACAACATCTTTCCGATAGGAAGGAGACCAGAATTGCACTCAATATTCCAACAGTGGCCTAAACAATCTCCTGTACAGCCGCAACATGGCCTCCCAACACCTGTAC
>NC_057723.1:30858950-30899074 GCF_004010195.1 Chiloscyllium plagiosum | reverse complement strand
CTGTCCACTACACCTCCAATTTTGGTGTCATCTGCAAACTTACTAACTGTACCTCTTATGCTCGCATCCAAATCATTTATGTAAATGACAAAAAGTAGCGGACCCAGCACCGATCCTTGTGGCACTCCACTGGTCACAGGCCTCCAGTCTGAAAAACAACTCTCCACCACCACCCTCTGTCTTCTACCTTTGAGCCAGTCCTATAGCCAAATGGCTAGTTCTCCCTGTATTCCATGAGATCTAACCTTGCTAATCAGCAAGGGGAACCTTGTTGAATGCCTTACTGAAGTCCATATAGATCACATCTACTGCTCTGCCCTCATCAATCTTCTTTGTTACTCCTTCAAAAAACTCAATCAGCTTTGTGAGACATGATTTCCCACGCACAAAGCGATGTTGACTATCCTTAATCTGTCCTTGCCTTTCCAAATACATGTACATCCTGTCCCTCAGGATTCCCTCCAACACCTTGCCTACCACCAAGGTCAGGCTCACCGGTCTATAGTTCCCTGGCTTGTCCTTACCACCCTTCTTAAACAGTGGCACCATGTTTGCCAACGTCCAGTCTTCCGGCACCTCACCTGTGACTATCGATGATACAAGTATCTCAGCAAGAGGCCCAGCAATCACTTCTCTAGCTTCCCACCGAGTTCCAGGGTACACCTGATCACGTCCTGGGGATTTATCCACCTTTACCCATTTCAAGACATCCAGCAATTTCTCCTCTGTAATATGGATATTTTGCAAGATGTCACCAACTATTTCCCTACAGTCTATATCTTCCATATCCTTTTCCACAGTAAGTACTGATGCAAAACACTCATTTAGTATATCCCCCAATTTCTGCGGCTCCACACAAAGGCCGCCTTGCTAATCTTTGAGGGTCCTATTCTCTCCCTAGTTATCCTTTTGTCCTTGATGTAGTTGTAAAAACTCTTTGGATTCTCCTTAATTTTATTTGCCAAAGCTATCTCATGTCCCCTTTTTGCCCTCCTGATTTCCCTCTTAAGTATACTCCTACTTCCTTTATACTCTTATAAGGATTCACTCGATCTATCCTGTCTATACCTTACATATGCTTCGTTCTTTTTCTTAACCAAACCCTCAATTTCTTTAGTCATCCAGCATTCCCTATACCTACCAGCCTTTCCTTTCACCCTGACAGGAATATACTTTTTCTGGATTCTCATTATCTCATTTCTGAAGGCTTCCCATTTTCCAGCCATCCCTTCACCTGCAAACATTTGCCTCCAATCAGCTTTTGAAAGTTCTTGCCTAATACCATCAAAATTAGCCTTCTGGTCTATCCTTTTCCATCACTATTTTAAAACTAATAGAACTATGGTGGCTGGCTCGAAAGTGCTCCCCCACTGACACCTCAGTCACCTGCCCTGCCTTATTTCCCAAGAGTAGGTCAAGTTTTGCACCTTCTCTAGTAGGTACATCCACATACTGAATCAGAAAATTGTCTTGTATGCATTTAACAAATTCGTCTCCATCTAAACCTTTAACAATATGGCAGTCCCAGTCTATGTTTGGAAAGTTAAAATCCCCTACCATAACCACCCTATTATTCTTACAGTCCATAAATGTGTTACATGAATGTTAACTGTGACTTGTCAATTAATGTCTGGATGTCGCCGAGGTCCTGATAAAGCCTACCATAACCTATTACACTACCAATATATTTATGAATTGAGCCAAACACTGTAGAAACAACAGCTTCATGTTGATTTTAGAGTCATAATGCTTATAGACACTTTATTGTATATTTTCCACTCACTCTCAGGACTCCATATTGATTAATATTGACACTCATGGTCGTTATTACTTGATTGTCCACCACCTCTCATTTTGATAGGACTACAGAACTTGTTCTGACTGTTTTTAGCTGGTGCTTTTGTTGGATAATGTGCAGGTCACCTTGTGTTGTCACTTTACAAAGTTGATTCCTTACTGTAGTTATGCTTGAATCTCTGGTATGGCCTCTTCAATAGATTTTAAACCAAGTATTAAGTTGATTTTTGTTTGTTTTGCTGGTGATTAAAGGGGATATACTGGGACACAAGGTTAAAAATTGAAGTAGCAGTGACTCGCAACCTCGGCTTCGAATTATGAAATTCATCTTTATGGAGTCATAGAGTTATACAGCACGGAAAAGTTGCCCCGAGGTCCTTTTTCAATCCTTCCCCTCTCACCTTAAACCCAAGCCCTCTAAGTTTGGACTCCTCCGCCCTAGGAAAAAGACCTTGGCTATTCAACTTATTCGTGCCCATCATGATTTTATAAAACACTATAAGGTCATCACTCAGCCTCTGACCACCCAGGAAAATAGCCCCAACCTGTTCAGGTTAGCACTAAATTAAACTCTTGTGGAAACTGAGTAGGACATGGAAAATGAGAATTCAATGTTTTAATATCTTGTTTGGCAAGTTCATTAAGTAATGGCTATTATTTCGAATCTTGCTATAAAACAAAAAACAATCTTGTCTTTGGAGTTGTGTTGTCCCTCTTTGTAATAGTGTCACACAATTACAGGAAGAGCATACTTACTGTGAAAATGAAACTTTGACTTTAACGTCAACCTTACTAATACATCAGGTCCCGAGGAGGTGGGTTTGTAGGATGAGGTTAAGATGAATTATTCACTGATGTACATTCCCTCAACACTTGAAATGTCTAGTTTGGTCATGATGTTTTATTTGGGCACACCACAGTCCCACCCAAAACAGGACATACCCTGTTTAAAAATCCAAATACAGAGCATGTGAAGGATATGCTAACTCCACATTTCCAGACATGGATGAATCTTTTCAAAGAACACCAGATGTCACTGCAGATGATATGTTCCCTTTTTTTAGGGATTCTGTGGGACCAGCAGATTCCATAGATAACAGGGCAGGCAAATAGAATGCTTGATTTTATTTTAAAAGGAATAAAGTATAAATAGGGAAGTCTTAATAAAATTATACAAGGCACTGCTTAGAGCACGCCAAGAGTACTATGACAGTTTTGTCCCCTTATCTGAAGAAAGATATCCAAGTATTGAAGGCAATCCAGAAAAGATTCAATAGCTTGACTCCTGATATGAGGGGATTTTCTATGAGAGGCTGAGTAGGTTAGGCTTATACTCATTGGAGTTTAGAAGAACAAGAAGTGGTCTTACAGGGTTTGATCGGGTAGAATTAGAGAGGTTGGTTCTCCTTGTCGGGGAGTCAAGGACCAAAGGGCATAATCTCAGTGTGAGGTGTCTCCCAATTAAGGCAGATGTGAGCAGGATTTTTTTTCCCTGAAGTTAGTGAATCTGTAGACGTCTTTATCACAGAGAGCTGTAAAGGTTGGATCATTCAGTATATTCAAGGCTGAGATAGACAAGCCTTTAATCGTTAAGACTCTGGGAAAAACAGGAAAGTGGAATTGAAAATTATCGGGTCAGAATAATCTCTTTGAATGGCAGAGCAGAACTGATAGGTCAAATGGCCCACTTCTGTTCCTACATTTTGTGATCTTATTCACTCCCATATTGGAGGGAGACAGACACTCCAGAGCTGTGTCCCCACCAGGAGACCAATACATTGAGGTACAGGAATCTGATGGCCAAAAGGATTACGGGATAACATTTTCTACAAATGAAGAAGCTATCATTACGTTATTTGGAATGAAAAGCCTGTAAATCTTTGAGATCAAGGAGAATGAAGAAAATCCCAAAACTATTGACATGGCTCAATTGTACAGTTCATAATTTGTATTTGTTTAGACTACTTTATCTTGAATGTGGAGTGAAAAAAAGGAAAGGTATTGTTTAAACTAAGAAAAGTGTGGAAGAAGATGTTGCCATTTTAAAAATAAATTTATTGGAGTTTGGTATGTGTGTGTGTGTGGGGCAGTTTTACCCACAAGCAGCCCTTTGATTTGCTGATGAATCAATTGTTGTGGGGTCACAATGGCCTAACATTGAAACTACCAGTTATTATACTTAGCAATGCCATACGCTAGGAGGTTAAATAAGTTCATTGGGTGCTAAGCCACATGCAGTTTTTGCAGCCTAGAAGAGATGGTTTTCCATGTTTATGTTGAGTGTTTTTGTCTGCGTTTTTTTAATAGATGTTTCTAAACCTTTGATTGCTCTTCAGCCCCACTCTTCTAATTGAGGGTGGCGGGGCAGCCAGATTGGACGACCTCCTCACAGGCTGCACCTGGACCTGGCCAAGTGGCCATTAATAGTTCAGGCAATGCACCATGGAAGGGCTCATAGTACCGTGATCTCTGCCACTCCTCTGCAGGTATGTCCCTGAAGTGATAAATCCCAAACAAATTTTTAAAAAGTGATTAAAAACCAGTAAATGTGCAAAAATGAAAAGATTTGAAAAAGAATATAGATTGTTACAAGCAAAATTGTGCCAAGTAAAGTAGATTTTGTGTAATTTAAACTTCTTTTATTGCATATGTACAAAATGATAAACACCTGAGGCAAGCATGCACAGTTGGAAATTATTGGCAACTCATTGGTGTCAGCAAATACGCTGTTATCAAAAACAAAACCAGGACATCAGCGTACCCTGACAATTATGGATGTGAAAACATCTATTCCTTTAAGAACAATTACAACTACAGTAATGGTGGACAGAATAACTTGCTTTTTTTGCATAATGGACTGCCAATTGAAATACAATCTGACCAAGGTTCTAACTTCATACCTTAAAGTTTTCCAGGACATAATCAGCGATCTGGATATAAAATCTGCATACAAACCCAAGGAGCATGGAGAGATACCATCAATCCTCAAAATCATGATGACTGCTTATTTCCTGAATACTCCTAAGATTGGAACAAATCATTAGATTTCTTACTATTTGCTGCCAAATGAGGGAGAGTTACATTAAACACAAGGTACGAAGGTCAGTAAATAACTGAAGACAACGCCTGAATAAAGTGTAATTAATTATAACAATAACTAGTCGTAGGTGATGGCCTAGTGGTAATATCACTAGATTATTAATCCTGACAGCCAGTGCATGTTCTGGGGAACCAGTTTCATATTTTATTATGGTGGATGGTGGAATTTGATTTCAATAAAATTAAGGGTCTAAAGATGACCATGAAACCTGTCAACTGTCAGGAAAAAAAACCCATTTGGTTCACAAATGTCCTTTAGCGAAGGAAACTACTATCCTTACCTGCTCTGGCCTACATATGACTCAATGAAATTGACTCTCAACTGTCCTCTGGATAATTAGAGATGAATAATGAATGCTGGTCACCCAGTGACACACATATCCTGACTGAAAAAAAGTATTACCTTATAATGGAAAACCTGGTGTGCAAATTTTGTTAATTTGCCATTCAATTGCCATGAATTTGACATGTATTTAATATTGGACAATTTGGCAGTTTAATAAAATATTTACAATTGTGACAAGAATAGTGGAGTTTGACTTCCAATGCATTACCCCAGTGAGTTCTGACAAATCACTTTTCATCAGGATACACAAATATAGGGTACACAAATATGGATGTTATGAGTAATCACTTTATAAATGGATGTGCACTGCGCATTCAAAATTTCCAAATTTGCAAGGCTCACTAGCAATGCATGTATTTGCTGACAGTTTGGTATAAGTCAGATAATTGAATCACTGACATCACGCAAATTATTTGTGTGGCATCAAGATTTTCTAATATTTGAGCTTAATGGAAACAAAAATCAAGAGAAGTCGTTAACTAGAGCTGAAGTGCATTTTACATTATCATCCAAAATCAAAATCACAATACAAAACATTTCACTTTAATTGAAGGAGACCAAACATTAAATTCTGAAGGATTTGGCTCAATCCTACACCCATGACCAGTGAACACATTGAGAAACATCTGTCGGAAAAGAAAATTAAATTCAATCTCAATTCCTCAACCTCTGCAATATTGGCATCAATTCCATTCTACCTCGTTGATCTCCCATTTGCTTAAATGCTACTTCAATGGCAAAGGCAATCTCTCTCACTACAATTGTGACATTCAGCTCTTTTGTTCTTCCTTGGACCAAGACTGTAATGAGATGTGGAGATAAACTATCCTAGTTGAATCCAAAGCAAAGATAAACTGAAAATATGCATAACAGTCCCCCGGCAGTTAATTATTATGTTATGCAGCTATCCACAAATGACATTCTGTTAACTTGGGGAGCTAATTAACTTCAAGGCCACAAAAACATGGAATTATCATCTTACACTTGTTCTCAAACAATATGTTCAATCATCTAATTTCCCTGTGTCAGTATAGCTTAACATATGACACGGTTAGTATCCGCATGTATACTAGCCTTGTAAACTTGCTTATAAGCGACAAAATCTCTTTTGCAGTCCTCCATGAATGTACAGATTCCACATGGATATGATATCCATATATCCTTCTTTTCCAAATCTCGTCCACACATTCTCCAATGTCTTTCATGCTGTAGTAAGGATACAATATACTGTGAAATTCAGCTGGTACCAATAGACACACCTGTTTTACCCATTGTTATTTTTCATTCCAAGAATATGCCTCCCTTATGTCTACAAATTCCCAGGTTCTACTGCATTCCACAGGCCTGTAGCAAATACAAGGTCTACTTCCTATTGAAATATCTTATTGTCAAACAAGAAAGTCACAATCTATTTATACAGGAAAATAGATGTTATATGCTTTTTCCCCAGAGTTAACATTTGTGACATCCTCTTTCCTCCAACAATGTGCTCAAGATGTGATCTTTTAAAATGGGTATTTGCCTTATACTTTGATTATACATGTCTCTCACAAGAATACATAGGAAACTACACTCCAATTGTAACCACATAATGCCTGCATAATATTTCTTGTGCTAGTAGTGACAATTGCATTAATTTTACTCTCAAATTACTCTAATTTTATTTACCATGCAAATTTTTATTAAGCCAACAGTTGAAAGGGTATCTAAGCTGTCAATCATACATTTCAAATTTGAGTCAATTACATTCACTTCAATCACTGCTTTATCAACATGTATGAAATTGCAGTCAATTCCTTTTTGCCTTTCACTTTTTTGAAGAAGTTATCACCCCTGTTAGCATATGTCTTCTTTAGATTATATTTTTAAAGTTATACATCTTGAAACCAGAAAGACTAATCAACATATCTTTGAAAAATTCCATCAGAAAAAGCTATGAATTATTTGCTTTCCAATAACTGTTTATAATTGTTATTAATTCACAGATTATATCAAAAGTCAGAAGCAGCTGATCTCTAAACCTTATCTTCAATCAACGCAATGAGTTGCCTCAGCTGTAAACTCACTAATCCATTTCTACGAATTATTGCTCTTCAAAAATTATAGCTTAAAGTTTTTAAATTCCAGCAAGTGCAAAGCATTTACTTGCACAGTGAAATGGTAAACACAGCTGAGAGTAAAGAATCCAGGTTTCAATAATCCTACCACAGAATTAACTATTAATGTATGAGGTAAATATTTACATTTTCAAAACAGCACCATTTTATTTTAATGATTTTCAGTGATTGTTGTTAAAGCCTTTATGTTGCACTTCCTTCATGATTCTGGGCTTTAAACATCCTGGTAAAGAACATCAACTGGAAAATGAATAAGACCTTTTATTAAAGGATTATGGTGGTTTGAATTCATCCTACACAGTTGCTATGAGAACTCAATATACCAAAATTGGATCACACCTTAATAACGGTGTGCACTAAATGTGGTCCCAAGCAAGAAATGGTCCAACAGCTAGAGTAGCAACTTACCAGCTGAGTAACAAATTATCAGCTGCATGGAGGTTGAGAGAGGCAAAATCAGCCAAATGAACTCCTCGTCATTAACTGGTGTAGGGGAAGTGAGTGAGAAAATGCCAAGTTTAAATTGCCAACATTAAATTTGCATTGTACTTTGATTGTGCAGCACTTGGTGTATTTGATGTTCTATTGGTCGCCATTCTACAAAAAGGATTTTGAACCCCTGGAAAAGGTACAGGAAAGGTTTACAAGGATATTAAAAGGTTTAAGAAGATGCAATTAATAGACAAAAGCAGGCTACGATACTTTGCTTTGCAAAAAAAGACTGGACTGATTTTTTGTCATGGAGGCAGGAAACAAGAGCTGGATCTGTGTTGGGTCAGAAACCTGACTCCAGTGGGAAACTGATTGTTGCAGACTTGAGTGCTTAATTGGTTTGGAGATGTAGAGCCAGTGTGTGTGGTAATGAAATGGTGGAGGGTCAGATGAAAATGTGGAACTCATTTAGACATCCATGACAGTCATCACTGAAACTGCTGCTTGCTCTGAGCAAGAGATTTACACACTATGTCAAAACCTTCATGGCAATAGAAAAAAAGTGAGAGGTCACAGCTGTTGGAAGCCTGGCATCCAGGGCAGGGCAGATCGTTGTTTCACCAGTGCCAATATGGAACTAATGCTGAACCTTACAAAGAAGAGTGGTTCTCTTCCTGAAGGGCAGCAGAAAAAGGTTACCTTCTCTGGAAACATGGGTATGTCTGTGTCCAGTGTCATATCCCTCTGTCTCATTTCTAACTCCCTGCTCATGCTCTTCTCATTAAACTGTATCATTCCAGGCTCTTGCCATCCTTAATATCCTCATCTCTCTGGAGGGCCATTTTGTATGGATGGAGCAAGTCATCATATTGCCTGTGAAATGTTCGAGGATTTTAGAAGGTCCCACTTGTCTAGTCCAGGAACCAGAAATGCAACTGCAGATGCCTCTCTCTCTTCAAGAGATATCACTTGCCCCCTAGGATTAGTGCATGCTCCTAGAGAATTGGTGTGAAACTTTGTGGTGGCTTAGACTGACAGAGAATACAGGAATTATGACAGTCACCAGGAAAGCAAGTGCATAAATGTAGGAGGTTCTAGTTGTGGTCATGGACCAGACAGACAATGAGAGAGTCACAGCCCTCATTCTTCATGTATCTTACTCACTGGTCACACAACGCCTTGATGGCCACATGAGTGAAATGTTGATGCTCTGCACCAGTAGAATCCAGAGACGACATTGAAATCCAGTGTTCTCTGATCCTGTGAGACCCTGAGCTTGAACAGTTAAAGAGGGCAGCTGGAAGAAGCCAGAAGCAAAGCAGTTCAAGATTTGAGTTTGACAGTTCACTAACAGAATATATTAATCATAATGTTTTGAGATCCAAGATTTTTAGTGACAACTGTGCTGATTTCAATGACTACTTTGCTTACAGTGTCACACTTTCCTACTGCATTATTTCTCAATCATTCCAGCTAGCTCCAAGTTCAATGGTAAACCCTGTCTTGAAGATTTGATTTTCTTTATAATTTCTTACTTCTGAGCATACAATATTGTCCTTGGTTGCTATTCTGTCCTGTGATGTCCAGGGAATATCAACTCTATTCAAGGCTCTCACACCATATCCACTCTCCCAACCAGCCCTTTGCAGCAACAAAGAAATCCCCTTACCAAGTTCCTTTTGCCCTTTTAACCCCTTATGGGGATGGGATGATGCCATAGAGGAGCTTTGACTGGTACCTTGCTTAAACTTAAACTTGAATGTCACAAAAGCATTTAGTAAGTTTTGCAAGTGTCAATTAACATTAATTGAGTGGAGACAAGGATTCCTGTCCCATCCTCCCCCTGACTTGGCAGGACCAGAGATATGAAAATAATCCATTGCCCTATACCAGCATTTTTTACGGCCCATCCATCATTTCTATTTCTGCCTTCAGGGTGGAGGGTGGGAGTAGGGGGCAAAAATTCAGCCCACCTTGTTGGTCATCGGATAACAATCCTTGAAATTATGAAGCAGTTTGTGTGAGAGTGAAACTCTTTGAACTTCAGGGTGAACAAGAAGACAGGAATACAATATAAACATGAATTTATTAAATGTAGGATGAGTTTATATTGTGATGAAAATTTGAAAGTTGCTGCTGCACACTATCATTGAAGCAGACAAAAATTAGGCTTTTGAGGATTGACCTAATGTACACAAAAGAGAAGTGACGAGACTGAAAGTAAATCATGGTGGGAATAGATTATTAAAATGGCAGGAAATTCAGGTGCAATCTCAACACTGTCATAGATCAGTTGGATCATTAGTCCTGTTTTTAAATTGTTCTACCTGACCCACAACAATTAAGATGGTTCTTTAAAAATAGTAAGATATAATTTAATAAAATTTATAATTTGAGGACATAGGACTAAGGCCTTCAGTAATTTCATCGAAATCCCTGAGAGTTTGTTGCCAACTATAAACCCAAGCTGCATGTTCAGTGTTATGGTCAGCTGCACCCTAATTGATCTGCACCAGTTTCTTCAAAAGTTTGATGATAAATTCTCATTTGATTTGTTGGTAATTTTTATTATCAAAATACTTTTGGTGAATTTTGTGTTCATCAGGATTATGTGTCTCTGAAGTTTGTTTTATTCTGGTTGCCTTGTGCCATCATGAGACATGCCAAATGAAGCTTTCCCAATGTACCTTAGCAATATGCCTTAGCCCCAATCTCCTGAACGCCAAATTACATCTTTGTTTGCCCAATTAACATTCATCTGGCTACACTGACCACTTCAAAAGAAATTGTACAAATTTTGAAGCGCTCTTTTCTGACAAAGACAGGGTGAGACAAAATGCACCTTTATGGCTAATACACAGAAGACACTTTGATTTGTCAATTTGGATTTAATTTAAATTTAAGAGACTACACTGGATTGGATGCTAAATTACTGCATCATTCAATCTATATAATTCCATTTGGAGTAATGAAACATAAAATTAACTGATTTAGATTTCATAAAACTATGACTTTATCTTTTATAACCTGTAGTCTCACTGGATTCTGGTCAATTTTGTGCTGAGATCACAGTATAAGTTGAATAACTTGGCAAGGATTTTGAAAAATGAATGTCTGTCTTTCATTAGTTTCCTTTTTTTATTATAAACAATCCTGTTCATCTATGTTTATAAGTTTGTAATTTAGCATTAAAAGTGCTCGAATCATCTCTGTTGCTCTTTACATTTTTCCAATATTGCCAATGAAATAATATCCTTTGGAGATATAAGGTTGCTCAAAATATTCTAAGTGTCATTAGTATTGAGCTACAAAAGGTTAAGATAACTTGGTTTAACTTAATTAGCTCAGGATGTATATTTAACTAGTTTTGTTGAGAATTGCTTCAGAAAGCAGTTGATTATCACAACCAAATTTTGTTCAGTTTTTCCTGTTTTAATGGGAAATCACTTAAGATTTAGTCCTTTGTATTTTTAGCCATATTAGTATCCATTTCCCATGCCTCTGCTGACTTATTAAATTTATCCAATTTCCCTTAAGTGCTGTCACTGTTCTTCATAGTCAAATTTCTTTGTTCCACAGAAAATGTCATAAGTAGATTTCTGCTCTTCTAACACAAAATAGTATTGATAGCTGGTCAAGTGAATACATTACTTCTTGACACTGTTCCCAGACATCTCCATTCACAAATATTGGGGTTGAGCTCTTACAATGTGCCGTAGATATCAAATTAATTGCTTATATGTACAATACCAAGATGGATGGGTTTGCAACATTACCACCCAAGAGTCCGTAGCAGCTCTAAGTCAATTTTTAGCAGAGACCTCCATGACAAAATATTAAGGAGAGTCCAGCAGCTGCTAATGATGGTCAAGTTTGATTTTACAAAGCCTTGTGTGGGCCAAAGGAAAGAGGACTGTCTCCTTCAGCTTCACCAGTAGAAAATCATCTCTCAAGGTTTCACTTATCTGATTGATACTATTAGGTCTAATTTCCTGCTGATCAGTGGTTGGGCAAAGCCTGTGTTTCATGCTAACAGCAATAACAGACTGCAGTCATTTTTTAAACTTACCTGCAATTAACTTAATCATGTAGACATTGCCACCCACATTCTCTACTTAAATTTTAACTGCTGGGTCAAAAGCTCTGCATATGCATGTAACTACACATTGAAGTTCTAGTCAGGCAATGTAAACAGGGAATTTTCTGGCAGTAAATTGCAGTCTGCTGATAACTGCAGTATAGATACAGCTTAAGAAACATTTGCAAAAGATCTCTACTACACCACATAAAATTTGTATTTTTGAAGGGACTGATGTTCCAAACTCTGGTAAAGTGCTGAGGAAAATGTTGTTTTAATTAATATTTTACTTTTTGAATGTGATTGAAATGAGGAACTAAGATTAAAATTGTAAATATGGAGAGTTTTCTGCTGACTCTTTAGCTGGCTTATGTTCTTTGATTTCTTTGCTGTATTTGCATATCCAAGCAGTTGCTTAAATAAAGAAACACAGATGCAGTCATTTGTGTACTGAATCCATTGCAGTTCATAGCAAGTTATTCCTTCACTGGAAATAGTTAGGCAGATTGCAGGTTTAATTAAGAAAGCAAAAATGCTGGAAATACAAAACAAGTCCACCAGCATCTGAAAATACAAAACACAGATTAACATGCACGGCACGTTTTTCGTGTGTATTTTGTGAAGTGTACTCACAATTATCATAGGCGTGCAGCAGTTAATTTTCTGATCATGAAGTTTATCTTTACCTGTAAATACACTGCTGTTAAACAAATAAAAATACAAAGTTAAAGTCTAAATTACAAAGACTTTGCAAAAGATTCCACCACATGAGTGTAGTTACCAGGATAGCAGCAGTTATAGAGGTTATGGTCTATTAAAAAACGAAACATTTACCCCAATAATACCAAATAAAGAAAGCACACAATTGACAACAACATTCTCCAAATGCAACTGTAGTACACAAAATAACAAAAAAAACTGTCTATAGAAAAGTCTATAGAAAAATTAAGCAAGATCTGAAAAATTAGTTTTAACATATTATTCAACAATCACCATCTTCACAAGACCAGTTAAGGGATGGAAAGTTAAAGGTTTACAAGGTTTAGTGAAAAGTTTACAAACTGCTACTAGAGTCATAAAGTCATAGAGATGTACAGCACGGAAACAGACCCTTTGATCCATCTCGTCCATGCCGACCAGGTATCCCAAGCCAATCTAATCTCACCTGCCAGCATCCGGCCCATATCCCTTCAAATCCTTCCTATTCATATACCCATCCAGACGCCTTTTAAATGTTGCAATCATACTAGCCTCCACCACTTCCTCTGGCAGCTCATTCCATCCTCTGCATGAAAAAGTTGCCCCTTAGGTCTCTTTTATATCTTTCTCGGCTCACTCTAGTTCTGGACTCTCCCCACCCCAGAGAAGAGACTTTGTCTATTTATCCTATCCATGCCCCTCATGATTTTATAAACCTCTATAAGGTCATCCCTCAGCCTCCGACATTGCAGGGAAAAAAGCCCCAGCCTATTCAACCTCTCCCTATAGCTCAAATCCTTCAACCCTGACAACATCCTTGTAAACCTCTTCTGAACTCTTTCAAGTTTCGCAACATCCTTCCGAAAGGAAGGAGACCAGAATTGCACACAATATTTCAAACGTGGCCTAACCAATGTCCTGTACAACTGCAACATGACCTCCCAACTCCCGTACTCAGTACTTTGACCAATAAGGAAAAGCATACCAAATGCTTTCTTCACTATCCTATCTACCTGTGACTCTACTTTTAAGGAGTTATGAACCTGAACTCCAAGGTCTCTTTGTTCAGCAACACTCACTGCGACCTTACCATTTATGGTGCCATATTAGGTGCAAATGTACCTAAGCACAGAATCTTGGTACAAAGCAGGAAATTAAAGAAAGCTCACAACTACTCTTTACTGCTCCTCGGATGCTGCCTGAACTGCTGTGCTCTTCCAGCACCACTAATCCAGAATCACAACTACTCATGTCCACCTCAGACAAACCAGAAGCATATGTTGTCTCACAAATTGGTACAAAGGTTGAAGCCAACCACACAAATGGGTAATGTGGCACAGATCTCAGTGCTTGAAGCTCAGGGATTGCAAGAAATCCCAGGATGACAGCCGCATGGAACAGCAAACTCTGGTAAGTAGAGATATTGGGAAGGGAGAGCTTGATGACCTTACAGTAGGGATTAAGGTGATCAAGAGGTTGGTTTTAAATTCTCTGTGAAGGAAAAGGAAGGGAGAAATCTACCTTCTAGCGCATTCTCTGTCAAGCACATGCCACTCTTCTGAAGATAATCCCCTTTCCTTCCAGTATATTTAAAACTTTGCATAAGCAAAGGCTGACCACTCCCACCCACCTGACAATGCCAAATGTATTATGGCATTGGCAGGGGCATAATGGGGTCAAATAAGCTTTGAACACATTCAGTTGACCCTTAATTATTTATTTATATCTGGTGAGCAAGCTGCCAATTTCAACACCTACCTGCTCCCTGTATCAAACCCAGGTATCGGGTTTGGGTGGGAAGGTGGTGGACTGAGCGTGTGCCAGATTTTATTACCCTTCAACAAAAAGCCACCCAGTGGGGCCACATAATATCCAGCATGTGGAGTATGAATTTCAGTGCCATTGTGATGCCAGGTATGTATGTTAGCAATGACTGGAAGATCATATCAAATCATTTCCCTTCTACTATTTGCAAAAGGCAGAGTACCAACTGTACCCAACCAGCCCATGCTTGCAAAGCTCAAAGTACAGTGCCCAACAGAAAGTGTGACTCCATGATTGACTGCACTTCCTAAGAAATTCAACTGTGCAAAGAATTAAACTGCCAGCCAATTTAAGATGACCAGCAGACTCGCTGTATAGTTCATTCACATAAACTACATGTATTTGCACCCTTGGCCAACATTCCCTATTTTTCTTCCTGGCTGCACACGTCTCCAAGACCTATGTGCTGCATCAATCTCCAAAACCAGAAGTCAATGACATGATTATTGCCAATTGCCATCGGAGCAGCTGTGTGCATATGAAGCCACATAGCTTAGAGAGCCTGTCACCTTCGGCCCTAATCTTTGCAAACAGAAAGACTATGTCCCCACATTGCATCTTTTTCAACTAAACAAAAGCTTGGAAGACAACCATTTCTGGTGCATTCCCCGGAAAATGTCTTCCCTAATCAGAGTTGATTGGCTTGATGCATTTTCCCTGGTTAAGCCTCTACCAATTAGCACCCACCGAACAACCAAGCAGCATCCTATTGTCATGCAATGTATACTGCTTCCTTTCAGATTTGTATTATTGTGATTCTTTCCTGAGCAATGGAAGATGCAAGGCTTAACCAGTATGTCTCTGATGAGCAGCAGCAAGATTTATGATGTGTCCATTTTATGCAGGCAAACTTATCAGCGGGGCAAAAAATGTCGTCCCACAGAAGAGGTATTTACAAATTTTAAGCGCCTAATGAGTTCTCACCTATCGTGATCAATGTTTGCCTCAAAGATTGTGAATTCTTTATCAAAAAGAGTGACACAACACTAAGGCTAGCATACAAGACTGCTAGCTCTGCATCATACATTGTGTCCTGCAAGCAAGGCTCATAAAACTGGAAAGAAAATGAGAAAGAGGGAGAAAAAAATAAATAAAGCAAATAAATTATGAAGATTATTGTTTTAATGTTGTTTTGTATGTGGAATAATGATAGAACCATTGACCTGAGGTAGAATACCCATCCCAAACTTGATCACACATTCTAGGCTGACAGTGCAAAACTGAAAGAATGCTGCACTTTCAGAGGATATTTTTGTTGGGTCATATTTGAACTAAGGTCCTGTTTACCCTCTTAGGTGGATAGATTTGTTGAAATATTCAAAGAACAGCAAAGGAGTTCTTCCAGTTTCCTGTTTAGCATTCATTTCTCAAAGAAACAAACAGATTAATTGGCCATTTATTTCATAGCTACTTTTTGGAACATTGCTTTGTGGAAATTGGCTGCCAGAATCAAACAACAGGAGCATCCTGAGGATAGGAAAGGTTTATGATAAATACAAGGCTGTCTAAATGTATGTTAAAAGTGATTCATCATGAATAAGCAAGTTCAGATGGTTTGTAGGCAAAATAATGCATGCTAGGTAATCAGTTAACAGTCACAATATTGTAGAGGAATCAGGAATTTTAAATATGCAAAACGATATCTGGATGTGAGTAAAAATTATTGGAATTCTTTGAGCTTGCAACAGAAATACACAAAGACAACAACAGAGTGGATGTTAGATCTCCATAATTTAAGAAGGCATTTGAGAAAGAATTCATGGAAGTCTTATGGGTGAAAGGAAATCCAATGTGATATAGGGGATAAATAATGAGGATATTAAATTGACTAAATAACATGAAATATGAGATAAAGATCAGTGGTGTTAGCTTTAATTAGACAAGGATAAAAAGCAGAGGCCCCTGGAATTGATTTTGAAACATTTGCAATTTGCAGTTCTTAGAAAAATGTCACAGAAATGTGAGGAGCTGAATATCAGACAGCCCACCACCCGTTTTAACTCTTTATGCCATTTTGTGGCTGTTTTCAGGTCATTGGCCTTCATTTTACAGTGTTGTGTATTTCTCCAGATGACTGAGATTGCACTGGCCTGGTGGCAAACATAAATCAAGCTGGCATTGTTCATTTATGTGGCAAACAGTATTCGTCCTAAGGGAACAGAAAGTCCCACCTCTACAGCATCCTGTCCAGCAGGACCTCCAAGTCACTGCCTCCATGATTGTCATGTCTGGAGTAAATGTCACAAACCATACAGGGAAACTCCAAACTGCCAGTATTCATCTGATGCCCAATGGCCTTTTAAAGGTGATTTGGATGCAAGGTATGTCAACAAATTATAGGATATCCATTGACTGGTGAGTTGTTGCAGGAATAGTACCTGTCAAGAATGGCTAGAATTGGGCATTACATTAAGGAAGCATTTCACTTAGTGACATTAAGGAGTACCAGTCACTGGGAATCAAGAATGGTTACCACACCAGTTAGAATTATAGGCAAGACAAGGGAAAGTGGTTGTGATTGTTGGAAATAGAATATCTCAGCTATAGATATCACTGCAGGAGTTTCTTATGTCAATGCCATTGGTCCCAATCAGCTTCACCTTCCTTAACAATGACCTTTCCTTCATCGTAACATCAGACGTTGGAATATTCGGTGATGATTACATACAGTTCCATTCTAGATGCAAATTTTTAAAAATGAAGCTGTCCATGTATAGAAGATCACAAGAAATGGAACAGCAGTTAATTATCTGGTATTTAAGCTTGTTCTCGCATTCAATATGATCATTCTACCTTTATTAACCATTTCCATATCAGTTGGTACCCTGAAACACCAAACATCTGTTTAGCAAATGCTTAAATGTATTCAATGACAGGGACTCCACCGACCATTACAATAGTTCACAATCCTCTGAATGGAGAAATTTCTCCTCATCTCAGTCATGAATAATAGGCCCTGAGACTCCCACATTTCAGATTCCCTGACAAGAGGAAACAATCAACAATCTCCTCATACAAAAAGACCTGAACAGCATTCAAACTTGGGCTGTTGAGAGGTAAGTGGCATTTGTACTACATAAGTGTGATGTTTAGTTCAACAAAAAGCAATGTAACCATCTCCCATCTATAGTCAATGGCATTACCCACAATGAAACCACCATTTTCTATATCCTGGGGGAGTCATCCATGACCAAAGGTTTAGCTGTGCTAGCCACATGAATTCTACAACAGTAGTTTAGAGATAGAAAATTATCTAATTATGGGCTCCAAGAACACTTAAAAAGTTCAACCCTCCCAGGCCAAGGCAGTCCATGTAATGGGTTCTCCACCTACCACATTAAGTATGCACCATGGTTGCAGTGTATACCATCTACAAGAAGTAGTCACCAAGTCTTCTTCAAAAGCACCTTTTAAACCCCCAGTTTCCTCCAGCTGGAAAGACAAGAGCAACAGACATGGAACACCATCACCTGTAAATTTCTCTCATAGGCATACACCATTCTGATTTGGAAATATATCATTGTTCCCTCATTGTCACTACTAATGATTCTGGAACTGCCTCCACCCCCAGCGCTAACCTTTGCCACACTGTGTAGAATGGTTTAAGCAGGTGATTCATCACTATCTTCCCAAGGGCTACGAGGGATGAGTAACAAATACTGGTGTAGCCAGCACTGCCCACATACCATTAATGGCATTTACCATAATAGCTAATTTTAATAATTAATGTCAAAACATAAAGAAACATTTCATTTCTTTGTGTGCTGGGCTGTAAGGTTTTCTGAGCCAATATGTAGGAAGCATTTTCCTTTGCTGGCAAGAAGGCAAAGGAAAGTAAAGGCAAGATGATGTAATTGAGTTGTCTCAACATGATCATATTGGTTCCATTCATGGGCAGGTCACCACAATGTTCAAAATAGACAGCCCTTGGGTTTCCTAAAGGGAAACTTCATAAATATGTTATTCCATAATAAAATTATAGACAGTTTACTTGGCATTGGAAAGTAGGATTTATCATGCAGGCAATCCTGTTAAATCTGACCTGGAGATCCTTGATCCTGTGGGTAGGTACAGCACTTGCAAAATAAGTTAAATTTTATCAAGTACCTTCATAAGCTAGTACATTAATTGAAATACCCATGTGTATTGGCTATATCACATCCTCAAAATTAGTCCAGTAGACTGGCAAGGTACAATCCCCTGCTTGTAAATCCATATTGTTTTTCATAAATCATAACTATCTTTGATCATATCTATATTATGATTCTTAGCAACAGTCTTTAATTTATTTCTTTTTTTGTTACTGATGTCTGGTTATGAAACTCACAATATTCAGTCTTAAAATTAAAGTACCAAACTGTTTGTTTTGAAAAAGCTTATTAGATTTATTTTGTCTTATAAAGCTAAGCTTTTCATGAGGCAAGGACATAATTATTTGTCATCCTAAGTATAAAACAAAAATGAATTGGATATTTCAAATATAAACATGCTTTATTCCAAACCCACTAGTAATCCATGTGACCCCAAACTGTAGCATTGTAATTCACTGTGCTCTGGGCAATCAAGAATGGATAATAAATGTTGGCCCTGCCAGCAATGTCCACAGAACAATATTTTTAAGGCTCCTGAACTCAATGTTGGAGGACCCATTTAATAATCAATTGTGCATTATTACTGAATTACTTAGTCAGTTTAAACCAAATTTCTTTTTCCTTCATCCCACATATGCATCAAATGGCAGCAAGTTTCATCACAATCTTCAAACTGCCAGGAATTGAGAAAATAAAAAGTTTATAGCCTAAATGTTTCTATTTCTTTTTCAGTTGGGGGTTCATGTAAGTCAGTTTAATATTGATCAATATTTTTAATAGAGTTATTAAAGTTTCTTCATTTAGAAAGTGAGGAAGAAAGCAACAAAAATCCTATTGAAATAGTTAACAAGTCAGAGAGAATTGGAATACTATCCAATAAATGGAAATACTGAATATTTTGTTCAGAAATGACACAGGAATGACCCTGGAAATTATGAGTCGGTTAGACAGCCATCAGCAGTAATAAAAAATTAAAGATTATTTTAAGACTCATAACCCATGTACTTGAGCCAAAATAAATATGCTTCATGAAAGACAATGTGGATTTATTAGCAGATGATTTTACCTTGCCAATTTACTAGATTCTTCTGAGAACACTATAATATCAGTAGACAGGAGCAATCCAGTAAATATTATATAAAGATACCTGACAAAGTAGCTCTGCCTGCAGAGAGATGAGGGTTCAGAATTGATGACATGATTAGAAGACTGACTTGACAATAAGAATGTAGTATAACTATAAATGGATATCAACAGAGATGTAGCAATACTGTAGGGTTCTACAGAGATTATTGCTCAAATTGATGCTGTTCATTAACTGCTCAAGTGACCTTGATGAGATCAGAAGCAGAATTACAATGCTTGCCATTGACATAAGTATGTGTGGGAGGGGGAATTGTGTAGCAAAGGCAGATACTAGTTCAGCAGGATCTGGAGAGCCTCAGCATTTGTACTAATGAATGGCAACTGGCATTTAAAGAGGGAGTTTAACTATTAGAACCCCTTTTAAAAAATACAATGGTAACAAAGAACTGTGATTCATTTTCATGTCTTATAGTTTATTTCTGTCCATTTCTGTTTATTTCTAGATTTTTTGTTTAAATACTGGGTCCAGATAAGAGTGTTGAGGGAACTAGCTAAAAGCAATTACTCAGCCCAACAGTGTAACGAAATTGGACGAACACATAGTTTAAGTAGTAAGCTCACCGAAGTACCCAGGGTTAATGATTGCATCCCTGCCGATGTTAATTCTACAAACTAAATGCTGGCAACTCCTCCAAGTCTTCAGCATTCCATGTTTAAATGGATATATTTAAAATGTTAACAGAAGCAGTGACAAAGAAATGAAAATGACATAAAACTAATTAGAATTCTTTGTAATATTGTTATTTTAAAGAGTGCTGAGGGTGAGTTAACCTCTTTTAAAGGGGTGCTAACTTCATAGAGGAGTGTCTGGCAAACCTTCATTTGTTTACAAATATACAATGCAATGGTGTAAATCTTATGAAAATGTGTCACTATGTTACTGATGCATAATGTCACCATAAGGAAATGCCATACATTGCGTTTCCTGCCTTTGTAAAAGATTAGCCAAATTTAACAGATTACAAACAAAGTACGTCTTTATGTGAATATCCATAATCTCTTTAGGATTAAAATATTAGATTTTATTGCAAGATAAATGGTTTTACTTTAATGAGATGGTTATAATCTGACAATAAGGTTTCCTGATATTGAGGGGAGAGAACAAATAAATTTTTATATTAAAAATGGTACAATGAAGATAAGTGGCAAAACAAAGAAAATTGAGGTATATTTTCCACTTCAATTATGTCTGCTGGATTTTAACACTTCTAATTTGAATTGAAGGCACAATACAATTTTCCTGAAGTTAATATAGGGAAATATTACTCTACACACAAGTAATTGTCACTTAACTATTGAGAAATTCAGTAATCCAGCTGTGGACCACAACTCAGCAAAATTATTCCAGGTAAATGAAGAAAATCCTGATTTATCAACAAGGCTCAACCTTTACAAAAACAGTGAATTTCAATCATAGGAAGTTTCCCCGCTGGAAATCAAAAAAAAAAGAGCTGACTTTGAAATAAATCAATATAATTTTCTGCTTTCAAATCAGATATGCCTCATATTTGACATTTGTCATGCATGAATATCCTGAGAAGTATAAATGTATAGAAGTTATAATAGTTTCAGTCATTTAGTTTTCAAATATGAATTAAGGTTCAATCTATGAGTCATAGTTAAAAACTCAAAACCAAGAAAACTATGAGTCCTGTACACTTTTAATTGAAATATTGCAAATCATGTGGCATTGTTATAATTATTGACAGTCATTCAAAAGCCAACCCAAGTTCACAGTTCAGACTTGATGTGCTGTAAATTTATCTAAATTAGTTATGATTTTAGAAATCAAATTAAGTACTACTCATGTTTTTTTAACTGTAGACTTTATTGCCATCACCAAAAAGATAACATCACCGAAAAGATTAAATCGCCAATTCCTTCCATGTAACTGAAATTTGTGTTTCTACTGCAGAGTGGCCATCAGTCCAAAGTAGCCACCTTCTTGGCTGAAACTCCTACAACAAAACCATCAACTGTTTAGCAATAACATGAATAGAAGTACTATGCATATTTCTCCACTTTTTCTACTTTTATCGCATCATCACAATTTCCCCTCTGATGGTAAGCTTCTGTCTTTTACATTTGTTCTGTCCATGGATTTTCTAATCCACAGGTCAAGATCTCAAAACTAGTTTCCTCCTCAAATTAGGGGAGTCGTTCCCAATACAGAAATTCAACATAGTTTCTCCAATGAGTGGTTTTGCAGATAAGCTTGTACTGTAAGATGTACTTGCAAAATCAACACCATTTAAATATCAACTTCATAGATAATGTTAAACGTGTTATTATTAGAAAGAATCAGACTTTGTTTGTAAAGGTTTTATGTTTTATTGATTGATGCTTTTTAGTGATTGTGAACATCAAGCTGCCAACATACTTTGAGTGGCACACAGATCTCAGATAGCTTATCACATATCATGATTATATTGGTTATTTGCCAAGCACGTAAAATTTAACTATATAGACAGGATAATGAGTGCAATCATATTTCATACTACATAGAGTTACATAATTTCCTATAGATACAGAATGCTAACTTATAATTAATTATATTGTTACATTCATTCTATATTTTGTCAAGAAAATGTTATGACATAATTTTGCCAATATTACTTTAAGATAATAAAATGGATTCATAATTGATCAGTTTTATATTCTTATTTTATTTTAAGAGTTTTATAATAAAGTTTAGATTTTTCATAACATTGATTTTCCTGTTCCTCGGATGCTGCCTGACCTGCTGTGCTTTTCCAGCACCACTCTAATCTTGACTCTGCTCTCCAGAATCAGCAGTCCTCACTTTCACCTGCTTTCATCTTTTGTCTAGTGACAATAACAAGTTCAATGACAATCCACTAGATTCCTTGTTTGAACATAACATTGGTTACATATACAATGAAGCTTTCTCTACACTGCTCCATTATTTTATTTGCAGGGCACATAATGCACAAAATAATGTGTGCAATACTATTACACATAGCAATGTGTAATATGAGAATATCTCACTATTCCATCCCACCATTTTATGCTTCAAACCCTACTTTAGAAAAACACTTACTGCTCCACTGCCAGCTTTTAATTTCCTACATCAACCATATTGTGATCTCTCTGTGCGAGATTGCCAAGTTAATGAAACTTTGTGATGAAAATTGCAAGTTTATGCTGTGGGTCTGCATCTATTGGGCAGAATTTTCTCAGGTTGTTGGCAGTAGATCCAGCAGTGAGCTGGGTGGAAACGACCTAGGGAAGGATGTTGGGTTGGGCTTCCAGTATAATGTGCATTTTGGAAGCTTTCCCCAGGGCAGTTTCCAAGCCCAGCAAGGAAGTTATATTGGATGTAGGTTTGCTCACTGAGCAGGAAGATTCATTTCCATGCGTTTCATTACCCTACTAGGTAACATCTTCAGCGGGCCTCAGGCAAAGCAATGCTGACAATTCCTGCTTTCTATTTATATGTTTGGGTTTCTTTGGGTTGGTGATGACATTTCCTGTGGTGATGTTATTTCCTGTGTTGAAGTCACTTCTTGTTCCTTTTCTCAGGGGGTGGTAGATGGGGTCTAACTCGATGTGTTTGTTGATAGAATTCCCAAAACGTCGATTCTCCTGCTCCTTGGATGCTGCCTGACCTGCTGCGCTTTTCCAGCAACACATTTTCAGTTCCGGTTGGAATGCCATGCTTCTAGGAATTCTCATTCGTGTGTTCGTTTGGCTTGTCCTAGGATGGATGTGTTGTCCCAGTCAAAATGGTGTCCTTCCTTATCTGTAAGTAAGGATACTAATGAGAGAGGGTCATGTCTTTTTGTGGCTAGTTGGTGTTCATGTATCCTGGTGGCTAGTTTTCTGCCTGTTTGTCCAATGTAGTGTTTGTTACAGTTCTTGCATGGTATTTTGTAAATGATATTAGTTTTGTTCGTTGTCTATATAGGGTCTTTCAAGTTCATTAGTTGCTGTTTTAGTGTGTTGGTGGGTTTGTGGGCTACCATGATGCCAAGGTGTCTGAGTAGTCTGGCTGTCATTTTCACGATGTCTTTGATGTAGAAGAGAGTGGCTAGGGTTTCTGGACATGTTTTGTCTGCTTGTTTGGGCTTGTTGCCAAGAAATTGGCGGAGTGTGTTCAACCTGAGCTACAAATCTTCTCAAAACTTGCTAAGGAAGTTGTATGTGCTTTTTACAAGCATGAAATTCATTTTTGTTGATGGCACAAGAGCTACAAAATGTGCCTGCAAGTCAGCACAGTAAAGAAGGGAAGTGCACAGTTGGAGCTCATTGACCTGTCAAACTGACAAAAAGTGAATAGTATAATGTGATCAACCAAACACTTGCACTAACAGATGCACTTTCTTTAGTCTAAACTCACTGACTCTATTGAGAGCAATTACTCTATGCACCTGATGCAGCTACCTTGGACCAATCTGAGGGTAATCTCTTCTTACTGGCAGTGGATCCACCCTGTGACATGGAAGCTACTTGCTGTGAACTTCAACGGCCAAAGCTACAGGGGGAGCAACGCAAACAGCCACATGTAACTCCATGGAACAGAGCAGATGGACACAGGGTGCACCACAAACTTCCTTGACCTTTTCAAAAGTAATGCCTCAACAGTCTTAGGGTAGCACACAGTCACAAACCTTAACATGCAAGAGAAGAAGGTGGCTACCCTTGCCTTTATCTATTGGCGTGACAACAGCCCGAAGTTTAAAGTAAGTTCTTTTCTGCTGCCTGACAATACATCAGTTCAATGACTTCTTGTTTGCAGTGGCTTCTAACTGGATCAACTTTGTAACTAATCAGGCCAGTCACACTCATAGATCTGTCAGTTTTGCTTCCCTTTCATAATTTCCATATTGTACAATTGGTATGTGGTTGCAACAAAAGAAAAATACAATTGTACGTCAAATATTATAGAGCTGCTAAGACACATTCAGCAATCACGGGTCCACAGCTCTACTCTCCATTAAATTATCTTAATGATTAGCTCCTAGGGGACAACAAATATCAAAGATATAACTGATGACCCCAGTGAGAACCTCAACAACGGTGCTGGAGAGAAACTACCAGGGCCCATTTTATTACCAGAATGACAGTAGACTGCACCATAAGATTAACAAAATGTGGTTGTATTGCCTTGTCTGATGTAGGACTGTCCTTCAGTAGATTTTAGCAAGATAATAGAAGTATGGCATACGCATACCTGCACTTCCCTGCTAACTAAGAAAATAAGAGCATTTTGCTGCGAGTGACAAAGTGATTCTTTGATCTATACTGAGTAAACTGGCAGCTACAGTTTGCAGAGATTTGATAATGACCAGTGTGCACATGGTGGCCTGTCCCTCTGATTATCCATGAATTTTGCCATTTTTCAGTTGAGGTGGTCATGAATGTAAATGCTTGAGATACGATGCACTCGTTGTTAGAGATGCATCCCTTGAATCACAAAATGCTAGAATCCAAGTATACTGGGAAATAGTGTAGGCAAATGGAATGTTGGCCTTTATCTCCAAGAGAATGGAGTATAAGGTAGCAAGGACTGCCACAAACACTACGTAGGACAAACAGGAAGAAAGTTAGCCACCAGGATACACGAACACCAGCTAGCCACAAAAAGACACGACCCTCTCTCCCTTCTAGCCCTACTCACGGATGAAAAAAACCACCATTTTGACTGTGACAACACATCTATCCTGGGATAGGCTAAGCAAAGACATGCCAGAGAATTCCTAGAGGGCTGGCACTCCAACCACAACGCCATAAACAAACACATAGATCTAGATGCCATCTATCAACCCCTCAGAAAGCGAACAGGAAATGACATCACCACAAACCCCAGGAACCCCTTCCAGGAGAAAGATATAAATAAAAAGCAGGAGACAACAGCTTTGCTTCACTTGGAGGTCGCCACTGATGATGTTACTTAGCCAGATAATGAAATGTCTGGATATCAAACCTACAGCTGAGCGAGCAAACCTACACCCTAAAGCAGAAAGATTTTGCTAAAATTATACAAGACAATTATCAGACCATAGCTGAAACACTGTGTACAGTTTTGGGCCCCTTAACTAAGGAAATATATTGTGGCATTGTAGGCAGTCCAGAGAAAGTTCATTAAGCTCACACCAGGTATGGAGGGACTATTTTATGAAAGGAGACTGAGTAGAATGGCCTTGTACTCTTTGAGCCATAGAAAAATAAGAGGTGACCTTATTGAATCATACAAGATTCTTAGAGGACCTGACAGGGCAGTTGCAGAAAGATTGTTTCCCATTGTGAAAGTGTCTCAGAGCAGAGTGCATAATCTCAGATTAAGAACTCACACATTTAAGACAGAGATGAGAAGGAACTTCTTCTCATGGGTGGCTGTGAATCTGTGGAATTCTTTGCTGCAGAGGGCTGATGGAGCTGAATCGTATAGTATATTCAAGGTTGACATAGACATATTTTTAATCTGGAAGGGAATCAAGGAATATGTAAAAAAAAGCACAAAGCTGAACCCATCAAAGAGCACGTGTGCTGGTGGAGCACAGTGCAAGAGTGACATGCTGATGCATGCTTAAATTGCTAGTCCTTCTCTAAGATCTCCATGCACTTTTCCTCTATCCTCTATATCAACTCTGGCAAAGCACATGAGAAATGAAAAACTTGAATATCAGTGATGTAAAGTTGCAAATTAGAATAGCGCAAATATAACATGATGTGATTGATTAAATAAGAGTGGCCTATTAAGTGCCAAGTTGCAGTGTGTTATGTATCTGATCACCAGGTCTCTGTTCCAGCCCTGGATTTCCATTGACAGCCATCTGGACAGGTGTTAGCCTGGTGATTGCCAGCATTTCTTCCTCCAGCAAGGTCAGGGTGGCCATGGCTTGGGATCTACCCCTGGATCTCTGCCATTCCCAAATGTCATTAACACTTTTCTGCAAGATTGGTAGGAATGTGACAAATTCATTGATGGTTGAGAGTGGATGTTAGACATTTGAGGAGGGTTCCTGAAAGTGATGGGAACAAGAGGACAATAGGTTGAAGATGAGTGTGAATGCCTGATGTTCTGGAGAAGAAGGCTGAAGAGTGCAAGTGACAGTATGAAATATTCAAATGAGTGCAGCATTAGTGGGAGGGATGAGATGGTGATGGCTACCAGCTAAGAGCTACAGGCAACTTATCTCCCCAGAATTCAAGATATTATTGTGCCCAAGTTCTAACAGCAGAATTAGATCCTTACTCCCACAGTTCACACAGTTCAATTTAAAACTATGCATGCTTGGTAATGCTGGTGACCACGCTCTGCCATCACTGTTTAAATTTTGATCTCCAGAAATGCTTTCATGACTTAGAGGTCAATCTTTCCATATTGGCTATCCAGCTCTTTCTACCCTCACTGTGGATTTTTGTATGTAAGTACAGTTACCACTGTGAGTTCCCCAGAATACTTTTAACAGAAAGCCTTCCTTTTGATTGAAGGACTTCATCCTAACTTCCTATTATGTTGTAAAAACTGAAGGGGACTGCTTATTGGTTTGTTCAGAGAAATAACAAGAGCAAATCACACAAGTTGGATATTCAGTTTCCTGGCTTGAAGATGGTCTGACTATTCCAGCAGAACAAAGGTAATAAGGTTATATCCATCGAGTCATATAATCTCAAACTTATTTTTTGTAGTGTAGAAACCTGACAGCCAGTAGAGAAAAACCCCTACTTGCTATTAATCATGATTTAAACACAAGTCACTGAAGTGAAAGAATAATATATTAGCATTAGTGGCCTCTCTATAATACATTACCTCTGGATTACCAAAAGATTAATCACTGGCCTCTCCTTTCTAAGATAGATGTTGCCTCTCAGCAACATCATCAGCCAACATGTTGAAATTTAGGCATAGTCTGACCTCCTACTGGCTCTACTTCCTGTCCCCCACCTCAGCTTTGTCACACTACTGGTATGACATCCAATGCTAATGAGCAGAAATTTCCTTCAGTTAATATTCAATAGACCAAAACCATTGTTTTGCTTCCAACCAACAAGTTTCATTCTCTAGCCAACACAGCCATCCACCTAACTGGCACCTATCTGGTGCAAACTAGACCATTCAAAACCACTGAGTCCTTTTTGACTAGAGGTGAACTTCTAGTCACAAGTTTGCTCCATCATTCACCTGCCTTACCTCTATAACATCACCCAACTCAGCCCTCAACTATTGAAACCTTCAATCGTGCTATTGTTCCACTAGATTTCACTATTCCAAGGCTCTCCTAGCCAGTTGCATAGCTTGCTCTTTACACTAGTTTAAGCTCATTTCACTTGCCTATCTCTAAACATGCATCAAGTCCAAATAACCTAAAGAATTGTGGATGCTGTACATCAGAAACAAAAGTTATTGGAAAAGCTCAGCAGGTCTGGCAGCATCTGTGCAGAGAAATTAGTGTTAACATTTTAGGTCCAGTTACTCTTTCTCAAAACTGGGCCAGAAATGGCATAATCAAGACCTCAGTTTCAATATTTGAAAGGTAGCATCTTTGCCAGTGTAGCACTCCATCAACCCTCCACTGAAAGCATCAACTTGGATTATATATGTTCCAATCTTTGGAATGGAGATTGAAGCTATGACCTGATGACTCAGGCACAAAATTGCTATCACTGAGCCAGGGTAACACCTAACCTGTGTTTCTACATCACACAAAGTATTTATAAATACATTTTGGATAATTGCATTTATACTCAAAACAACATGGAGTGCTATAATTGATTTTAATGTTTATATATCACATGGGCTATAGTTATATTTTAACTGAGAAATCTGCTTAGTATGAAGATCAGCCAACAATGTAACGTGTGCAAACAAAATGAAAACTTGCACTCTGAGTACTTGGAGACTGAAGCTCTGTGTATATTTGTACACGTGCACAGAACTCCATTCTCTCAGCCAGTGCATTTTTTTTACAAACTCAAACAGAAGTATTCACTTCATAAAAACGAGCGTTTAGAAAATGTACTGACGGCCCAATGGAATACTTTTAGCATTTTAAAAACCTACTTACATGCCTTTGGGATTATATTTCGCTCAACGTCCAATCCAAAACGTGCTGCTGAATGTCTCACACCACCGGTTTCCACATATTTGCAGACAAATTGGCATTTGACGAAAAGTGCTGTCTGCCAGTTGGAGAGCGACACGCTAAACTTGTTTAATATGATGAAGATACGTAGTAGTTTCATTGTTGCAAATTAAATTCACTGAATAAATACGGGGTTGTGTGAAACAACAACAATATTGCAGTTGGTGTCTATAAATAACGAAATGTTCTTACTTTGTATAATGTAACAGTGTACCTCACAAAGGTCCACCGCGCCATCAAATAAATATTGGACTCCCTCTAAACAATGCCAGGGCGTGTGGTGTGAATTTTACGTTCAAGATGTGGTTCTTTTGCTGAGTTCTTTTTTTACCAATGCCTGAGTTCGAAGAGGGTCTGTTCGCCACCTTGTATAGGCGAAAGTGAGGAGTGCAGATGCTGGGGATCAGAGTCGAGAGCGTGGTGCTGGAAAAGCACAGCAGGTCAGGCAGCATCCGGGGAGCAGGAGAGTCGACGTTTCGGGAAATCTGATGAAGGGCTTATGCCCGAAACGTTGGTTCTCCTGCTCCTCGGATGCTGCCTGACCTGCTGTGCTTTTCCAGCACCACACCCTCGACTCGCCACCTTGTATGTCAATAGTCAGATCACCGCAACAATAAGTGCAGAGCCAGCAACCGACCGCTGCCCCGTTTTATCACATGGAGGGTATGCGACAAGGTGAGAGGGTTAGCAAAGGGGAGGACTGAAGGCTGAAAAGTGTATATACTGCACTTCCCCTTTGGAAATTGTGAAATGAATGAATTAATAATAAAAGCTTCGCCAAGCACAACTGTCATGACAGAATTTGTACCATCTTCTGGCCATTTAAACACCAAATAAAAACTGATGTCCCCCCTCCAGGAAAGTGACTGGACCTAATCCTCTTGTTTACAATATAATCTCTTTTAAAAGATTATGGAAGCAACACTTTAGCTTATATTTCAACATAAACAGATGAAAGGTGCTCATAATTTGCCAAGGATCAAAGTGGCTTAGGACACGATTGCAGTAACTGTGATTGTGGGGGAGGGTCTGATTCCAATGCCCAAAAGCTAACGAGAGAGGGTGGTCGACCTTAAAGAAGCAGCTCCCTCTGGATCTGCCAACCGTTTGATTTGCACCCCCAGTTATAACCACTTGCCGAGCACAGAGATCCGACTCCCTCATTCCTCCCCTGAACGAAATAAATAATGTGGAGGAGCCAGACATCCAGTTCCTTGCATAACCTGCGCTGTGCTTGAGCACACACAGCCCTGGCCTGAGGGTGGGGAGGCCTGACGTCACCTGTCAGCCTGGGAGACAGCTGCCGAGCTTCAGGAACGGAACCAAACTCCGAATCAAGTGCATCGCCAGGCCGCCGCAACAGCCGGCCTCCTGCACTGCCCTGGGACTATGCTTTCCATTCCTGCGGAACAGTATGCACCGAGGATAGCGACAGCTCCAAGTCATGCAGATAAATGGTGAGTCCCTTGGCTCCTTGCTAGCCCGCCTGAAGAACAGAAATGGGGAGGGGGGGGAATTAAACACGTGCTTTTCTAAAAAGCAAACGTTGCAATGTCGATCAATTCAGCTGAATCACTGCCTGGTCCGGACGGAAAGCTCGCCAGCATTTCAAACCAGATTTTTTTCACAAAGACGAGCAGTCCAAGTCAATGTTCTTCACTGTTCAGTTTTCATTCTCTCCTGCACCCCCCCACCCCCACCGTGACATTTCGAACCTTGCTCTTTCCCACAGCATTTTGTTCGCTGATTCGGGATTATGAGAGGCTATTTTTATTAGTTATAATTGCGACGTTGCGGCGGGGCTTGGGGTTTCTCCTGTTAATGCAGAAGTCGTGCGAGGGAACTGGACAGTTGCTCACGAATGCAGCACATCAAAAAGTTTGTAAAAGTAATTTCAGTAGGTGTTTTTTACATCATGGAGAAAAAGCAGGACCTGGTAGACGAGCGGGGAGGGTAAATTATTCCCTTGGTCTTTTATCTATTTGAAAACCCTTAAAATCGGCCCTTTCTTACTTTGCGGTATTTGTTTCTGACCGAACGTAACTTCTTGAGTTCAGATTGTAAACAGTCTAAGTGCTTGATGTCAAGTTATAGAGAGAGAAGGTCCTTTCCGCAGCAGCAACATTACTCACCCTCTCAGAATGGATTTCGACCCAACCTGCAGAGCAATCGGTAGCATGGTTCAACATGTTACTGCAGCGATAAAGTATAGAAAGCGAGCAAAAATAAAATAACACGCATAGTTTATAAATGAAATATGTCGGTACAGTATAGGGTTAGGGTAGATTACAGACAGTCATAGATTCGCACTTGGAAACAAAACACGCATGATCATAGTTATAACTGATCCAACTTGTGAAAAGGTTAAGAAAAGTGACTGAAATTGAAGGCAGTGTAATCCCCAGAAACTATTGGGAGAGAGTGGTTGTATTTCGGTCAAAGAGTAAAGGAGGGTTCCCACTAGTTATTTAATGTAAACAAACACTTATTTGTGTTGAGGTACATAAAACCATATATGACTGTACATTTTACCAATAGTGTAGGATGTAAGTCGATATGTGTGTGGGACAGCCGCTACGGTGGATTGTTTGCGATTGACAACTTTATTGACAAGATTTGTGTCAAAATAGTGGTTTTACCCTCAGCAACCGAACGCTTCGGACTGGAATGTAACAAGGAGTTTATTTTCAGTAGCAGTCTGTGATTTTTTAAGTTAAAGAATTTAGTATTACGAGCTGATTGACTATTTTCTAACGCAATGCGCCTGAGAATGCTCAATAAAATCAAATTCCAGTTTAAAAAAAAACTTAGTGAGAGGGGAAGAGTATTTCCTTTGACAATTATTGAAATGTGACCCTGTGAAAGACAGATCTAGTGAATAATCGTTCGGTTTGTTTCTTGGCCTTACCTGCTCGATTGGCTTTGAGCGGAATTACTTCTCTCTTTTACAGTATAATGATTTATTAATTGCAATTATTAAGACGCAAATATTCCAATTAAAGTAGCCAAGGTCATTTTCGTCAAATTCCTGACACATCAAAAAGGGAAAGCGGTAAAATCTTCCTCAGATTTCTCAAAATATCCATTTATATAGTTCTTCCTGAGCCATCCAAAGGATTTCCGTGAATGCCAGCCTTACAAGAGAAAACCTTCCTGAAAACGGCTTTACCTTGAACTGCGTGGTGCAATACCCGTCCATTTAAAAAAATTATGTTGAACAACCTTTAAAAGTTGCGGTGGACAGCATTACGAGTTGATTGAACATTTTTGTACAACTTTTCTGAGCCAGTTCCCAGTCGCTAGAGATTGAGAAGCAAAACTCCGAGAGAAGGCCGTACCAGCACGTTCAGATCCGGCTGTATGTAAAAGAGTGCAGATTTCCACAGCGCAAACCTTACATAATTTCCAATACGAAATATTCCTGTTTTCAATTTTTTTCTAACCCAAATAGTTATGATAAAGGTCTGATCGATAACAATTATAGACTGAAATATGTAGATGGAATTGGCCGTGTTTCAATTGCGCTCATTTAAAACATTTCAGTATTATTTAGAAGCTGATCATTACAAATTACTAGACGTCGTTCTTAGACCTCTGCTATTTTCTACACATCTGGCTACATCGTTTGTGTGATGTTAGTGAATTATTTCACACAGTTTTTTTTTAAATCGATGAAATAACTTCCACATGTGCATCCAGAATTGAAGTGTTGGGCACAAAGTGGGGCACTATGAGCCTGGGTGGACTCTCTATTTTAAAGAAGTTTATACACTGTGTTGTGAGAAGCAAACACGTTTCTCCTTACGTGGCCTCTGCCAGAGGTTAGATATTGATTCTGTCTCAGCACCAACTCGGGGCGGAAACGAAAGGGAAGCGGGGTGGGGAAATATCAGGAAAATGCTGAAATCGGATCGCCATCCTTTGCAGAGAGTTCTGCTGATCGTCGTATTTAAGACTATAATTGGAACGATTTGTACGTGGAGTCACAACACGGCCAATTTGACAATTTTCTCTTTGGGGAAGAGGTAACTGGACCAAATATCTTTTGGCCGGCACGGGGGAAGCCAAGGGGATCTGGGCGAACATGTGTAATAATCAGTATAATCAGCAAGTAATGCGATCTGATGAAGAAAAAGGATTTGCCTGGCAAATTACTGATAAAATCCGTTTGGCCCTTGCGCCGGGGCTCCGCATCCCGCTTGTCAATGGCATCTCAACTGTATAAGGGTCAAATGACTTGACGGCTGATCTGATTTGCTAATTAGCTAAGAGGGTTAATTTTAGGGAATAAACAATTTCGACTTTAGAACTATTGGGGTGGAGTAAATAAAACACAGAAAGCAGGGGAACAATTGCAAAATGGGGCGGCAAGTAGTGATGAATCTGCATTCAACCTTCAGCGACTTGTCCGCGGAATGTGACCATGAAACCTTTTCACAGGTTCCTTCACCTGTCACAGATATCCCCATGAAAATAAGATAATAATTAGCAATCATTTTACCTCTCGGAACGAGAAGCTGATCATTTCGATCTGAAACATCATTCTCTTGGAGAGTGTTTTTTGTTAAGTTTTGTCCGCGTCTTTCCAACTCAAAAGTGATACGTACTAATTAAAATAAATGAATTACGGCAGTAACATACATGAGGGTACTGCGATAATTAGAGGATTTTCCAGAAACAACGCCAGAAGCGAACTCGTATAATTACAGCAAATTATCGTTGTTCTTCCATCCCCTTCATTTTGGAAGGAGGGAGCTGAGCAAAATGCTGATCCTACACTGGAGGTTGTAATTACATAATTCTGTATGTTTCTGGGCGACTTTAAATACTGACAGTATTTCAACAAATTCTGCCCATCCAAGTATCATGTTTTGTTTCGCGTGTGATTGCTTTAATAGAGATCTAAACTCTTGGACGAAGCGGAGGTAACACTGGAAGAGCTCGCCGTTCTGCTCCGGTTCAGGTAGGGGAACAAGGGGTTTCATTCGGTCGCTGCTGGATTTCCTGTCGCGTGTGTTTCCGATGTGAACATGCTTCGCTGCTCTGCTTCGGAGCAGAGGGGAAAATCGGATTGCGCCCTGCCTTAAAAAAGCAAACACAAAATTTTGTCGTAGAATTTGGTCAATTGATCCCTCATAACTGGAGGCCAGAAAAGTGGAACTTGTGTACACCTCAGGCTCCTGATTAGGGGCCGTAATTAATCAATTTCATGTTAAATGAATTCGATTTATTGGGATTGTTGGTCTCACTTGGTTCATGACGTGGTCCGTCTGTGAACTATCTTCACTGTTTGCGTGATGTGGATTTTAAAGTATGTTTTAAACATATACCAGCAGACCAATCATCTCAAGCTTCATTGGGCAGAGCGCACTTGAAATTCTAAACAAAAATCAACCATTGGCTTCTTATCAGTCAGTGCTTTCTGAAGCGTGCTGTTGAAAAATAAACATAATTCATTTCGACATTTTTAACTGCTTTCACAGCTCCATGTACAGTCTCGGATTTTTTTTAAAAAAGAACAATAGTCGTTTAAGTCATCGCGTCAACCTGATGTAACAAAAGATCGCATTAAATTTGTTCAATTATCGTTTTAAAAAGTAAAAACCAAAGTATTAGTCGAGATGATCTTCATCAATAAGTTTACTGGTAGTATTTAGAATTAGTGCCGAGGTTGAATACTGACAATACTGTTAGACAGCTGAACCGACTTCATAAGTTTCATTAACATTTTCCCCTTAAAATGGTAAATTATTCCATTCTGCTTTTAAATGATGCATAAAGGTGCTTTCCTTATGCTATTATAATTCGCAAAGGATACAAATACTTGCCATCCATACCATGAGGAATCTAGCCACCCAAATGAATCAGATTGGAAATTGACACAGAAGAAAGACTAATGCAGGAGATTACTTTTAAAAGAGATCCTTTTCATTATGCAATTCTGAGCCAGTAATACAGCCCAAACAAAATAACTATGGACTTTGGTCTATAAGAGCCAAATTTTTCGAATGAAACATATTTTTAACCTAAATGATAAATCACCTTCACATACACATTACCAGGCTTGCAGCTGTAAATGTTTTTGAAGAATAAAGAAAATAAACTAAATATCTGGAGGACTATACTCTCCCAACAAGGTATTCCAATGAAGTTTCAAGAAGTAAAAATAAATTACCTTTTGCCATTTCTAAAGACATCATATTTTGACGAAGTGCCCGTCATTTACAATGGACCAAATTCATGTAGCCTAATTCTTCAGACCAATGTGTTTTTCAGTATTCTGACATAGGAGATGGGAATAATTTGTTACCTGTTCCTCATTGCCCTTGAACTGAGTGACTTGACTGGCCTTTGCAGTGTCAGTCAATCACATTTATGTTGGTTTGAAACCACACATAAGCCAGTCTATGGAAAGAAGGTAAATTTCCTTCCTTAAAAGATGGCAGACTTCCTTCCTTAAAGGGCACTAGTGAACCAGAGATGAGTTCATATAACAATTGATGATTGCTTCAAACTCACTACTACTGAGACTAGCTTCCAATTTGAGATTTTGATTAATTGAGTTTAAATTCCACCCATGGTAGAATTTAGCCCATGTCCCCAGGATGTTAACATGGCACTCTGGATTATTAATCAAATGATATCATCACTATGCCACTGTCTACCCATAACTTCTTAATTAAAAGAGAAATTTCAAAACTTTCCCAACACTGTGAAATATTGAAAAAGCATGGAGATGTCTGTATGTTATTGGCATATATTCTCAGCTCATGGACATATTTCTTGGTGTGTATGAATTTTCAGTTTCATCTTTGCATGAATTATATTTTATTTCAAAAGCTAAAATGTTTCACACATAATATAACTTAAAGGAACAAGTGTTAGAAATCAGGCTGCTGCTTTTGTGAACAGTTTGTTCTATTATTCTTTTATTCCTACCCTTTCCTTGACATTCTATCTCCCCAATTTCAATGGAGAACTGCAGATTAAGAAATATAGTACAAAAGTTGTGGTTGCTGTGTAATAGGACTTTGCATCCCACGAGCTCGTGCTTGTACTCAATATAATAATCTCCTGCCTTGGTCATTGACAACAAAAAAATGGATACAATTAATCGTTCAGCAACCTGACTGTATGCTTTGTGTTCCTGTCATGACTTTTCCTCAACTGTTCATGATTGTTTTGAAGTGCAATGTTCTTTTCAGAGTTAGCATGCAATAACTCACTTCCAATCACATGCTGCAGAGTTTATGTGAAGCTGGTATGTCATTAATACATTTGTTGAAATGAGAAAGGAAATTCAGTTTTCAGAACATCCTGAGGAGGGAATCTTACCACCTTTAAAAAAATTTGAGAATTATGTTTAACTTCAACATCCATTTTGATTTTGTTCAGTTTGCCTACTGTTGTTTTATTAGTTTTGCTTAAAATGGAAAGGGGAACTAAACAGGAGGAGTTACTAAGCTTAATAGTGTGAGATAATTGAACTATCACTTGGAAAAAGTGGGTTTCTTCAGTTATATGGATTCATCACCATCACATCTTTGGGCACAGTGTCTCCTCAAAGTCAACTAATAGAAATAATCTATTTTGCTTTGCTCTGTCAAAAAGAGAAGTATCAGTAAACTTTATTAATATCTTCAGTCACTTATGTTGCCATGGCTTAATGCTTTGAAACTATTGGTTTTAGGCAGTCAAGAAGCTGACATTTGACGTAGGACTCCCTTGATGTGACACCAGGATGTTTTTCCCTGATAACATGATAGGTGAGAACTCTGGACAGTACTTCTCTATTCAAAAGGTTACAGGTTGAAAACTTATAGTTTCACATTTAAGGGACCTTTATACAAAATATTTTCCCTCATACCATAATTTTAAAGCTTGAAACACAGTAAAGGGAAAAATGAGATTGAATTTGACCTGATATTTTGATGCAAAATGGTTTTGAGCTGGATTCGATGCAAAAACAGCATCAGCTTTCACTGAAACTAGTAATTAATTTAATCCCTGATGTGTGAAATCCTATTAATGCTGTCTCACGTTTATTTTAAACTAGCAAGCAGGATAGTGGACATTTAGTCTGCAAAGTACAAATAAGTATACTTTTCTTATTGGCTTTTTGTATTATTTGACATGGGAGTGGACTACACTGTCTCTTCAAGTTTAGAAAACAATGAAAAAGCATGTTAAATGTATGCTTTTTCAAATCTTTGAGGTTCAGTGTGAAAGAGAGTTTGTTTTCCGATTTTGCTGGCTTCTCATTCATTTTAAAAATGCATTTTGCTTTATATTATTGTTTCCACTCTGCTGAAGGCATTTCTATGAGGTTGGGTATATGGTTTTGGTGTGAGATTAAGTATAGTTTAGAAAAGACTGTTATAATTATAAAATTATGCTGTTTTAGACCCCATTGTGAATGTGCATTTGCGAATAAAACCAGATACTTGCCACCCTGTAGCAGTTGATAGGTATTGTGCTTGAATTAATTAATAAAGGGTGCAGTCTTCAGGTGGAGTGGATTAGAAAATCTTCGGGCATATAGATTTGTATACTTGTAGTGCCATCCACAAACCAGTGCAAGATACAACAAGATACAAGAGAGAAGTTGGGAATTGAAAGTCGAGATTTAGCATGCTGTCCTTTTATCTATTGTCCTTGGTTTTCTAGTTTAACCAACAGTTTTTTTTTCTCTATAGTGCTCTGTTTGCCTTGAGTATCTAAACAAGATGTGTTTGGATATGATTTAGTCCAGTTCCTAGTAAGAATGACTTCACAACACAACCTACCCACAATTCAATCTAAATAGCTATTAAATTGACAAATTCAATCACACGGTCACACACTCTAGGAAATAAAAATGCTGCAATTGTTCAGTTGGAGGGAACCTTCTGAAGTTGCATTTGAGGCCCCCTGAAGGAACAATAACTCTGGTTTCTATGTACCAACCTTGAAAAGATGTTAATTTTCATTGCACTTGTAATGTTGCTACATGTAGTAACTATTTCTATGAACGTTGTTGTGACTTACATATATGAACTAATATAGTTGACCTGGGTTTGCTGGATGGTGGCATTTGCTTGAAACGTTTCATATTCCCTTAAACCATCAACCAGTCACTTTGGAAAGCTAAGGAAATTTCAAATTAAATAAGAAAAAGCTGGTTCTCAGCCTAAGGTGTAAACTTACTGTGCAACAAGCATCATAAGGTAGACTATCAAAATACAAGAAAAGACTAGAATCAAATATGTAGTTTCGTATTGACATTCCATTTTTTATAACCCCTATTATTTGAAGTCATGACCTTTAGATTTATTTTTATCTGCAGCTATATTAATAAAATATTTTAATTATTTCACTTTCTCTGCCATCTTCTGGCCAAACATATGGGTATGTCTCTCCCAATTTTATTGTCAAACTACTTTCTGTAGGTGACAAAAAAGTTCATTACTGCTTGAATTGAACATATATCTGAGAAAAGGGCTTATGTTTATTCAGTGTTTACCTGGTACAACAATAACTTGTATCTATACAGTATATTTCAGATAGTAAAGATATAGCAAAAAGCTTGCAGAAGCATTTTCAAACACAGTTTAACTCAGTAGAAAGAGATTTAGACAGATGGCAAAAAGCTTAGTTTTAAGGAACGTCCTAAAGGAGTGCTCGAGTTTGAGTGGGTTAGGGAGGAAATTACAGAGATTAGGATCTAGGCAGCTGAAGGCACAGCTGCTAATAGTGTACTGTCGAAAACTGGGACATGTTCGAAGGTAACGTTGGAAGAACACGGAGATCTCAGATGATTTTAGGGCAGCAAGAGATAATATAGGCAAGGAGACATGTCACCTTGGAAGGATCTGAAAACCAGCATGAGAATTTTACAACAAAGGGATTGCCAAAATGAGATTCGCTGTAAATCAGTGAGTAAAGGGATCATCAGTGAACACTATTTCGTGCATAAGAGGATATAGGCAGCAAAAATGTAGGTCACCTGAACGTTACAGAGTGGAAGCTTGGCCAGGAGTGCTGTGGAATTATTCAAGTGTGGAGGTAACAAAAGCAGTGATGAGCTTCAGAAGTTTGTAGAAAATCATGTTCATGAACTCTGTAGCACAGTATGTTCATGTTCCAAGGTTTGACACTATTTCATCATACAGTTGTTTAACTAAATAATTTTAATAGCTTCCTATTGACTAATTTTAAAACTTTATAAAATGTGCTGCTATCAATAAAGGTTAACTGTATTATGATAATTGATGTTTTACACAGAAACCCAGATGATTCTTGTTAATAAATAATACTTGAGAATATAGGTGTTTTTGAAATGTTTTTACTCAGATCGTGCCAAATATTTTATTGTTTTCATTCCTTGTATAGATGGTCTGTGAATTGCAAATTTATTTTAATGCGACCACTAAATTTAATTTTTTTAAAACTAAATTTTTAAAATATATCTAATTGCTGGATGTGGCAGATATTTCAATCCAAGATTAATCTTACCATATTTCAATCTTCATTCCTCTCATGACATCCAATCACCCTGACTTATGGAGATTATTTGGTGCACTTCCTGTACATTTTCAAGAATAAAAATGTACTTAATGTTTGCAGTGGCCATAATTCATAATAATTACATTGTGTATATTTATTAAGATAAAATAAAGTTATATTGTAACAGAAGTGTAAAACATAATTGTCCCAGCCAGCTTTGGCATAGTGTAGAAGATATCATGGCTACACTTGCCTATGGTGAGCAATCATTTGAAATTATACTGTCAGGAAGATGTGACACAGAAGACAAAGAAATAGAATATAAAAATATAAATCCCCCATCGCCTCTCAAATTGTTTTCTCTCTGCATCCTTTTGCATATGATATAAGAACTACTGTTAGAAACCTGAAACCATGTTGTGTACCAGCCTATCCTGTCAGAATAAAAGCATAGAAACATGGAAAATGCAAGCAAGGTAGTGCTTTTGGCCCTACATGCCTACTGTATCTTCCATGTGATCATTTGCTAATTGTGCAACTCACTACCTTTTTTCCACTTTCATCACATTCTATTTGTTCCCTTTAGCCCTAAGAACTATATGTAACCCCTTCTTTTTTGGCCTGAAATGGGCAATAAGGCAGGCCATGCTATTGTCACCTTCATCCCACAAGCAAATCAAAAAATAACACAAGAGAAGAGAAAGGAAAGATGTGCTGACACTGGGATGAGATTCAAAGTTTGGAAGAAGATTTGTAGCTCGGGTGCTCGTTGTTGTGGTTTTGTTCACCGAGCTGGGAATTTGTGTTGCAGACGTTTCGTCCCCTGTCTAGGTGACATCCTCAGTGCTTGGGAGCCTCCTGTGAAGTGCTTCTGTGATGTTTCCTCCGGCATTTATAATG
>NC_057723.1:30838283-30858432 GCF_004010195.1 Chiloscyllium plagiosum | reverse complement strand
TGGTTGTTCTCTGTTTGGCTTGTCCTATAATAGTAGTGTTGTCCCAGTCGAATTCATGTTGCTTGTCATCTGTGTGTGTGGCTACTAAGGATAGCTGGTCGTATGACACTACTATTATAGGACAAGCCAAACAGAGAACAGCCAGGGAATTCCTAGAGGCATGGCACTCATCCACAGATTCAATCAATAAGCACATCGACCTGGACCCAATATACCGGCCACTGCAATGGACAGCTGGAACTGACAACCGGAAGCGGCAGATACAAATCACTATAAATGCCGGAGGAAACATTACAGAAGCGCTTCACAGGAGGTTCCCAAGCACTGAGGATGTGACCGAGACAGGGGATGAAACGTCTGCAACACAAATTCCGAGCTCGGCGAACAGAACCACAACACTGGGGTGAGAATAATGGAAATAGGAGGATTTCATAGAATTTCAGCATCAGCACAGAATATTTTGGCCAATTGGTCTAAAATGGTTTGCTTTGGTAATACATAATTTATGTAATTCTATGCCATTTTAAAATGGAATGGGAAAATGTATTTTAAAATTCAACATATGTTAAACATGTTCAACATTTTCTGGCTCTGATATTTTCTCATTAAAAATTGAATGAGATCTAATGTTCAATTAATTATTTTCTTTCCTCATTCCACAATAGAATCGATGTATCAATAAAAGTTAAATAATGAGATCTACAATCTTTTTATCGCATTTTGTCTACATTCAAATTATTCCACATTTGCAGCTATCAAACAACTGAGGCATTTTGGGTATATTCACTTGACCAAACCACTTATCACACAAGTTAAATGAATGTTGACATTGATCATAGTAACTGTTGAGCCCAACAGCCATTAACATGAAGTAGGCTTTCTACTTTCTTACAGAATAATATTGCATAAGGACTCTGCAGTCCACAATTGCTGTTACTGCTGATGGTTATTTCAACCTCCCACTTTTAAATATCAGCCATTGTTCAAGTCTGTTACCTTAACTACAATTGTCTAAAATTGACAGTAAGTCATTCTAAGATATTAGTTTAAAAATCCCAAATTACAATGAATAATTAATTCAAATTTCTGATTGTGGTCTCAATGACTCCAAGTATGTTGCTGTTAACTATTTATAGAATCTAAAAACATGCATAAAAGTGAAATCAATGCATCAGTTTTTCTCCAGCCGCCTTGCAAGTGCCTGTTATTGTTTATTCTTTTAAGGAAGGAATAATCAAAATGCGCATAGATTTCTGAAAATCTACAAAGTATTTTTCATTATGTTGGAAATATTGATCTATCAGAAGAGGGGATTCCTTGGGCAGCAGCCAATAGTCACTGTCACTGAAAGACATAAATCTGTGCTTGATTTACTAAGATTCAAATTGCTACTTCTCCATGATTTAATCAGTTTATTGTTAAATTACATTTTAAGACTATATGTATGTTTAATAAATAAACACCAATAACACAGTGCTTGGTATCCACTGGGAAGAACTTGAGAACTTCATTCATGCCCTTTGCAAAATTTTAAATACATGCTAAAATACTTTGCATGGTTCCATGATCTAGGACCTGCTTTCAAGCAGAGAACTATATAAGTACAGGGAGTATTTTTCAATTTTTCTTTGGGCATTATGGTTTTGGTCCTGTTAGGACTGGGAGAATATCATGTGTGGAATGTAACTGGACATGGTTGAATGATGTAGAAAATAGTGTAAGAGTAATATTCTAGATTTTTATTCTTTATAATCTTCAATTTTAAACTATATAAATGATCCACACACATAGATACATATATATCTGGTATTCCTCCACTCTAGCTGGTGGAGTTCGTTTTTGGATCAGATTTCTTTTCAGAACCAGGTATTTTAAATTAGTCAGCATGCAGTGTAACAACTTGTACCAATTTCAGCAGGTGCCTGCTGTGTATAATGAAGCCCTATGATGTAGCCAGTTGGCGAGCAAATGTTTCTTTGGTTGGCTGAACAGTCATTTGGCTGAATCCATTGGTTTAGCAGTCACTAATCTCTCCAAATGTAGAAGGAGATTCATCCAGTTCTTGTAGTTCAACATTTTGGCTATAACCATTGATCTGGAATTACATTCACTCAAAAATGTACAAGTTTTAAGATTTTTTTTTTCCTCAGGAGTTTGCTCAAACCTGTTTGAATATCATCAACTGCAAACTCTTTCATAAAACAATGCATTTGGGCAATCTTGTTAACATTCTTGCTTTCAAAAAATAATTTGTTGATATATTTAAGTTTGATAACTTGGTGCAGTTTGATTAATATAGCTCAAAATCAACTTATCATCAAAAAATAAGCATTTTAATTAATTATGTGTAACCCAGTTTTGTATAACTGAAAATAAGTTTAAGAAATTGTACAAAACCATTTGATGGTTATTCTGGGGGACAATAGTGATTTTCTTAAATTGATAACTTAAAGGTAAAATCACCATAGTCCTACAGACCATAGGTCTGCTTTCTCATTAGTGACAGTTAGTGGTTTAAACTGAGGGTAGCTACTTCTCAGGCAAGGGAGACGTCGAAAAGGCGAATCTTTTATGGTAACTTCAGCTGGTGCAGGAATTGAACCTATGTTGTTGGCATCAATATACATCACTAACCAGCCATGGAGCCAAAGTATATGTATATATAAGTGTGTGTATATGTGTGTGATACATATATTTGTTGAAAAGTTTTCAAAACAAACCCACTAGTATCCTTATACCCAAAAGAAAAGTATTATTGTTTGCCATTAGAAGTAGGTGCAGTTGAGGCTTGCCTTGTTGGGGAATGGTGACTGATATAGAGGCTGGCACAGGAATCGCATGCCATTGTGACCACAGTACATGGGAGTTCATTTTAAAAGAAAGAATAAAGGGGGAAAAGAAGAATATGACCATCTGTTAAAAATATTTTGCCAATAACGACTGTTAATAAGCAATTTAATCACATGCTGACATGCACTTGATTATTATATAACTTACTGTTCAGGTTATGTTTGGAATACTCAGTGCAGCTCAGGTTCAGTACATTTTCAAAATAAAAATTGTTGAAATGAAATGGGTTTAGACAACTGGATTTTCAATTCATCTGATCTGGGGAACACAAACCTGTAAATTCTGCAAGGGAGCTAGTGAAATTAATTTTGTTTTATTGAAGAAACGACAATTAAAAGAGGACTTTATCCAGATTCTATGATACTGAGTGACAAAAATTGGATAACCACATTTACGTTATAGAACTGAAAGCAAGATCACAAACTTGGAACTCATTAACACAAAAGTAAGATTAAGGTGGAAGAGAAAACTGAAGATTTTTTCCACAGTATTGAATTTGTAATCTCCAATTGGAACCTGTTATTCAGCACTTGCTGCTTCATTTGAATAAGAGCTAGTTAAATGTTTGGCTAAATTGAAACTAAAATGATAAGTGCAGCAAGTATTTTTCCATTATTCTTTGGGAGAGTATGGTTTTGGTCCTGTTAGGACTGTGAGAATATCACTTGTAGAATAAAACTGGTTGCAGTTGAATAATATAGAATATAACATAAGATTAATATCCAATTTTTTTCTTTATAATCTTCATAAGCCTGGAAGAATTTTTTTTTACAAGCATGTTGCCAGGGTTGGAGGATTTGAGCTACAGGGAGAGGCTGAACAGGCTGGGGCTGTTTTCCCTGGAGTGTCAGAGGCTGAGGGGTGACCTTGATTTATAAAATCATGAGGGGCATAAATAGGATAAATAGACAAGGACTTTTCCCTGGGGTGGGTGAGTCCAGAACTAGAGGGCAAAATTTTAGGGTGAGGGGAAAAATTTGAAAGAGACCTAAGCGGCAACTTTTTTATGCAGAGGGTGGTGCGTGTATGGAATGAGCAGCCAGTGGTAGAGGCTGGTACAATTACAATATTTAAGGGCCATTTTGACAGGCATATGAATAGGAAGGGTTTATAGGGATATGGTCTAAGTGCTGGCAAATGGGACTAGATTAGGTTAGGATATCTAGTCAGCATGGACGAGTTGAATCAAAGGGTTTGTTCTTGTGCAGTACATCTTTATGACTCTCTGGGCTATTATATAAATTTGAACAAGCGATGATATTGCAAATCATTAAGCTGCATTAGTAATGTTACATTTTGTTGTATTTTCAATTAGTATCAGATAGAGTTTTTCACAAGCACTTTATACTCCTAAATGTTTCTCATGCTTAATTTGCCACTTCAGGTGAATGGGTAGCAATCATGGCAGTGTAATTCAGTATCTATACATCAATTGCCTCTGCTAGTTTCATACTTTCTTCAAAGTTGTTCGAAGGATAGACTAAATAGCCTGACTCGCTCCATTGAATTTCATATCATAGATGATGTATTAATCACACAATACTAACTTTTCACTTCATGTCAATGGAGCTTCCTCTTTTAATACACCAACAAACTTATAATCTTAGCCACTACTACCTTTTTACAAAATAAAGAATAGTAACAATGAGTTGGTTGCTTTAAAATGATAAAATGAGACAAATTTGTTGAATAAAGTTTTTAAATCAATTCTAACCCCTTTAAAATATAGGTACCCTGTCAAAAGGTTTTTTTTCTTGGCTCATTTAATGTATTTAGCTTTGTTCTGCATTCCCACTCTATACAGTCACCTTGTGTAATTTTAACACTTGTGTGGTCTCACAGTCCTGCTGACTAGGAAAGATTATTTTAACACAATAGGAATATTATGTCTACACTTTCATTTAATGTGACATTTTAGAACTTCTAAAGGAGCAAAGTTATTAAATTTCTTCCTAAAAGTGACTTGCAGACACAACATTTAAATTTGTGGGCTTTGTTAATATTTTTAAAAATATATTTTTATTGAAAAATAGATTTTTTTAATATTACAACAAATACAAAACAATAGAATCCAAAACAATACAAAGGAAGAACACAATTTATTTTTAAAAACCCAAATGCCCTCATGTACAAATGTATAAATACATATAAAAATATATTTTTAAAACTCCAACTAGCTACTTAACTAAATAAATAATAACTAATAAATAATAATAATACAGCTCAGCAAAACAAAACACTAACTCTTGAATATCAGCAGCATTAATTTTCACATATTCATACATTCACAGTTCCCCCTCTCTGGATATTGGACTCGTAAAGCTCAATTGTTATGGCTATATAAAAGCCCTATTGGTGTGGCAGACAAATCTGTATCCAGGTATTCCAAAAATGGCCACCACGTCTTATAGAAATTCTCAGTTTTGCGGTGTATCATACTTGTAAGAAAATCCAAGCGAATATGCTCCATTACAATCTTACGCCAACCCAACAGGTCCAGGGGATTTTCAGGCACCAGCCTATCAAGATATTCTGTCTTGCACAGAAAGTGAAGATGTTGAAAAGTTTTTTTCTTATGCGCATCTACAGGGGATATACTAGGCAGGACAAGAAGAAGAGATCAGGTCCTTCTCCACCCTTACACCAAACTCCCCTCCATTGCACCTGCCACAGCAATCCAGTATGTTTGAAGCCGACCACAGGACTAGAGACAATGGGTAAGAATACCCATACTAACTCTACATTTGGAGTATGTTGAAGATGCCCCTAGTTTAAATTTTGGCCACATGGACCCTGTGGAGAATCTTCAACTGTAAAGCAAGGGTCCCAGTGAAAAGTTATGTCTTTCTTGCATTTTCTCAAATATGGTCTGATGGTTGTGAGGAGACCTCAACACCTAGCTCTTTCTGCCACACCCTGCAAAGTCAATCGAACTTATCTGAGGGCCCACCCCCCACCCCCCTGTTGATGATATAAAGTGCTGACATAAAGCGTGTCAATATTCTTAATAATTATTGTTCCAGTTATTGGATTTCAAACACATAGTCTCATAATTAGGAGACCAGCTCTGATAGAATTATACCTCCATTCTATCCTCACTAAGTGCTTCGAATGCAGGTTTAATCAAGTACATACAAGGTCAAAATGACCAGCAGGTTTGCCTGCTGCTGTCTTGTATTATGTTGCACAAGTAATTTACACTTAAGGCCTAGTTTCAAAGAAGGTGTATGTTAATGGGGATGTGGTAACTAAATGATGACTTTACCAATTGTGGTCACATTGCATGGATAAAAAAAAATCAGTTTGAACTTGCAGCAAATAGTAGTACAGAGTCATAGAGAGTTATATGTTCAGGTGAACAATACTCAGTAATAGGTCTGGGACTTTCAGGGAGAAAGTGAAATAATAGGCCCTTTCAGTGTTATGCAGCATCTTGAGAAATATCTCTTCAGCTTACTTGCAGGCTGGGATTAATATGTGAGGAAACAGCCTCCTTCGTCCTTAGTGCAACTTTTTGCTGTGGATGGCAGAAGTTCAACATATTACTTAAAACACATTTGTTATAGGGTGTGTATGAGCATGCTGAAATGGGTCAGTGTTCTTTCATACTGTCAGGAATGACATGTATGTGAGCTTGAGAATGGAAAACAATGCTCCATGATTTGACAATCAATGCAAATGCCTGGCCCTTAAAAACATGGTCAACTTGTCAGCTTTGAGCAATGCAAACATAATAATTCTTAAACAAAATCTCCTCTTTAAGAAATGACTTAATGCCATAAAAAAATTAAGAGCAACATTGCAGCTTAGCTACCAAGAAGCCAATAAGAATTGTCAGTATCAACTCCTGCCTGTCTGTGGTTTGTACCTTTCTAAGGAAATGCAGCTGACACAGTGAAAACAAATGCAAAAAATGGATGAAAATTGAACATCCATCTGTATATTCCATTTTACAATATATTGGTGCTTCAACATCTTGCACTAACACCTCCAGCTTTTAAAAGCTCAGTAACCACAAAGAATTAAAATATAGACTTTGGTTTGTTCTGTTTGTTGTTTTATTTCTTTTAAAAATGTTTAAATATAAATGCTAATGATCTCATTAAGGCAATGACATTTTCAATTCAAGAATGTGAGTAAATTAAATAAATAACTAGTCATGCCTTCAGAAACCCAACGATGATTTAATGTGTGTTGATGATTCATCTCAGTATGTGCTAAGTGAGCTATATTGAGGAGTTTGGTAACTCTTCTGCTCAGAAATGTCATCACTACAAACTTTTGAACAAACAGTTCTAAAGACATATTTTGCTGCATTTAAAAAAATGTTAATGTTAATTATATTTTGTATTTTGTTTCCCTGTGGTGAGATTCTTTAATTTCATAATTAATGCAAAAATGTTTGTTTCTTTTAATGGAACTTAATCTTTACATTATTATATAATCTAAACAAATCAGGAAAATGTAATACCATATGTCTGATTTGTAATGTTATATGGCACTGAAGTTTGCACTCTGACACCTATAGTTTCACAAATGTATACTTTTGACATCAGGCTGTGAGCATTGTGTCATTATACTGGGTGACAAATGAGGAGGCAGACTTCAAAATCACAAACCTGCCTACCATTTTGAATAGTCTAATTGATCATTGTTTAGCCTTGTTAGCAGTCCAATTAACAGTAATTATATGACTCAAACCCCACAATAAATCACCTGGTCATGAGACACACTTGGTGGGCATTTTATTGTCATTATTAGTTGAAAAGATTGATGCAAAGACTAAGGATGAGTCTATGCCTGACGTAAAGCAAGAGAGTAGTGCTATTCCAGCTCAGCACTGTCCCCATGACCTGTCCTACCTGCCTATCTTCCTTTCCAGCTATCCACTCCACCCTCCTCTCTGACCTATCACCTCCATCCCCGCCCCCATTCACCTATTGTACTCTATGCTACTTTCTCCCCACCCACACCCCCCTCTCATTTATCTCTCTACCCTGCAGGCACCCTGCCTCTATTCCTCTATGCCCAAAACGTCGATTTTCCTGCTCCTTAGATGCTGTCTGACCTGCTGTGCTCTAATCTAGACTCTGGTTTCCAGCATCTGCAGACCTTGTTTTTACCTAAAGCAAGAGAGCAGCTGACAGGCATTTTATTTGAAAATCTTTAACATGTATGGACCTCTGAAAATTATTAAAGTATTTCTCATTACAAGTATCTACAAAGTGGTTGCACATTTTGTAATCTAGCATCACTGCAACATTGGTGCTGAGTTCAAAAGAGGCATAGTGGCTTTCACTTGGAGAAACCACCACCAGTGAGGGGATGACAAAATGAAATGGAAAAGGAGAGGGAGGAAGCCAGTTGACCAGGGACAGAAGTACAAGAAGAAGGCCGACATGCTGGGGATTGAGAGGCTGCTGGAGGTATGCCACCACAGACACAGTGACGCAGAAGAAGACCATACCATGATAATCCTATGTATGACATATCCACAACTGAAAGAGAGACAGTGCCTTTCATAAGCTACTGTGAGATCTCAGTGTGACATATATGCCCTAGACATCACATCCAACTGTGAGGGAAACAATTGATGTCAGTGACATTTCAAACTGTAGTGGCCCTAACCATTTTCATCAGTGGTGTATCAAGCTGTCCTCCAATGACCCAATTGGTTAAAACAGCACACCAATGCATTCATGTTTTTACAATTGTCATGTTTCCCTATGCTGAGCAATTCATTTACCTTTACTACTGGAGATGATAAAAAGAGTCAGAGGCTTTGCAGACATTTCCAAAAGAGCAAGGCATAATTGATTGTACAGAGACAAAAAGGGTGGTGCTGGAAAAGCACAGCTGGTCAGGAAGCATCTGAGGAGCAGGAGAGTCGACATTTCAGGCATAAGCCTTTGTCAGGAATGTGGAGGGAAAAGGGGGATGAGAGATACTTAGGGGTGGGGGGGGTAGGGCTGGGGTGAAGATAAGTGGGAATGCGATGGGTGGATGCAGGTGGGGGGTGATTGTGATAGCTCAATGGGGAACTTGGAGCAGATAGGTGGGAAAGAAGATGGATAGGTCAAGAAGGCCAGTTGGAGGGTTGGATCTGAGATGAAGTGGGGGAAGGGGAGATTTGAAATCATTGTTTAAGCCACGTGGTTGAAAGGTTCCAAGGCAGAAGATGAGGCATTCTTCCTCCAGTTGGTAGGTGGATTTGATTTGGCAGTGGAGGAGGCCCAGGACATGCATGTCCTTTGAGGAGTGGGAGGCGGAGTTGAAATGGTTAGCTGCAGGGCAGTGGGGTTGTTTAGTGCATGTGTCCCAGAGATGTTCCCTGAACCGTTCCATGACACCATCAAGGCACCAGCAGGGCATAATTTATAAACAGAAAGAGATAGCGCTCACTTAATGTCCAGACAGACAAACGGCAAATCATAAAGATGTGTGCAAGGTACATGGAGAGTAGCCATATTCTTACCTCCTCAGATACTTCTGGGTGACAAAACTGTTTAATGGATCTAATGCTTTGGAAGGATAAGTGCTCATTCACAAAGTGTACCCCCTGAAGAAGTGGCTTACAACACCTCTTCCAGGTCCTAGTTCTGAACCTAAGCACTGATATAGTGAGAACCATAATCAACAGCGTCCATCATTAGGCAGATCAATCAGTCTGCTCAAAAAGTGATTTAGACACCCTGACCGATAAGGTGATTATCTCCAGTACAAGACTTTGACAGTATTCCTTAAGGTGGTTGTTGTGTACTGCACTTCCTGGAGCTGCAAAAAGAGAATCCCTTTCAGAGGATGAGTTGTCGGAGACAAACTACTCCTGTGATGAGGAGTTAGAGTAAGGGGAGAGTGAGACACTATAGCCAGATATCAGGTTGATATGAGACAGGACAGGCTCCAATCTTGAGAAAATTACAGCACTTGAATTCATCCAAATATATCATTGTCATGCCAGTGTTGACCTCTTCACCCTGTTTCATCAGAAGAAAACTAGTTTGTCACCTTGGAAAACATCCATGGTATTCATTTGGATGAACATGATTACATATTAAAAAGACCATATCCATTTGTTTTTATACATGGTGCTTAAACCAGTGATCCTTTGGAGGATGTTGATACAAAATATCATTTACACACAAAAAACCTCTCTAACATTGGAAAGTAATATAAGTGATAAATTCCTCATGAGCACTCGAGCATGACCACTGGAAGGTTTCCTTGATCCTTTTCCAGGTGCTGTGGTGCAATGCAGTTGTGCTGTTATGTCCTCTTGGATTTCTCTGCAGTTAATGCCAGGACATGCACCCTCACTTGTATTAGCACCGCATCTCCATGCAGCTTACACTGAACATACAGACAACTCCAGAGGCTTGTTATCCAATAGGGACAGTACCTGGTTTCGTTTCTGCACTCCTTGGACTGCCACAGTCCTGCAACACCTCAGTTTCTGGCAGCTGCATGTGCAGCCATGATATGCCTTCACTGGTTTCTGGTTCCCTTCCTTCCAAGGTGTGATTCCCCATTGAACTGTGTGTTGGTACTGGGTGCAGAGCAAGGATGTGACACTATGTCCTCTGAGGTATTCTCTTCCTCCATGGAGATTAGCTTAGGACCCTGGGGCTTTTACTGGCAGCAATAAATGTTGCACCTGTGCGGGTGGCAAAAATAGGCAACGTGAAGTCCATCCTCGACCTTCAAGGTATGTACACAGAAACGCAGTCACTGACAGCAGTGTGAGCTTTGTGACGTGTTGTTCTTTTGTTTGCAATTTGATTTCCAGATTTCAACAATTAATCATTCTTTAAGGCCCACAAAACCACAAATCATCAATGTCTCCTTCTTAGTATGCCAGATGTCACCTACCCTCCCCTTCACAGGCCTCTTTACATTTGTTTGTTCAATTGTAAAGAATGTGCCTTGCAAACTCACCACACCTAGGCTTTCCTCTTGTCTTGCCTTGACAAATGAATCAGTTCCACTCATTCATTGCCAGCTCCAGTATCCCCTCCTCCAGAAACAAAAATCACAGGGCTTGGTGCTACTCCAGGCCTGAGTCTCAGCCCTCAGCCTAAGCACAGCAGGCCCCATACAGTGCCAGGTCTCCATTACTGGACCCGAGTGTACTCAAAGTCTTAGGCCCTCAACCCTGTCCAGAACCCCCAAAACCTCTTCACAGGTGTTAATGCCATGTGAAGCAGGATTTGAGCATCACATACATAACACATTGATTAAAAAAATACCCAAATAGACCCTTCATTCAACCTTGATTTAAGCACGTTCCAAATTTTAAAATCTTAGGTTACTGAGACACTTTAGATTGCCCATAGTGTGGAAACAGGCCCTTCGGCCCAACATGTCCACACCAATCCTCCGAAGAGTAACTCACCCAGACCCATTTCTGTCTTGACTAATGCACCTAACACTATGGGCAATTTAGCATGGCCAATTCGCTTGACCTGCACATTTTTGAACTATGGGAAGAAACCCATGCAGACACAGGGAGAATGTGCAAACTCTACACAGTCACCCAAGGCTGGAATCAAACCTGGGACCCTGGTGCTGTGGGGCCTCAGTACTAACCACTGAGCCACTGTGCCACCCATGCCACACTTGTGGCACTGAATCCAAGTTCACTGGAAATTATAACATAAACATTGCTGCGTCAGGTAAAATACCATGTTGGAGGCAAAATCATATCATGTTTAGAAGCCATGTAGCAGATTTTAGGAAACTTTCCTATATTACATTATAAATAACCTGGGAGTAGCTAATGCTATGTCTGAAATAATGGGCGTTTCATTACCCACTCCCGGCATTTTTTTTTCATGAAGTTTAAAATCCATCATAACAACAAAAACTAGTTCATTTCAGCTATAAAACAAAAGCAGCAGATTTAATACTTTTGGGCTGATGGTGAAGGGAGACTTTTCATTCTATTCATTGCTTACAAGAGACATGACTTATACTTTGGTTAGTCACATGGGTGTTGGCATCTGGTACGTCACCCAGATGGCAATTCTTACTTCTACATCTGAGCTGTAGACTATGAGCAAACAATTCAATGGCGGCAGTAATATAGCTGGATCGGATGATATCCCAACTTGGCATTTCTAATCTAGATAGTGATCAGAAACCATTCCTTATTTTCATTGCCCCAAGTCCAAGAATGCCGAAAGCAATTGCAGACTAAGAACTATTGAAAAAGTTAATGGCATGGGCTATGTTAGTAACTGCTATAATACAATAATAAAACCAACAAAGCAAAAATCTGTGTATAATCTGGTTTGAGCATCTAGTTGTTTTGAACACTCAGCAAGGTAACCAAAAATGACCTGACCTAGTTTGTGTGCCTGATCTGAGGTTTGTTTGCTGTATCTCCATGACAATGATGGCCCAACTAATAATCATACTTGTCTCCTGTTGTATAAATTGGGGACCTTTTTCACAAATCCATTTCTTGCATCCTAGTCCTGATGTGTACGGCTGAAGAGCTTTGACTTCTTGTTTCTTTTTGAGACTGTTTAAGTTTGACCAATATCAATTAGTGAAAACATTAACACATAAGACATTAGCCTAACTTTCTCTTTTAAACCCTGATCTTTCTACTGTTCCATTTGAGGATTTTATCTTTTTACTTAACTTTCAGTAAATATTTTCTCCTCAAGACATTGCCCTTTCCATTTCACCAAAGTATTAAAGAGTAAGAAGAAATTTTTTTGTAAAATATTCTGTCTAACCCAGAGACAAATATAGATCTTGGAATCACCTGTGTGTATTATTATCCAAACATTGCAGAACAGACCAAAGAAGATCTTGCAAATAGATGAAATTGCTTATCGGAAAAAATTGAATTATTTTGGTTAGGTCCAAGTTAGGTCAAGATTTTTGGAAGGATTTCCATTTCAAGGCCTTGTAAATTTTCTTGCTGTATCTTACAAATCTCATCTCATAAACTACCTTTCCTGCCCCTATAGCATCTTTCACATACGATTTCAGCTCCATCTTATTTTGCACCGTTCCTGAAACAACTCACCATTCAGTCACACCCACCGAAAGACTGGCATCTTTTGCTGCTGCATCACTTTTGAAAGGCTGCTATCTACTCAGACAAGGGTTGGCAGTGCAGCATTTCCCCTCACTGCCACCCATAAAGCCATGCTGCCCACTGCACACAGCCAGCTTGACTGACACTAACTTATACGTACAACTCTATCCTCTCACCCTCATCACTGTTTGACCACCACAACACATGGTTTAACCTATCAGTAGCAGTATTCCATCCAAACACTTTGTAGGTCAGCATTTCCCTCTCCCCAGTGCCCACTGTCATTGTCTGATAGAGAATTATCACATTCAGGCAAGCAATCAGATAATGCCAAACATAAGCTTTTATCTACAGAAAGCAAAAGGGAACAAAAAGAAAACCAATACAGAGAGACTGAAGATCACACCAACAATGCAAACCAGATGTCAGTATCATGACCAACAAATATTTTGTTGTCCACAATTATCTAGTACACCCAGCTCTCTTCTGTTGGAAACAGGTGTCAGTGAGGTCTTGTCTAGTTTGTAGCATCCAGTACAGCTGAGCTTTGCTATAGACAATGACTGCTTCCTGTCACAGGGAGATACCAAGGCTTCATTAGGCTATGCCTCGCTCTTCCTTGGGAAATGGAGTCTGGGTCAAAAATCTTTGGGCCTCTTCCACATCTCATGCATCGCGGGGGATTCTAAGGCTGTGACCTCTCCCTGAACTGGGTGCTCCTTATCATCTTGGCAAACTACTGCTGCTGCTGGACTTGCCATCGAGTCTGCATCTGTTTTCACCTTCTTAGTTTGGCAGGCACAGCAAATGACATGCCACTAATATGCCCCATGGAGGCCACAGTGGTACTCGCTGCCAGTCACCCCTCTCCTGTAGCCTACCATGCCATTTGATGCTGTTCCACAGTACCCCATTAACCTGTGCTTCCCTCCATTACCATCTGTGCCCCCATCTCAGCAAATGTCTCTGCTTTCATCCCCCTCAACACTGATTGCCCAACACATCTGGCAGTGAGGCCCCTGCTGCCCCTCCAGGCATTGCCTTTAACCCTCCTGATAGATCAACAGACACCCAGGACTCTGTATATCCCAGATCTCTCTCCGATTGCATTCAATAAGCAGCCTCTAAACAGGACTAGCCAGACTGAACCGTTCAGTTTACAGTTCCCCCCCGGACCATACATGATTCCCCTGACTGATGTGCCCTTACAAGACTGATCACTGCCCACTCTTTGGACTGCACTGGGATGAATTCTGTGACTGTGAACACCTCAAGCAGATGACTGACTGTGGCCAAGCCCCTGATCGATGTGTGGACTGTACCCATGACTGATGGTACACGAACCCCTGAATGACAGGCCCCCCTGCCCCACCACTTCTTAACTGGACTGAAGACTAGCCCCCACCAGTTTCTGATAGGGGTCATTTGGTTGAATGAACATGCAGTGTGTTTGCCAAACAGGCAGCTGGCACATCTTAGCAAGTGACACAACACACATCTTCCCCTAGCCTTCCCATGCTAGCTGCCAGGGTGTTCTGAAATCTGATTCGGTGCTTCCTCAATGACCTGCAAGTATGCAGAAGTGCTGTGGCAGTTGTGAGGGGTTGGCACATGTCAGATGCCAATGTCCATGAATGAAGAATGCCTGAGGAGTGTCCATGGATCATGCCCTGAACTGCACTTTGCTCATACTTAACATAGAAGTCATTCTGAGAAAGCAGTGAGCTGGATCCATCAGTTACCTATTCTGACATCCATCTTGAGCGTTTTGTTGTCTAACTTGTTTGTCGAGTTTGATATGATGGAAAGTTGAATGTTAATGAGGGAAGTTCTCCCATCAATGAGGTATTTAACAAGCTATAATCCCCCTTAATTGGCAACTTGTCACTGCCTAGCAAGAAACTTGCCATATACCAGTTGCAAAAACCATAATAGATGGAATAAGGAGGATCATGCATTGTAGTTGCTGTGTTCCTACCTCTGAAACACAAAGGCAAGGGTGTCGTCATATCTGTGCCAGAGGTGTGCAATAATACGTCTGAATTGGTTGACTAAAATACTTAAAAGATGGAATGAGATGTTTCTGATATTGAGAGGGGCCTCACCAGACCTCTCATCCAATTCTGCCACAAATCTCACCATAACTCACATCACTCAGACTGCTAAGAGATTCCATCCGTGCTCTTTATGAATGTCAATCTTGTGCTAGTACAGGGAAACAGATGGGGAGGTATAGTATTAATTCAATGATATACATAATGCAGCTGTACCCTTTCAAGTGTCAGAATTATTGATTTGTTTTTTAGAAAATTTCATGGATTCTCCACTAATTTGAGAGTGTACTTATTGTTATGGCAGTTGGTAGAGTCAAACAGTATTGTGTTCTCAGGTGCCCAGTGATGAAACTATAATGGAAGCAATGTATTTTTGTCCCTTGATTTATAGGACCACATTTTCAGGGAAGTTGCTAAGATCGACACTGATGTTAATAGAGCACATTTAGTGACTCATTTCCTCAGGTTGTTAATGTTGTACATTGCAAAAGAACATATCATGTCCAATTAAGAAATCACTTTGTATTTGTGTTGACTGCTACTTAAATGTTAACAATTAACAAGCTGGATGACTGCCAGGCTGCAATTAGGCTTGTTTCTCCCAACTCCCATCACTCTCCCTTTCTCTTACTGCCCCTGTTCTTCCATTAATTTAGTGTTAAAGTTACATCAGTCATCACATAAATTTGACACTAAATTGATAGTATAATAGTGCAGTAAACCATTTTCTTTTCAAGCCAATGTCCTTTTAGTATCTCCAATTGGAACTTCAAAATGCAGTTTTACTGAGCAATGGTGGTCTTTGTGACAGGGCAGTAGCTGAAGTCAGCATCTTTCTCAGAATCCTGACCATAATGATAGTGGATTCAACTGAACATTGATGTCTTATTTCCATTTAACCTATTGTAGTCCATATCATGGGCTGAGGAGTGGCAGATGGAGTTTAATTTAGATAAATGTGAGGTGTTGCATTTTGGAAAGGCAAATCAGGGCAGGACTTAAACACTTAATGGGAAAGTCCTGGGGTGTGTTGCTGAACAAAGGGACCTTGGAGTGCAGATTCATAGCTCTCTGAAAGTGGAGTCACAGGCAGATAATGTAGTGAAGAAGGCATTTGGTAAGCTTTCCTGTATTGGACAAAGCATTGAGTTGAGAGGTCATGTTGCGGTTGTACAGGACATTGGACAGGCCACTTTTGGAAAATTGCATGCAAATTCTGATCTCCCGCCAACAGAAGGATGTTGTGAAACTTGAAAGGGTTCAGAAAAGATTTACAAGGATGTTGCCAGGGTCGGAGGATTTGAGCTATAGGGAGAGGCTTAATAGGCTGGGGCTGTTTTCCCTGGAGTGGTGGAGTGACCTTATAGAGGTTTATAAAATTGTGAGGAGTGTGGATAGGATAAATAGACAAGGTCTTTTCCCTGGGGTGGGGGAGTCCAGAACTAGAGGGCACAGGTTTACGGTGAGAGGGGAAAAATATAGAAGGGACATCAGGGCAACTTTTTCACACAGAGGGTTGTGCCAGAAGTCGTGGAGGCTGGTACAATTACGACATTTAAAAGGCATCTGGATGGGTATATCAATAGGAAGGGTTTAGAGGGATATGGGTCAAGTGTTGGCAAATGGGACTCAATTAAGTTAGGATATCTGGTTGGCATGGACAATTGGGAAAGAAGGGTCTGTTTCCGTACTGTACATCTCTATGACTCTAAACTCTGTGCCGTGGGGATAGTCAATTCAATTTAATGATCCTGAAAACACGTGGAGATCGTGATGTATAATTAACTCTACCATTGACTGTAATATATGCACCCCCATGCTGTTTGTTGTCTTAAATTATTTCAGCATTAACTATTTTGTTAATTGGCTGGACAATTGAGCAGTAAGGCACAATCATAAATGGGTTTCACCAGTTAATAACAGTCCCCATTTCTTAAGGCAAGGTGTATTGTGCATGCAGCAGATACCGACAGTTGTTCAGGAAGTGAATTTGACCCAAGTAACATTGCATGGACACAACATTGGCGAGACCAGGCTCCAAGACTTTCAGATCCTCTACTGGAGACTTTACTGGAGGAGGTACAAATGAAAGGAGTTATCATGTGTCTTCTGGGAGCGCAGAAACCCTGCAGACACATCTCAGAAAGCACGACTAGTTAGCCATTAAAATCAATGCCATTGCTCAAATATCAAAGATTGTGTTGCAAGAAATTTAATTACCTCATAAGAGTGGCTAAGGTCAGTGAACCTTCAAATACCATATCCTACCACTACCTCGGACATGGCTCAATTCACCATATCTACATCACTTGTTACCAATAATCTCTATCAATCAGGGCTTATTTCAGATACTTACATGACCCTCTACATTCTCAGACAGACAGCACGATGAAAGACTCATATCCACACTTCACAACTTGCACACATTGTCAGCTACACATCTATGACAGCCACATCAACCAGATAGATTGTATGACACTTATTGACACATGTCCTTGTCTTGCAGGACACAATGATGCATAACAGAAGCCAAGATGATTGACAAAAAATAAGGGATAGACACAACTGAATATCCTTTTCCTCATGAAGATGATGGTGCTGACCATTACTGAGATGCCAATTCCTGCAAATAGTGGTGGGGCTGAAACTATGGATGATGAAGTTATCGTCACAGCTGATCCTTATTTTCACATCTCACTTCTGTCACACTCTTGTTGCAGGTGGTATAGGAGGAGTGCTTGTCTCACCTTCCACCCTACCCCACCCCAACCAAGATTGATTTTCTTTGTATTTTTTAACATGATGAGTCATGTCAGTTAGGCTGCAATTTTTCCCATTTATAATTGCTCTTGAAAAGATGGTGGTGAACTGCCACCTCAAACCACTGCAACCCACACGGGGTGGTTATAGCCAGAGTGCTGTGAGGGAGAGAGTTCCAGGATTTTGACCCAGTGGCACTGAAGGAATGGCAATCTATTTCCAAAATAGGATGATGTGTGATTTGGAGGGAATGGTACAACTAGTGATGCTCCCATCAACCTGTCGCCCTTGTCCTTCTAGACATCATGGATTTGGAAACAGCTGTCAAAGCAACCTTGGAAAACTTCAGCAGTGCATCTTCTACTTGGTATTCACTGCTTCTACAATGCAATGGTGATGGAGGAAGTAAATGTTTAAGGCGGCTTATCAGTTAAAAACCACGGCATACAACAACTGCTGCAAGAAGGATAAATTGGTTTTCTTTGGGTTTAAGGTTGGCTTGACTGCAGAGAACAGGGAGATCACTCCCAGGCTGGGGAAGAACGGAACACTTCTCTCTCTCAGAAACACAAACACAAGTTGCTGGAAAAGCTCAACAGGTCTGGCAGCATCTGTGAAGTGAAATCAGAATTAACATTTTGGGTCCAGTGACTTCCTCAGAACTTCTCCCTCTCTCTCTAAACTTTTTCCCAGCTCTGAACCATTCAGTTATTTGAGAGCCAATCACACAATTATTGCTAGGCAAAAAGTTTCTATCATTGATAACTGGTCACTAGTCCACAGTCCAATCAACTTCTTCTTTCCACCAAAAGCTACATCTATGCACCCTCTCAGCTCCAAATCAGCTGCAATGCAAATTTTAATGGTCATTTGTTCAGTTGTTTATATAGTGCTTAGCATGTATGTCAGATTAAGTGCTTTCAAAACATACAGCTACCATTTCAAACATTAATTTTTCAATATTTCTCATTTCAGGATAAAAACACAAAAGTAAAATCATAAAGTCCTTACATTAATGGTGTGGTTTATAACATTTCATATGCTAGCATAGAGTTCATTGTTTATATGCTGTGAATACATTTATGTACCAGAGTCATGAACCATGTCATCAGTGGATATTATCACACAATAGGCCTGGTTTGCATAATAGCTCAAATAAACTTGGCACAGTGGAATGCTACAGAATAGAGTGGCTACTGATGGAAACTCCCCCTCCCACTCCGCCAAGGACATGCAGGTCCTTGGCCTCCTCATTGCCAGACCATGGCAACACAACGCCTGGAGGAAGAGCACCTCATCTTCCACCTAGGAACCCTCCAACCACAAGGGATGAATGCAGATTTCTCCAGCTTCCTCATTTCCCCTCCCCCCACCTTATCTCAGTCCCAACCTTCAGACTCAGCTCTTAGCCTGCTTGGCACACCTTCCTCATTCCTGAAGAAGGGCTTATGCCCGAAACGTCGATTTTCCTGCTCTTTGGATGCTGCCTGACCTGCTGCGCTTTTCCAGCAACATATTTTTCAGCTCTGATCGCCAGCATCTGCAGTCCTCACTTTCTCCTGGCTACTGATGGAGACAAGACATTGACCCATATGATTCTCTGCCAATCTTCACACATCAACTGGATGTAGAGAGATTGGAAACCCTTCTGGAACAGAGCAGGATTGACATGCAGTGTCTTTAGAGTGATGTCCTCTCAAGCAATGCACCCTAAACCATGGAGACTCCTGCAATCCTTGTTATGTTATGTGTTTATACTGCTGGCTTTGCTCTGGCAAATGAGAACAGGATATCATTGGACATCAATGAGCAGAGCATGTCAGATGAAGGGCTTTTGCCTGAAACATCAATTCTCCTGCTCCTCAGATGCTGCCTGACCTGCTTTTCCAGCACCACTCTAATCTAGTCTCTGATTTCCAGCATCAGCAGTCCTCACTTTTGCCTAGTGATTTCCCTGATGCAAGAATGGATGTCATATTGCAAATGTCTTCCAATTTCAGCCTGAAAAGGGTCATAAGCATAAGATTTAGTCACCATAAATACCTAAATAGCCATTGGTAGTGCAATCCTTGCCCTGCTGCGTAGTTGCAGTTCTGGCTGCAGAATGTACTAAATGTCAGTGAGGACCAATGTTTCCTGTAAGCTGCATGAATGCATGACCATGCAGCAACCCATAAATTATCATGTACATTGCCCATAGTTGTTCTGCTTATAATACCATGTGTAGTGCTGAAAAATTAAAGTGGAGAAAGTGAGGACTGCAGATGCTGGAGATCAGAGACTCCGGTTCAATTCCTGCCTCAGGCAACTAACTGTGTGGAGTTTGCACATTCTCCCCGTGTCTGCGTGGGTTTCCTCCGGGTGCTCCGGTTTCCTCCCACAGTCCAAAGATGTGCAGGTTAGGTGAATTGGCCATGCTAAATTGCCCGTAGTG
>NC_057723.1:30811143-30838265 GCF_004010195.1 Chiloscyllium plagiosum | reverse complement strand
ATCAGAGCTGAAAATGTGTTGCTGGAAAAGCACAGCAGGTCAGGCAGCATCCAAGGAACAGGAGAATCGACGCTTCGGGCATGAGCCCTTCTTCAGGAAAACCTGGGTTTATGCCCGAAACGTCGATTCTCCTGTTCCTTGGATGCTGCCTGACCTGCTGCGCTTTTCCAGCAACACATTTTCAGCTCTGAAAAATTAAAGTCCCAGGCATTCAAATGAATAGACTGTGTGCAATGAAAAGAAATTAGAGAGGACATTTGTGAAGATCATTTCTCACTGAAGTTTGTGTCGGAGACGAACTCCCTGAACACAACAGTTTATTGCTGGCTCCTGTTGGGAGACATTCTACTCCTCCCTCTTCCAGCAGCTTTTCCTGTTCTGTGTGACCTCTGTTCATCTCCAAATTGTGCTGTGCTGTAAAGAAAATGTCTACATTAATGGCACCTATGTCAACGAGTAGCTGGTTAATGCTAAAAACAAATTAGAGTCGGCAATATTTCCTTAAGTACCTGATATGCAATACCCTGTGGATTTACAAAAGAATGGAAAGCATCAATCAGATGGTATTAACCAGCAACTAGAAAATAAACTGCTGATGACCACTTGCTGTGGTGCTGGTTGTGGTCGGATCCAGCAATGGTGGGATTTGGAGAACTTTCTGCCATTGAATAAGTGTTCTGTTGATTGAGATTCAGAGGGCATTAGCGTTACAGCACCAAGATTGAATCCTGAACATCAAAGCAGCATTACATATTATCTTCTTGCTCTATATACAGTACTTCTGACCACCACTTACATTGCACTTGAGGTTGTCCTCACTGATAAAGCATCCAGTGTAAATGCCCTAAAGGTGTGCACACATTCTGTAGATGCCATGTTGGTCCCCAGACAGCACCCAAACAGTTCCCCATGTTCAAACTTTGCAACATTAGTCTTCTCAAATATTATCAGTACAGTTCCCAAGCTGGGCACCCAAGCAAAGCAGACCACATACATGTCAACTTCTGAAAACAACTTTTGTGCAATAGCCTTCCCATCTATAAAATAAAAACACTCAGGACTAGTCATTTATCTAAGTACAAGTGACTTATGAGTTGACACCAAAAGTCGAATGCAAACTACTTTTTAAGAAATTCTCACATTTCTTCTGAAGTTGTCAAAATTAGAGGCACTGTTCCGACAGCTAATTCATCAGTGTATATGGGACTGATCGGTGGGATCTCAGATCACTGCTGGAGAAGAGAAGGATTAATAGTTACCGTGAGCAGTTTGGGGGCTGACCTGCTCCCATCCTTCTCTCTCAAATTCAGATTGAAAGGATTGTAGATTCATGCGTGCGCATTGGTGATCTAAATTTCAATAGAAACCAAATCATTAATAATTCTGGACAGACAGCGTTGGCATTGCCGTTAACCAATGGCAGGAAAGCATTACTGCAAATTGAACTGTATTAGAGACATAGAGTTTTACTCGAGAAAGAGGCCCTTCGGCCCATCTTGTCCATGTCATCAAACATCAAACAATTCAAATGCCATTGTCCAGCACTAGCCTCCTAGCCTTGTATACTATAGCTTTTCAAGTGTTCATCTAAATGGTTCTGAAATGTCTTGAGAGTTCTCACTTCTGCTATCCAGAGTTCCAGATCTGAGTTCCAGATGACCAAAACTCTCTGGGTGACTTTTTTTTTTAACTCAAATCCCCTTTCAGTTTCCTGCCACTTTCCTTAAAACTGTGTCCCTTGGCTGTTGACGCCTCTTGTAAAGAGTGTCTATTTATCCTGTCCATGCCCCTCAGAACTCTGTACTCCTCAGTCCGATTCCCCCACTCAGCCTTTTCTGTCTTCTTCTTTTGAAGAAAAGAATATGCTGAGAAGGATTGTTTAAAATTGACCCCAGGCCTGGAGCGGGAAACTGTTTAAGTCATTTTTCAGGGGGTAAAAATGGACTTCCTTGTAAACTGGATATTTCTTACTCTAATTAAAAATCCAGAGAAGAATGCAAGGTGCATTTTTAAAAAGTCAACTTCTAAGATCTTTTAATGGTGTACAGCAGATTATAAGAAGACCGAGCATAACTTCTCCCACACATCTCCGTATAAAACTCCAGAAAAGCGAAACTCAAACGTTTAATATTATATACAAACTATTCCGTGGAGACTTGTCTATATTTGATCGCAGAAAAACGAGAGAACTCATGGGATGATAGTAGCACAATTTTTATCTATTGGGCGTGTTCTAGTTTAAAAAGAACTTAACACAATTAAGTCGTACAGTTATAAGAAGCTTGACCGATTGAACATGAGCTTGAATGTGACAGCCAGAAACCGTGCATAAAAATGCCAAGATCGTTAAGCGACATCCGTTTTGCGAAAGATTCTTTTTCTTGCAACGATTGTGGCATGATATTGTAAAAATGCATCCAGCACGGAAACTTATACTGACTACACTTCTGCTCAAATGCTTCCCACTTTGAATCTTAGCTATTAATTTGAAAGCTTAGGGTCCACGAATGTTGTTTTAAAAATCCATGACATTTTTGTCAAAATTAATCACCAAAGCCCATTTGCTTACCTTTTGTTGCTGTTAGAAAAACAAGTACGATGTTAATATTTCACTAAGCCTTTAGATAAGCCCGACATCGCTTTTCCCTAGAAAACAAAAGTTAAAATTTATTTCTAACGACAAGGATTAATCTGAAATTGGGACATTTTATTTAAAAAAGCAGAACAGAATTTCACAAACAAGAAATGTTTCGAATTGCAGCCATTTCATCAATTCTGGAGCTTTATTGTTTAGATTCCCTACAGTGTGGAAACAGGCCCTTCGGCCCAACCAGTCCACGCCGACCCTCCGAAGAGCAACCCACCCAGACCCTCTGACTAATGCACCTAATACTATGGACAATTTAACATGGCCAATTCACCTGCCCTGTACATCTTTGGATTTGCTCCTGTAAGGCAGAGATTGACCCCATAAACTGGAAACTACTCGTTCACCCAAGGAAGCTGAAAGATTTCAAATTATTTTAATACAATAACAGACGAAATATATGAATTTTGTGATGGCTGTTCAGTAAAATCGTGTCTTGGATTTTTTTCCATTTCCTCTCCATTAAATGCCAAAATACCTCTTCAAGGTCATTTCTGCGCTTCCCATAAAGGACAAATCAAGTGGCCCTAGACTGTGAGGAGATGATGAACTATATATCTGCATCTCCATCTCCTCTCCCAAAAACCAGAAATTTGCTCCCGTTTGACAAACCTGAGTCCGAGAAAACAGACCGGTATCCACTGGTGTAAGATGGCCGAGTTGAAAAGGAAAGCTTATCTGTAACTCATTGTGTAATTTAAGCACTAAAATTAAATCCATACTACACAACAACTTGCATTTATGCAGCGCCCTTAACATGCAAACGCCCCAAACAACATTTGACACCATGTCACATTATATTTGATCGATATTACATACAGCAATATGAGAGCATATGGTCAAAAGCTTGGCCGAGGAGTTAGGATTTAAGGGAGGCATTACACGAACAGAGTGACGACAGAGAGAGACACACAAAGCCAGACAGAAGCGTTCAGGGGGATGAGATCTCTTCAAGTGAAAGCAGAAGGTCTCAAAGGTGTTATTTCCAAAGAAAAACGCAATTTCCATGTTAAACGCACAAAGCAATTTTTTTTGTATTAATCAGCGATCTCATTAATTTTGTTGGAAGTGAAATTTCTCGTTGAAATCTGGCTTCCAACTGAATGCCAGTTTATTAATCTTCATCTAATTGAATTATTCCATTTGTGCAATTAATATGTCGAACGAACAGTCTCAGTGCATTAATGTTAATATTTTATATAGTCCCTACTACTTTGGAACTGGGGTCAATTGATTGATGGAACGCCCTCAAAATATTTTGTTGTATTTCCAATATTTGCTATGCTGCTTATGATAACCGTTATTATTGCCGAAAATGCCTCGACAATATTATTAGTTGAACGATGCACAGAAACTAATGAAATACTTAAATCATAAGGTTTACATGTCCGCCCAACTCGGGCATATGCTGGGGGCGGGGGGGGGGGGAGGCTTCTCGTTGATGTCTTGATTTGATTTTTTAATTTCTTAAAAGGTCGCAGCATACAGATGAAAACATCTGCTTCTTCACCACCCACCTTTTCAACACAAAGTTTAAACCAAAATCAGAATTTTGTTGAAGAAATTCAGTTCTGCTCATCTTATATCGCATTACTGTATTATCCTGTTTCCTCTCTGGTGCCCGAGTGCCAATGCCTCGCTGCCTGAATCCCTTCAGGGTCAACTAATGACATGCTTTGTAATTGAGAGCTGCGAGAACATTTTCCTATTTATCTGGAAAGAAATAAGCAGCAAAACAATCTATCCACGGACCTAACAAGAATATTACTGCATCATTTACCCATTTTTTTTTTTCGCCGTTTGAACTCTCATTTAAGGATTTAGACTAATTTGACTCCCTGCTTTTCTAGGCCGAAGGGTCAAATATCGTCGTAAACTACAGGATTGCAGTCCTTGTTGCTATTGGCAAGGTGCAGAACACATGATCACTGGGATATTTGTTTTAGGAAGGGGAGTGGGAAAGGGAATATGGCCTTTAGTGCACATAAGCTTCCCAAATCAGTCCTTTTTGTCCGCTGGTCTTTCCTCAATTGTCTGTGAAGCCTGGACTCTTCTCCCCTACCCGTCCCCACAAAGGCACCCTCGAACTGTCCATTTCTTTTATAAATGCATAGATGCTCGCTTGTTTGGAAGCTGAAGTCTCGCTTTATAAATTTTCAAATACATTATTTAATGAAAATATGTAAAAGGTTTCAGTAGCCAGTTTAAAGGCTTATTGAAAATTCAATTGGTAAATCTTTTATAACAACTCGGAAGGAAGGAAGTGTAAGGGGCGGCAAAGGGAAAAAGAAATGAAAAGATGTTCAGGGTAGTAGCAGGGAGTGAGATTTCCCGAATATAGTTCATCAGATATCCCATATCATTAAATATGGAATCTCCTATCAGATGTAGTGTAATGAATTCCCAGTCATGGAAGGTTTCAATCCTGCTCCTTTTAAACTAGGCAATATTTTGGTTACATTCTTTAACATGCATTAGTATGGTAAGCAACGCGTTGCTGATGTAAATAGAGACTGACTGATGGTACGAATGTACCTTTAGTTAAGACTATCCAATCTAAAATGAGTGGTGAATTAAACTGCTTCTGATCTGAAGATATTTCTAGCTCCAGTCTAGAGCAGTGTTGATCCCAGCACACTTCTGATTCATGCAGAATCAACTTTTGAGCTAAGTAATTGGAGGCATTCTGAAGTATAACACAATGTAGGTACTGTAAATCTCGTAATTCCTTTGCATGAAAACAATGTCTGATTCGTTGTAGTTTACTGCTAGACTTACTCCGCACAAAAATCTGACACACCAATATACAATTTCTTTAAGACAGTGCATCCCTTGGACATCAATGAATGTTAGACAATCGGATAGTAACCACTGCAAGGCTTTCCAAATGTTTTATTGCCTAAAACTATCGCCTGAATATTGTTCTTTGTATTTCTAGATGCAATTATTTCTCATCTTTAAGAACTCTCTCTCAATTAACTAAGGAAAGCATGTCCCATAACTCTGCAATAACTTTTACGATTTAGTTTGCAAACGCAGTATGCAACTGCCTTTCAAAGTTACAACCCAGCTATTTTCAATAATGCAGTTATCAAACGTTGATTTGCACCGTTTTTTTTAACGAGCTTGATTTTTTTTTGATTAAATTACTGCTGTTTCCTTGAAGCATTGTGAGGTTTTAAGAAGAGTCACGGGGCCAAAGGCATGCACCTGGGATAAACAGCTACAGATGAAAACCCATCTGGGTCTGAAACTGTTTTATGGGAAGTACCAAAATATATCTAAAAGTAAGAACTACGAACGAAATTAACCTTTGCAATCTCGCCCTTAAACTGCTTATGTTACAGTTCGTCTTTCATGTGCACTAACTATGCTTCAGAATTTTTATTTAATTTAGTTTGTGCAAGCTCTTAAGCATTGGAATTTTACTGTGTAAAACTGCATCAATGTTTTATATTCAGGGGACAAAATCATTGAAATCCAATTTATTAACAGTCAATGCATGGAACCAGAAATCTGATGGTTCAGGCAGTAAATGTACTATTTGATATGGGACTGAGCCAAGAACATCAAGAAAGTCCCAAGACCAGCTCCTGGTCTGCTCAAAACCAATTGATATCAGCTGGAATGAGGAGGGATATTGACCACACTTTGCTAGTATGAAGAAGGTGAAGATCTGATCAGTATACTAGATCCTGATTGAGGTTTTTCTTTTTAAAAAAAGTCATGGTTTTGTTAGCAAGAATAAAAATGATTAGCTTCTGATTTAGGAGTCAGTAGTAATTACAATCTATATTGTTTTCACTGATTTGTCCTGGGCTGCAATTTGCAGTAACACTGGCAAAAATACATCTATTACTCATATGTAACAGCTTGGGAAGATAATGGTGGACCTTATTTCATTAGATAGCTCATTCCTTTGCCATCAATGCATATTCTATATCAGATAATAACTAACATAGGTCTTGGAATGTTTATTGTCTAAAATACTTCCTTGATGTTGTTTTTTTATTTCAAAATGTATATTATTTAAGAACTCCTTAATTAACTAGGGAATGCATTTCTGTAATTCTGCAATATCTTTTTATGTTTCTGTGTACATACCATATGTATGCAACTGCCTTTAAACGTTACAACCCACAATTTTCAATAATGCAACTATCAAATGTCAATTTGCATGCTTTCTTTAACCAAGAGTGAACAAGCATGTTAAGATACATGGCTTTGTACAGAGGATACTTAAAATTTGGAATGCTTTGTCATAGGAATGGCTGAGGCAGAGACTGTTGCATTTTTTGGGGGAAAATTAGATCTATGTTTGAAGCAGGGGAGGATACAGAATTGAGAGGATAATGTATTGCAGTGGCAGTTGTTTGTAGTGAACAACCTAAATAGACTAACGCCTTCTCTGTTCATTGAAGATTGATTGTGTTTTACTGATGCCTGACTGGAAATATACATGCAATAAGACATTCGTGTTTCATACTGTTAATTAAAACATGCATCTCTGCCTCAGCATGTATAAAGGATAGTCACTTTGTTAGGATCCTGGAGCAGTACTGTTCTCCTTGAAACTATGCTGTAGTATATGCTTTCAATGTCATGATAAAAGATAGAATTTTTGAGGGGAAATATTAAACCTATTTTTTATGGATTTTCATTCTCTCTATGATTTAAGGTGCACCACTTGGAGAGACAGTATGCATACCTTATACATTCTACTTCCTGAAAAATTACATTGAGCACAATCACTTACAGAAACATGACTATAGCTGTTGTGTTATCAAAATTAATTGTTCTAAAATACTTTGATTTTCAATTCTTTCTCCTTTATAGCTTTAATTAATTACATTTTTGAGGGGCAAAGGGACAGAAGTGTCATGTAAAATTATCAGATTCGACTCCATTGGGAATGTGACCATTATTTTTTATTAACCTGAAACCTGAGTTTCAGCCAATACTCAATTATGATACAATCTCTTTCTTATTCATCTATACATGCATTCACGCATTTATTATTTCTTCCTTAAAATATCTAAAATTAGAAAAATCTAATAAGGAACATGTCAATCCAACTCCACATAATGATGGCCCATGCTATCTATAATTTGACAATAATTCGACAACCTCTCAGGAAATGTATAGTGTAAATAATTCTAGAAAAATAAAAATATATTGATTTTGAATTGGGTGGGGAAAATGCTGCAAATATTCAAAGGATAATATACACTTTTTTCAAATTGCTTATTGGCAATACTACACAACTTAACACAACATTTCTTAGTAGTCTTCCCACAGTCACAAGGATCAAAGTTAGGAATCACTTGTCCTTAATAACAGTTGTATCTTAATGTACTTTTTAATTTAAGGTCTATTTTTTAAAATATGGGTGGCGAATGAGTTATCAATTTGAAAAAGGCTATAGACACTACTATTTATTATTTCCTTAAACCTTGATGAATAAAGGATAAAACCCTCATTTTAAAACAAAATTTAAAAATCTGCTAGTGATTATTTTTATTACTGTATATACTCTTAGTATATATTGCTATACTCTTGCTGTTGAGAACTAAATTTTATTCTTCATTTCTATAGTAATATTTCCATGTATTGTGGACAGTGTAAAAATAATACATTTTCCTGATATTATCTGTTTGTTTACCTTCTATTCAGTCCTTTATAGATTTTAGGGATCATGTTCTGAAGTAATGTTCTCATGAAAAATGACATTTTATTATTGGTATTTGATAATCATAGAGTTTTTATTTATTAATTTTTTGCTTTTTGTGAGATAAATGGAATCACAATTACCTTAACATCTCTTTTTTAAAATGGCTGCATTGATAAATAAGTAGAATGGAATAAATTACTAATTGTAATATTTGGAAGGTGTGCAAGTGATGTCATGACATTCTTCAGTGTTTTACAAATATTATTCTATCACAAGATTGTTTAATCTATTTTATGGCATGTACTAGTCAATGTATAGTCAATTATACATTTTTAAGGACGTTTCATTTTTGGTATGATTTATAAAATCCATTTGGATCATGAAATATAGCAGTTGCAAAATAAATGATTTTATACTTTCCACATATTTGATGCTTACAAGAGATGAAAACATTAGTTTACATTTGTGAGAATATATGTCCAGTATAATTTATTTGAGATATTACAATGAATCCAATGCAAAACTATCTGAATTTCTCATTGCTATAATGTAAATTCATTACATTTTACATTATGAATCTTACCGAGATTAGTCATAATAATGAAATAATGGCTGATCTGTTTTATTAATCCTGGTGATCATTTGTCATATGTGCACAATAATTTATTTTGTACTATGTGTGACATTAATGAATATTGATATCATGTGTAGATACAACACAGTGATTCAAATAAAAAGTAGATATCTACATGCAGCAATTAAACATTCATACAATAAATGATATTACAGTGATTACAACTTGTGCAAGATTACACAATCAGCATTTTAGGCAACACTGCAATCAAATTATAATTATTCATTTATTTTGAAAAAGTTTATTTATTCTGAAATCATTTGCCATTTTGATTTCTGTTCCTGATTCTACCTTCACAGTATATCAATTACTTTCTTTCTGTGCAGTGACACATGAAATTTCATGTTTTTTTTCTATTTAGTTTCATTCCCTGGTTTTTGCTTTCATCAGATTGTTAGTCCACTTTAGCTTACTCTGCTATAACTATTCTTTGCAAGCCATACTACATCTCCAATGCTTCCTTGGACAATTAGATTATAATTGATGATTATATATGGAATGTTTCATTTGTAGATCAGAAGAAGATAGCTAATTCAACTGCATTTTTGTTTGCTAAACATATTTCCTGTTGGTTTTGAGTCTGTTGCCTTATATACCTTTCCATTTGACTTTGATTTAGCTAAAAATAAAACCTTGTATAGTGAAAACATCTCTGAACTCAAATATCATCCACTCACAAACTTCAATCTCTCCCTCCCCCCAAATTGCATTAGAACATATAGCAATCAGATAATAAAGAACAATGGGGTTATGTTTATATGGCACCTGTCAAAATCTCTTGCTACTTCATTGTTTCACAGCTGACAAAATCGCTGTAATACTGTATGACTATACGGCAGCTCATTTACTTATTTTTTTAAAAGCTCCACAAACAGCAGTATGTTAAGTTCCAGTTTAACATTTTTAATGATATTCAAAAGATATCATCGAAAATCACTAATTTCTTCAAATTGGAACTTAGATTTTTAAATCCACCTGAGAAGGTATACCAAGTTAGCATCCTGTGTAAAAGGTGGCATCTCCAAAATCCCACAATGTTTCACTGGAGTGTCAGCTGGATTACTTTCTCAAATCCTGGAGTGTAGTTTGAATTGACAACATCCAACCAGCAGGGAAACGCGCTATCATTGAGACAAGGCGTCATGCTAATACCTAAATTAATTTCCAAATTTGATATTTTCTCTCATCTTAATTTTGTAGCCAGTATTAAAGCATTTTAACATTGATACTGAATCATTTCGAAAGATCTGAAAATTGCATTTTATTTGGACAGCAGTGTTTCTAATTATAGAATCTGAGTATTTTAGGCTTTATTCATATAATCAATTGTAGGTACTCACCATTTTAATGAAAACGTGCATTTGACTTTTTTTATTTGTGGAAAACCAACAAAATTACAGAAAATGTGTGAAACACATAAAAATCACTCATCTCTGACGTCACCTTGAATAAATTAAACACTTGTTAGCCAATTGCAACAGAGTCAACAGATATTTCTGATGAAGAGAGACTTTAGTTTTAGTTTCATGTTGCGAAGTGATTTCTCACAAATGGGACTTCACATTTAAGTAACGTGCCAGAACTACACTGTCATCCCATGTAGATGATTTTAAGAGTTAATGTTATGGAATTTGATCACCAAGTTTTGTGTAATGAAAATAGAATTTGAAATAATTGCATTTAGTAATATTTAAAGTCAAAATTAAACATTGTTTCAATAATGTGATTAGTAACACTAGAATTAATGCCCGTGGTCATGGTTATAATACTGCTCAATTTTATAGCTTTTCTTAAAAGATATAATATGGAGCCAAGGAAAAACACAGAGCATCCAAACCAGGTTTTTAAATATCTAATGCTATGTCAAGTCCTCCTCAGTTTTTTCTCAATTCCGTACTGAGTAATGGTCGAAATAATGGCGGCAATACTGAGCATGTCCAATGCAACTTGTAACCATTCCCAACTTTGCAAATCCGTATCATTTCAAAACAAAAGTACAAAGGTATTGACTGCAATGCCATGCTAGGTTTAAGAACAACTTCACAATCCACTATCAAGTTGTCAGCTCGTTGTTTAAGATGCCAAATAAACCCTTTGTAAAATATGTCCCACATATCCTTCCTTCATTCTATGATTCTCTTCAATTGATCACATAGTTCCTCCTTTCTTCTGTTCCGTATAATCGTATAAACAATTATAAATTTAAAAGACACAGTAGACCAATAAAATGCGTGCTGCGCAGGATAAATGTAATGCATTTAAAGCTTTGATAAACTACTCCCTCCTCATTGAAAGATTTTTAGCAAATGTCAGTATTTGCTTTAATTACAGCTACCTACGCCAATTACACAGATCTGTGCACACAACGTGGCTGCTCCATTTCGTCATTAGGGAAGTATTCGACCACTTCAGATTATATAAAATGTATACAGGCAACATTTTGAATATGTTCTTTAATCTGCCCTTTAAACGGTCTACTTTCTTTGTATACCAATATCACACATGTGGCTCCAAACTGTGAGAATATAAATTATATTTTTATACGTGTGAATGTTATGAGTATATCTAGCTTCACAACGAGAGCTACTTTCCGTCTAATTCCTCTGTCCCTCCGGAAAACTAGAACAGGATCCAAGCCCGAACGATACCACTACAAAATTCTGTTTCAGTGTAGGACTGCCCTTGTAGGGGAAGCCAAGCAAATTTTCTTATTGGAAAAGTAACTTTTGTGTCCGCCTTTTGTATAACTTTTTTTAAAAATTGAGCCGCAATTCATGTCATCCACACAAATTGAATTATGGAGAATGTAACTCATTTTTGAAGAGAAGCGACCCCATAATGTAATGGTGATTGATGGAATGTATTCAACGCTAACGTTAATCCTCAGTTAATCCAAAATTGTTTTTGTTTTCATTTTCTTTTACTGCGGAATTACTTTACAGTCAGAATAAGGAATGGTTGGCTGTCAGAATAATGGTATTATTTTATTTTCAGGAATATTTGTATTTCGATATCTTATTTATAATGCACTGACTGTGTGCATGTTATGACTGAAGAAATAAAATGTTTTGTGAATTATGAAATATTTTGGGGCTATGTTTACAGCATAGTCTCTGAGGTCGAGTTGTCATGATTGCTTCATTGAATTTAGAAATAAATCTCTGTCACGTTATCATGGGACTTGTTTAACGGGCACCGTTCAGGTGAAGTTGGGAATTTGGCCAACTCTGGGAGCTTTCCACAGATTAGCTAGCTCAGTCGATTCTGATGTTTTGTGGGTGGTGACTGAGCAGCGAAAACTAGGAGGAATCTGCTGGCTGGGGGGAGGAGTTCTATATCAGCTCCACCACCTTATCCAGGCGGCTCATTCCTGCCCTCGGCACTGTGCATAAATCCAACTCCTGCCTCCTGAAGGCAAGCTACACAACCTTCATATGTTCGGCTGAAGCACATAGTCTGCCTTTTTTTTAAAAAAAAGGCATCATGTTTCACTGATCGAGACATATACATATGTATTTGACCTGAACATTCGGCTGTTATCGTATGGATTTCAATAAAAAAAAAGATCAATGAAATAGTAAAAGAACGGTGAACTGTTTTTAAAGGTGCCATGAATGTGGAGCGACTAGCTGAAAGCGGAAGACCCCAAGTTCCTTGCGACATGGCTGCTTCGAGTTTCCCGTTGCTGAGGTCGGCTGAGAGCAGGGAGCGGTTAGAAAAGACGGCGAGCGACTCCTCAGAGACGGAAGCAGCAGGTAATGGGTGAACCGAGTTCCTGAGGTTTGGTACAGTGCTCCGAGAGAGAAAGTGAACTTGTGACCCTCTCTGATACCAAGTCTCTGGAATAAAGCCAGCCACTGAGATTTATTCCAGTTTAGTCCTTATGTCGAAGTGAAAGGAGTAATAACTAGCAAACTTAAGCCTGTAAGTGAAAGCTAGTCTTCCGTGAAGCTATTTTACCGAGCCTCGTTCTGCTTATTGCGAGATAAGGTCAAAATGAAGAGCTGTCATCGTGGAAACGGATTGGATTCTGTTAAATATTAGACGTTGATGTTCAGCACGGCTTATTGACAGGAGTGACAGAATGAAATAGGTTTCCGTGTTGCCCTGTTGGTTTGTCAGAGACGGTTGAATCCTGAAGGGAAAGGGAGCCGCGTTTTCTGCCCTGAACTGTCGGGGGGGGGACAAATTAACGTCAACCGTTTGTAAACAAGCGCCAACCGGGCAGCCTTAACCGAGTATTTTCTTCCTGGAAGCAATCCGCGTGTAATGAAACAATTCCAAATGAAATAGTGACCGCTAAGCAGTCCCATCTTGATAATAACACGGCGTTTCCATTTATTTGCAAAGAATGAACTTTTACTGATGATGTCTGGTTGCTTGTATTTTGATCCCATTCGCTCACTCTCTCCCCGTCACATTACTTTAACAAGTTCTGTCACCTTTTAAACAAATTGTATTCAGGTTTTGATCGAGCCGTGGCCTTGTACATATGTTGCATATCTGTGTTTGTGTTTTGTAGACAGAGAAAAATCGATGCAGAGCAAATCAGAAGATTGCAGTGCGGATGATCCGTCCAAAAAGAAAAGGCAAAGGCGGCAGAGGACTCATTTCACCAGCCAGCAACTTCAGGAGCTGGAAGCGACCTTCCAGAGGAACCGATACCCAGACATGTCAATGAGAGAAGAGATCGCAGTTTGGACGAACCTTACAGAGGCTAGGGTTAGAGTGAGTATCCTTAATCTCTTCTTCGCTCTCCTTTATTTGGAGAAAACACTGACAGAACGCTTTGATATTATAATAAAAATGCACATCAAAAGAATTAAACTTCACCCTAACCATGCCAAATATTCACTCGTTGTCCAGGCTGTATTTAAAATGTTGTGAAGTGATTGATATACGGTTTGATATGTTGACCAAATATCACAGTATCTCTTGAGAATGGCCCATTATAACATTCAGTGAAATCCCGCTAATAAGATTACAAGTGCTCGGCCGGTAGCTATTTTAGTAGCGCGAGGAATTCACCTTGCTATGGACCCAGATAAAATAAAAGAGAAATCTGCGCAATTTGCTTCATGTATAATGAAGAAAGGATTTAAAGGGTTTCCTCTCTAAGGACCTGGATTCAAATTCCAGTAAGGTCCCGAGGATTGATGAAGAATACTTAATCAGAGTAAGCTCTCTGAGATCTCAAAGCGCGTGTTTTTGAAAACTCGGGCGGTGAGTTCAAGTGGCGCTGGTACTTCATTAGAAACCGCATGAAATGATTACATCATGGATTCTGTCTTTAAATAAACTAGCATGTTTGCCCCTGAGAACACTGTTGACTGGTAACCAGACCAAGTTTTAATATATTCCAAACATTTGCAGTGTCAGCTCTATAGATAGAAGAAAGAAAGTACTGCTTGAGATACATATTTGTATTCCTATAAACCAAACATGCTGAGCTCACGGCAGGTCCAATCATAACCACAGAAACAAACTGTTTGTGTTAGTAAGCAGATAATGAGTACCTATATATTTCTCAGTGTGTTTTCCCGCGAAATACTGACAATAATTATATTGTCTAGTCTTTTCCAAGCAGTAAAGTTAGACACTTTTTTTCTAATTCGGCTGCTATTATGAAATCTTACAGCTTGCCTTAAATTACTAATTATCCCGTTAAGTAGAATGTTACTTTTTAGTAATAATAGCAGAACACCACAGGAGATTAAAAGAGTTCTGTAACAATTCATGTAGTTTCGACATTAACACAGTTTATAAGGACATACATGGAGAACGCTATCGTTCAATGGTTCAAGAGTGTGTTGGTCGTGTAGTTTTGGTCTTATCTCATTTAGATAACGAAATGTGATTGTAACTGAAGTAAATAGACTGTTACGCCATTTGGGGCTCTTTTTGTCCCATCAGGCGACCATCAATTAAAAAAAACATTGTAATTTTCTTTTGCGGATAATTAAATTTGTTCACGAAGCAAACGCAACTTACTCGGTGGTGCAACCATTTTGGAAGCAGTAACCGATGAAAAAATAATATCCATGAATCTACAGTGCCCTCCTTTCAGAGGAATAAAATAAAAACCAATCGACCAGCGGAAGATTTCAGATCAGTTCATGGACGTTTTTTTTCAGTATGTCAGGAAATCAGTTTTAGTGAAATCCAGAACCATTTTGTTGCTTATCCCAATGAATTCGATCTATAAACAAATCAGGACACATGCTACAATATATATGCCTTTCTAAAGAAATGAAAATGAAAACCAAACGTATGGTAGATTTTTATTTTAAAACGTTGAAGAGTACATTACATGGAACACCGAATTGCACAAAAGTAAACACCAATCGCATCTGTTTACATCACGAAAGGTTTCAAACTGACGCATTTAATTTGATCATTTCTACAATTTGATCTTCACAGGCCAGTACAATGTCTTGACGGGACCGTCCACACTAATACCACACGACCAATAACATGATCATGTAAGGAGATGCTGCCAATGCGTTTAAAATCTCCACTCAAATAATTTGAATTTCCAAAGTTATAGATTTCTTTCTGCAATTTCGGCAATTCTAAGTGGGGGAATCAATTTGCAATTGCTCACAGTGTAAATGGATGCCGCACAATGATTTTTGGTTTTAATTCTGTCTGGCCGTTGTCTTCCTCCATAGGTTTGGTTTAAGAATCGCCGTGCAAAGTGGAGGAAGAGGGAACGCAACCAGCAGGTGGATCTGTGTAAAAATGGATTTATGCCGCAGTTTAACGGCCTGATGCAGCCTTACGATGACATGTACGCCGGCTACAGCTACAACAACTGGGCGGCCAAGAGCCTGGCCCCAGGCCCACTGTCCTCCAAAAACTTCCCATTTCTCAGCTCTATGAACCCGCTGTCTTCTCAATCCATGTTCTCTGCTCCGAGCACCATCTCCTCCATGACAATGCAATCCACTATGGTGCATTCGGCTGTACCAGGAATGCCAGGCTCCAGCCTCAGTAACATTAATAATCTCAACAGCTCCTCTCTCAATTCAGCTATGTCCTCGGCCGCCTGTCCATACGCATCGCCGGCTCCTCCTTACGTTTACCGGGACAGTTGTAACCCTGGCCTTGCTGGTCTCAGACTGAAACCTAAACAGCACAGCAGTTTTGGATACAGCAGTTTGCAGAATCCGGGGTCCAGTCTTAATGCATGCCAATATGCAGTGGACAGACCTGTGTAATATGCAAAATAACTGGGCGTTTCATACAACCTCACAGAGGGAGACGTAAAAGTCCAGTAAAAATGGATTTCATGCAACATGTTAATGGCGTATGCGGGTTGCCACTCTCCTGGATATCAACCACCATTCTGTCCAATGTAAAAAAAACATATTTAATTGCAAGAACTTGAGTGCGATTTTTTTTCAAAAAACAGGAATATTCAGTTGGGTGCTGTAGTTCGGTATCCTTCACAGGGTTTTTAAGCTTAAGTTTACTCTTAATACTGAACAATCGAAAGTGGATTTGTGTATATATAGAAATCAATTCTATTATTGTTAAACGTTGCAATACAATGAAAAATATAAAGTTTTAAAAATGTTTAAATAAACAAAAATGATGCATGTCTATTGCTGTACCCCAGATGAAGGAATGATCGAAATTACTTCCATTTCTAACTCCGCGGCAAGAAAAAAAAGCTACCTCTACATTGCGATTATTTCGCCCAAAAATGAAAATAACTTGATTTTTTTTTCAGAAAAAAGCATGCTACAAATCGATTGTTTTTAACCTAGAATTGCTTTTGAATGAATTGACGTTTTTTGTTCAAAAAAAAACAAGCAACGGAGAGTATAAATATTATATACGTGTTTTCAAGGCTGAATTATCTTTACTGTGTTTTCACTTCGGGGCGCTGTCCAAAACGACGGTCGATTTTTATTTTCCTGGTGGCATCTCGGAAGCAGGGTTGTACAGTGTAGATTGCTGTAATAAAATATGAAAACATTTAAAAGAGAATTACTTGGGTTAATTGATTTCTCTCCATTCCCCACCCCCAGTACAAATAAAATATTGCAAGTTCTAGTTTAAGCAGTTAGTTGCAGTCCATAATCATAGTCATTCACAACTTGTTGAGTAGGGCTTTTTGGGAGGGGGGGGGGGGAATATCAGTAAGATATCAAGCTGTTTTTGTTTTAACCGTGTTGACCGATGGGCACAGATTGCACTTTGTACATATGTTCTATTTATAAATTTCACGGCCCCAGTTGTAATCTTGTATCACATTTTATCAGGGGGAAGCTTTCAAATATCTCGACGCCCGCAAGCTTTTGGAAAACGATACGAATTTGCAAATGTGTGAATACAGAGCCGTGACCGACTAAGAGCGAATCCAATCACAAACAAATGTAATGCTTTCAGAAATCCACTGGCCATACCTCTCGCCATCATCAAATGCCCCAGGAAAGCTAAACAGGCGAAAATAGATGAAAAGGAAAAGTTATTTTTCGGTTCAGGACATAAGTTTACTTACTAGGCCCAGCAGAAATTGGAATTCTAGTGAGTTTCAGATAGCAAAGTGATGCACTCGGATGCAATGCAGATTCCCCACGTTGAAGGTGACCTTGAAATATTATCTAAATTCCATATTTTTAGTATAAGAAATGCGGATTATTCGTAAGTGGACATAATAAATAATAACGGGCCGCTGCATGCAATTTAGTCTTAACGGATTTTTCGTTTAAATGATATGGTTCAAGTGTCGTGTCGATACAGAGAAATGATTTGTTCTGCCCCATTTATCGATGTCAAATTTTACCTCGTGCAAAGTTTAACATATGAACGGTTCAACTGTAGTAATTTATTAGAAAATGCCCCAACCCCCAAACCTATAGACTTCCTGTTGGATTTTCTTCGTTAATCTTGAGGATAAGAAAATAATGCATTATAATTTTTCTTGAAAATAATTTTCTTCTAAATTAACGTGACCATTTAATTAGCAGTCGGATGGAGGTGATCTTTTGTAAAATATATCACTCTAATTCATTCGAGAAATATTAACCTGAATATTCCTCTCAGATCTGTTCACAGACTGGGTTTGGCAAATACGAAATAACAGATTGCAAATTAAGCAAATTGTAAAATTAAGCATGTGGTGAATACAGCAGAGCGGTTGGGATAAAGCAGTACTATGGTAAAGCAGTTTCAATATGATGTATGAATTTGACGCTGAGAATAACATGTATTAGACCGTTCGTAGTGTGTTGTCTGATGCTGGTGGGGAGGGGGGGGGGGGGTTACCCAGGGAGGTCTGCAAGGTTTCCTCATCACATCCCAACTACAGTTGGAAAGCTTGCCCCGTAATTTGCTGCGGCACTTTATTGGCGCTTCCGTGAACCCATTAACAATGGCTAACAGGTAAAGTAACACCGGGATTATTACCAGTAGGTTCAAGCCTTAAACTGACCAAAACCAGAAGAAAAAGGGTGGGAGAAGGGTTTGGGGGGGTGGGGGGAGAGACGAAGAGAGGAGTGACATAAATCCCGAGCGCCCCGCGGCCAGACACCTGATTTTTTTTTAGAGATTGAATTTCAGCTTCCAGGATTAAAAGGAAAACGTTTAAGAAATGAAGTCCATAGGCGGGGGTGGGGGATTGTATTGGTGGTGGGAGACTCCAAACCAGCTGTGAAGGATTACTGACGGTCGGCGCCAGATCGAATTGTTCTGTTTAAATTGTGCTGGAGCAGTGCTGGCCTTTGGAAGAGGTAAACCGAAGGATATTTCCCTCAGCTTGCAATTCGGGGTGAGTGGACCTCCTTATATTGTATAGACCCCTCCCCCTCCAAACGCCACCCGAATTAACATGGCAATTTTTAACGTTGAGAATGTTGGTAAACTGTCGCTTGTTTTTAATTTGGTAACATTTTTCCATTTTGTTTTGTGTTCGACTCCTTTGAATGGAAGTTTTACAGAAGGTGTCCATCCATTCCCCCCGCCCTCCCCCCAGTCGTTGCAGTTGTTTGCACGTCGCCACGTTTTGCAAAGCGACGGGTCTGCGTTTACACTTTCCAGTCGCTTTCATCGATTTCTTACCCGAATTTGACTTCCCTGTAAAGTCAAATCGGCGCAGAGACGCATTAAATCTCCCTTACAGAGGGGATGGAGTAGGAAATGTTTGGACGTGTGAAATAGGTTACCGCTAACTGAGCCATTGACGGTGTCCCCGTTCAGTCGGGGTTGAAACTTATTTCAATGGAAAAGAGGTTTTGCAACTTCAGTATGCAACTTGTATTTCTGGCACTTTAATGTAATCCTTCCAACTGTTCACCACGACAGGTTGACCAAAGGACAGAGCAGCTAATCTTTCAATATGCGCTGGGATCATCTTTGTGTTGACAAGATCGAGTGGTTGCTCCGAGTGTCTGTAAATTATGAATTCACAATAACATCGCAGCTTGGTTTCTTCCAGTTGCGGGCGTGATCATAAAAAGGTCAGCGATGGTACTTCCTGCGTTATTTTACTCCATTCCTTTCGAAACGTGGATTTAGTTTTACTGCTCTTTACCAGTAACCTCTGTGGATAAAACACGCAAGTGAAATCTTTTTGTTCAGCCGATTGCCTCGGATGCCAGTGAGTTCTTTGAATTCGTGATTATGAGTAGATCCCACCGATTATATATTTACGAAATTTTGCCCTGTTTTATTCTGGTGAAATGAGAGGGGTTAGGTTAAAAAACAGAAGAAGAAGTATTTTGTATTATTTCATGTCGTAAGTTGAGCAACTTGTAGTTCTTTTACAATATATTTCCACGAAAATTAAAAAAAATGACGCTGTTCGTCCTTGATGTTAATCACAGAAGATAAGGGCGATTTAAAACAGAACAGATGCACGGTAAAAGATATGAACAGAAGTGTGGTCAATGTATATTTCTCGTTCTTTTGTATGTATAACAAAGATAACAATTTGTCTCTGCATTGGGCTATGTTAGATGTGAATACTTCAGTGAACCAATTATTGGTAAACCGTGAGTGGCAATAATTTTAGACAGTTGCAGTGGAAAGATGTGCTTTCCGTTGGGTTCCACTTTGAATTATCGGCCTGGGGCAGGATGGACCTGTCAGATGGCGATGTTTTATTAGGAAGAGGGCGCACTTTCTGGGAGAGCCCAGAACTGTGACCAGAAGCATAAGAAAACCTCGCGTAAGTTCGAGGGGGAGGGTAAGTTAAAGAGTACAAGTGAATTTAAAACAATCTAAATCAAAGTGGCCTCTGGGGAGTATCTGCTTGTTTTCAAATTAAGGATATTTATTTCTTTCTCCTTTGCAATCCTCTTAAATATGGCCAATTTCTGACTCAGCCTCAAGAAAATGCTGGAAGTAGTCTGTGTAATCAGTTGGAGTGAGTAACAAGTTTATTTGTCCAAGCAGAGATCGCCTCTGGGACATGTCCTAGACATTTCCAAGTTTTAATTATTTCTACTATTTGTCTTCAAATCCGTTAACTCGCAGAAACGATTTTTAAAATTTGCCTTTGCTCAAAGGTGTGGATGAAATCGAATAATATTTGGTGATTGAATGTTGATAACAAAGGACGCGATGTCTTGGGCTATAGTATGTTAAAATGTCAACTATGGAACCTCAGATATCCATCCAAGAAAAGTCTAAAGGTTTTTTCAATAAATTCACAAAAACGTTGTTACCAATAAATTGTCTGAAAAGGATATTCTTATTTGATATTGGGTGCATTTGATTCCTGTTGTAATTTTATAAGGATTGGCATCGGTATACATGCATGTTTAAATATTGTATATCTTTCCACATATAAAATATTTGATTCGTTGCTTGTGTTCTCGCATATTTTGTTTTATTTACAGCTTCTCAGATTTGCTGTGTTCGGAAATATTTGTTCAAACAAGTGTATGTTGACCCCGCCAGCAAAAGCAGCTGTGGTTACTGTTACCGATTTGACTACCAAAGTGCACCCGCTTGTTAACTAAAGGTATTTTAATCCGATTACTACACCGCAAAATGCCCAAAATACACGATTCTAAATGGGGTGGGGAGAGCCACACCTTGGGTTTTCTTAATGTTACCTCTATATACAACACGCTCGGTCGATATTAGTAGCAGTCTCTGAGATGTTAACATCTGCAGGAATCGTTAGTATTTATTTATTTTTTTAAAAAAGAAACGCTGCCAGATCTTCAAGAACATTTGACATCATCTGGTCCCCGATTTTAATCCACATCAACTTGCTACACCAACTAAATTCAGAATTACCTTTTATTTTATTTAATATTTACTGCCTTTTCTAAAAAAAAGTCACGTTGAATAATTCCTATCAAAAGGACGTTAGCTCTGAGCTAACAAATGTGTTACAGATTTAATCCGCGCGACTTGATCTACAAATCTCGAGAACTCTTCGTCTCTATGCCTCCAATACACGAGCGTTAGCTTCTTTATTGTTGCAACATCAACTGACAAAGCCAATGATATCTCGCTGTTTACCAATCCATCAAATATCGTCGTCTCTGTTCGATAGGTCTTCAATTTGAAATGGTCAACATTTCAAATATTTTCTGATGTCGGTCGCAAGCCGCCAATTTACGAGTCCCAGTAAGGAATTCTGCTAACGATATAAATTGCAGCCAACACAGTGAGAAATGGTTTTCGTACACAGACCCTGTTAGCTACGGCCGTGGTTACAGTATTTAGTCTCATCTCCTTCAAAAAAAACCCTAGCATCACGATGTTCAAATTGTGCGTTGAACGCGACTCAAGTGCTTCACTAGAACAACATAATCAGGCAAAAAGCCAGCAATAAGCCCAACCGAAAGGCCGGACGAGACAAACAGCGGCCACAACTTGTTTTATTCAAACGAACGCCTCCGTTGAAGCCAGGTCTGGAACTCTCTTAGGTTCGCGAAGCCAATTGCAGTTCCCGATGTCCCCTCTGTGATAGCATTTAAAATTGTGATCGCATTGTCACGATTTGAAAAGTGTTTATTACTGTGAGTCCACCAGAAATGTAACTGGAGCCCAGGGGCTTCTACTGGTGAATATTCACGTTGTTATTAAATTATTTGCCTGCAAGAATTAGCAGGTAAGCACCATATGACAACGTCACAGAGGTAGCTGCATAATTTATACACGAATCTTTTTTTATTTACTCGAACTTTGTATTGATGTTTTTTTTAAAAAATACTACATTAACAACGCTGCAATAATATTTTAAAAGGCTGGAATTATAATTACTGAAGCATGAAAAATGAAATAATTATGGCTGATAAAGATGCACAATTAACTGAGAGGCAGGAAGAAGGCTAACACCGCAATAAAGATGAAAGCTAACGACATTGCAGTTGATTGAAGTAAATCAATTACCGGTGTATCTGGAACACACGCTGTAAACACATCAGAACACAACAGTGCTCAATTCTACTTGCACATATATTATTTCATACGCACTTTGAACATTGACAGCAACTGAGTTGAGTTTTGAATTTTAGAGCAAATCCAACTAAGTGCAACCTGACAAAAGATACTTCCCAGAATTTCTGACCGCAATCTTCCACACACCCTTCCCTTCCCAGAACAGCCGAGTTCCATTCTATTTGGTCTAACCTAATTCCGATCCAACCATGGGCCCTCAGTTTTTTGCTTTGCGTTTAGACTTGATGCGGTGTAGTGAAAGCAACTGTGAATTCTGGAAATGACAAAGAATTCTGTGATGTTGCGCTCAATACTGGATGGATCGTTATTCTCTCACTTTGCGGACGCTTGGCCAGGAAACTGACTGGATAACTCGGGAGTCTGTGCCCAGTTTGATTCCCAAATGCGCTGCAGCCCAGCTGGTGTGAGATCATATTTTGTCGATGGCTTCACGCGCTTTGGCTTTGTTCAGAATGTGGAGTGACTTCAGTCACGTTGTTTTTTTTTTAAGATGCCATTACTCTCTGTTGGATCTTCTGGGAGATGCTTATATTTAGTACAGATTTTTCTTTTCATTTTAGACTGAAATTGTTTTGACTCCATAACGTAACCAGCCTAAGATTCCTATCTCCAGGGAGGCAAACCGATTCGGCACTCATGCTGGTCAGTGTACCTTAAAATGACTCTTCATATTACTTGCATACACAGAGAAACAGTGTGCTTCTGGTGTCCTTGTTATCTTTATAAACGACGGTCCGTGGGTTTACCCATGAAATGTATCACTTCCAATGGCAAGTGTAACCAGCATTATAACGGGTTAATGGTTGCACGGCGCAAGAGAAATAACGGTGTGTTAGGGCTGTCTGTGATGCGTTATTTATGTTAAATCTTGTAAATAAAACTCGCAGTTACAAATCTGTAGTCAACACTGCCTTGGATAAAAGAAATGATCATTTGATTCAACTGAGTATTTACAATATATAACTATGTACCTGGTTTCAAAGGTTTTGTGCTGTCCTACCAGGAAACTTGGGAGATATAACTGCTTACAACAGTCCAAAAGCGTTACCAGGGTTATTTTGTCCCCTCAACCCCAAGGTAAACAACGTAAATGTCAGGGTGCCGAGGTTTCCTTTCCGAAAACGTGTATTGATACTTTTCTTCAGAACATCCAGCATCCACGTTATTAACTTGTCAACGACAAAAGAGATAGATAAGTGTGGCCGTGTGTAAATGCTGAGGGATGTCAGGGCTGCCGTCTTTTGTAACGAACGAATTGATTTTCTAGACTTCCTAGGAATTCAGTTATGGTGAGTTCACAGCTGCTGGGTTGGCAAGGGGGGAGGTGAAAGCAGATCCGATCACAAGGTTGTTCTGTTGCTTATTGTAGGGCATTAGAAATATCTGCGGGAAAGGATTGAAGAGTGAACAAGTGCTATGCACTAATATGTTAAGTAATATGTTTCAGACAGGATGAAACAGTGCGGTACCATCAATGGGCTCCTGCTAATGTGTGCACATGGCGCTCCTATATTTATTAGGATCCGCATTGTAACATCACATCTGCTTCAAGAAAACGGAAATCGCTGGAAAATCTCAGCAGGTCTGCCAGCATCCGTGGAGAGAAAACAGTGTTAACGTTTGGGGTCCAGTGACCCTTCAGAACTGATGGGAGCTAGGAAAAAGTTGGGTTATATGTTGAGGACAGGGTAGAGGGCGAGGTTAAGGAGTAAACGATAGGTGGAGATAGAGCCGAAAGAGAGAAGAAAAGTTGGTCAAAGGAGTGGATAAAGGTCAGCCTAGGAGAATGAATGGCTGCTAAAGGGGACGATTAGTGGCTAATTCTGGGTACAGTTGTGTGTAATAGCAGACCATGTGATAACAAGGCCTGGTGTATGGGCGTTGGGGTAAGGACATGGGAGAAAGTGCCTCAAGCCCTAACATTGTTGAACTCGGTGTTGAGTTCAGAAGGCTGTGGAGTTCCCAAGCGGAAAATGATGTGCCGTTCTTCCAGCTTATACCGAGCTTCACCGGAACACAGCAGTGAGCCTCAGACAGAGATGTTGGCCAGGGAACAGGGGTCGTGTGTTGAACTGACAGGCAACTGGAAGCTCAGGGTCTTTTTTTTTCTGCGGACAGAACGTAGGTGTTCTGCGTCAAGCCTGTTGTATCTGTTATCATTTTGTTGTGTGAAATATGGCCCATATTTGGCTTTCATTCAGTAAAGCTAGCATTAGGCACAGGTACTGCATTGCAAAGTGCTGTTTTAAAACCTGGATCACATTGAAAGAGTTCTGAGAGATTTTATTTTACATTTGCATTAATTTCCCATTCTTGTTTTTATGCCGTTTGCTTTAATAATTATGACCAGCTGACAGTGATGTTATCTGTTAGGACTCTGCTACATTCACTGTCGATCATCTTTTTTAAAAGAATTGTTTACTCACTATTGGATGTCTGACGACTTCATAAACGAATTTATACAAGGCAAAAAATGATAATTTGTTAACAGTCAAAAAATTCAATAAAACCGCTAGCCGATCTGCAAGAAAAGAGAGTTGACACTTACGACCAGGTTTTGTTGCCGTGGATATGAACATTTACCTGGTACCTACACTGACTGACAGGGCCGCCAGCTCATTCACGCGTTCTGTGTGGTCTGCCTCGCGTCAGCTTCAAGTCTACTATGCCTTAAAGCAAGGCTTACTCAAGCATGTCAGTAACATAAAATAGAAGGTATAAAAATACATGGCACGCAATCGTTCTAATCGAAAATATTTCCCCTTGTGGGGGGAGGGGTGTGTGGGCTGGAATTAACTTCGAAATATTCATTGTATTTATCGATCATAACTAACAGACATTGGTCACATAAAATTCCAAGAGCGGTATTTGCAGTACATTGTAAGTAGATCCTCTCACTCGGTGTTAACACATAATTTTAGCTTTGGTTTCGTAATGAAGTCGGATGAATCACTTACAGATCTCAGCCCAACCTTACAGTATATTAATATTATGAACGCCTTAACCACAATCTGCTGCGAGCAAATTGAGTGAATGCAGGTACTACACATGATCTTTTCCTACAACTTGCTTCACAGTTTATTTTCAACTTCTCTCTCGGATAACGCGTGCAGATCGCCATTCCATGAATGCCAACAGGTAGATGCATACAATCATAGAGTTCATAGAATCCCTACAGTGGGGAAACAGCGCCTTCGGCCCAACAAGTCCACACCATCCCTCAGATCCATTCCCCCGACCTATGTTTACTCCTGACTAATGCACCTCACCTACACATCCCTGAACACTATAGTCAATTTAGCATGGCCAATTAGCCTAACCTACCCGTCTTTGGGCTTTGGGAGGAAACCGGAGCACCCTGAGGGGGAGAATGTGCAAACTCCACACAGTTCTACAGTACCAGAACAATTTGCTATTCCTTGTATGTGAATCAGAACAGGGAAGATCACCCAGCTCTACAGTTCAAGTGGTTCTTCTTTCCAGCCAATTGCAAAGATTTCCCAACCCAACACAAATGTCAAATTAGCAGCTCCTGCTGGACATTGTGCAATACTAGGAGCCTTAGGTAAATTTGATGATCAACTATTTTACTATTGTCCTTTCAGCAAATTAAATAAAAAATCAAATGCGGGCATTACTGGCAAGGCCAACATTTATTTTCTATCCTGAACTATCCTTGAGAAGGTGGTGATGAGCTGTCTTCTGAAATAGAACCAAGTGACTTGCTAAGCCCATTTCAAAGAGGTTGGTTAAGAATCTGCATGGAGTACCAATATACCAAGTAAGAAGGCAGACTTTCTTCCATGCAGTTCATAAATAATTGAATCACGTAAATTCTTATGAAAATCATGTAAATTAATGGTACTGATACTCATTTTCCATTCTGGATTTATTTAAATGTAGAACATAGGATATTACAGTGCAGTACAGGCCCTTCAGCCCTCGATGTTGCACCGCCCTGTGAAAGTAGTCTGAAGCCCATCTAACCCATACTATTCCATTCTTATCCACATGCCTATCCAATGACCATTTAAATGCCCGTAATGTTGACGAGTCTACAACTGTTGCAGGCAGTGTATTCCATGCCCCTCTTACTCTGAGTAAAGAAACTACCTCTGATATCTGTCCTTTATCTATCAGCCCTCAATTTGAAGCTATGCCCCCTTGTGCTAGCCATCCCCATCCTAGGAAAAAGGATCTCACTGTCTCCATGATCTAACCCGAAGATTATCTTATATGTCTCAGTTAAGTCACCTCTCAACCGTTTTCTTTCTAACAAAAACAGCCTCAAGTCCCTCAAACTTTACTCGTAAGACCTTCCATGTATACCAGGCAACATCCTAGTAAATCTCCTCTGAACCCTTTCCAAAGCCTCCACATCCTTCCTATAATGCGGTGACCAAAACTGCACGCAATATTCCAAGTGCGGCTGCACCAGAATTTTGTACATCTGCAGCATGACCTCATGGTTCCAAAACTCGATCCCTCTACTAATAAAAGTTAACACACCATATGCCTTAACAGGAGAAAGTGAGGACTGCAGATGCTGGAGATCAGAGCTGTAAATGTGTTGCTGGAAAAGCGCAACAGGTCAGGCAGGATCCAAGGAGCAGGAGAATCAACATTTCGGGCATGAGCCCTTCTTCAGGAATGAGGAGAGTGTGCCAAGCAGGCTAAGATAAAAGATAGGGAGGAGGGACTTGGGGAGGGGCGTTGGAAATACGATAGGTGGAAGGAAGTTG
>NC_057723.1:30782466-30810587 GCF_004010195.1 Chiloscyllium plagiosum | reverse complement strand
TCAGGACCACCTTCCTAACCTGCAATCTTCTTCCTGACCTCTCCGCCCCCACCCCCACTCCGGCCTATCACCCTCACCTTAACCCTCAACTTCCTTCCACCTATCGCATTTCCAACGCCCCTCCCCCCAGTCCCTCCTCCCTACCTTTTATCTTCGCCTGCTTGGCACACTCTCCTCATTCCTGAAGAAGGGCTCATGCCCGAAATGTCGATTCTCCTGCTCCTTGGATGCTGCCTGACCTGCTGCGCTTTTCCAGCAACACATTTTCAGCATATGCCTTAACAGCCCTATCAACCTGGGTGGCAACTTTGAGGAATCTATATACATGGACACTGAGATCTCTCTGTTCATCTACACTACCAAGAATCTTACCATTAACCCAGTACTCTGCATTTCCATTACTCCTTCCAAAGTGAATCACCTCACATGTTTCTGCATTAAACTCCATTTGCCAACAAATATAATACGTGAATTCTCCAGCTACTGTGTTGGAACTTTAATTCATTTCCTTAGACATTTAATCAAGGTTGCTGGTTCATTAGTCTAGCCACATTGTATCAGGTCATTATGCTTTCAAACCTGTATCACAGCCAGATTTAAGCAATAAGTATGTTTCCAATCATGCAGAAACAAATAACTAAGCAAACTTGTTTGATTAGCACTCTATTCTTAGGTCATCTGTATTCAACCTCTTTTAAAATATAAGATTAGTAATTCCAAATTCTGACCTTATTTTATTTAGAAATGTTTTAACTCTGATACCCTTCATATCCATTTTCCCTTTTCTTTGCCACTGCATTGAAATATCAGCTACTACATATAGAACGCAATAAAAAGTGAACTGTTTTTGACTGATATTATGACTGTTTAGTTGCACACCTAAGGTGTGCAGCTAAACTAGCTCAATAGTAACTAAGAGCACACCTTGCCCATATTAATTCAAAAAACTTCTCTGGGCATTTTATGATGCAGCAGCTTATTCCTCTACCTGTTGACATATTAAAACAACCAGGTCAGACTGTTCATTTAAATCCTTTCTTCTCCCAGTGAGATATAATGATCCTGAATACAAATTTGCAATGGTCTGAGACCAGTGTCTATCCGAAGTTACATTACTTTGGTGTCAGTCACAGATAAATATTGCACTCTTGTTCCTGGGTCAGACTGTTGTGGGTTCATGCCTCACTTCAGAGATGTGACCATGTAATCCAGGCTGACTGCACTGTGGCAATTTTTCACTTTCATACGTGCTTTTTTTTAAATTAAGTATTATAAACCCATTCCCCTTACATTTTCTATAGTGAACCCCACAGTGAACACAGCATAACACTGAAAAAAAAGCAGGCAGCCCACCCACTACACTCATTTATAAGCACTACGTGCTTATCAGCTATTAATGTCACTGACTACATAGGTAGAATCAACATTTATCCATTGGTTGCAAGGTTATAACAATATCACAAATTTGTTGATGTCAGCAATATACATGGATGATAAATACAGTGATAAATCAATAGACTAAGGCATAGCAATTCAAACTAAAATTAATTTAGACAATTCAACATAATTGCTGATTTGGAAGATCTTCAAAGTACAAACACGCCTTTAGTTTGAAGCTTGTTCAAAAGGTTTTAAAATAGTTGACAATGATAATTTCTAATTAGGTGTTCTGACATAGGTAGTAAGATACATTTTATGGACAAAGTAGAAGGGCATTATCATTATGTGCCCAGTCCTGATATTGACAATGAGCACCCAAAATGCCAAACAGTTCCAGAGGAGCTATACAGCAAGGGTGCTCCCCTATATCCACAATCAGTGCAGTACCCAAACCATCCCAACTACTATTCCTCTGACCAAAAAATCAAAAGAACTGTGGATGCTGGAAATTTAAAACAAAAACAGAAATTGCTGGAAAATCTTATCAGATCTGGCATCTGTGGAGAAAAATCAGAGTTACTATTTTGGGTCCAGTGACCCTCCTTCCAAGTGCCTATCCCTCCACCATTTTGTCTATTCCAATTTGTTTCTTGCTGTACTTCATCAATGCCAGCATTGCAAGTTGCCTGACTTTGATATTTGCAAGGCATTGACAACTTGTAGAGATGTAACAACTGGCCTCAGCAGGTGCACAAAATGTCAATGAGGCTCAACCCCAATTTTGAACAAGCATCTGGCTTTCCACTGGGGCACTCAGTGCCTGCAAACATTTTTGATCATTCTGTCTAGACACATTATGACACACCTCAGGATCAGTGGCATTTGACCAAGACCATCTGGCCTAGAAGAAGGGACACTAGCACTGAAACATAAAAACCTCTCTGTATATTGCCAGACTAGGACAGAGCATATTTCTATATTAGATCAACAATCACATCTGGCAATGCAATACTGCATCCTTTTAGATGACCTAAAGTAAAAAATCGCACAACAGGTTATAGTCCAACTTTGTACACCCCAGTCCAACACCGGTATCTCCAAATTATTCTAAAATACATCAGTATTGATCAGTATGTTTTACATCTGCTTTTTAATCCACTATTAAACTTTAGTTTTCAAAACGTATCTCAATCTAAAGAGAAAAAAAGATCCCTTGCATCATAATTGAAAATACCCAAGATGCTAACTTCTCAGGACAAAAGGAACATTAGATATCAAGGGGTGCAATGATTATTGTCAACAGTTTCTGTAGAATTGTTTACTAAGTTTGTTTTAGAAAATTTCAACTTCACAAAAAATGCAAACTTTGCTTGCTTTTTGCAGCCAAATTACACTGGCTTGGCTTTTGCGAAAAATGTGAGAGAAAAAAATCATGAACAATTGAAACCAAAGCAGAATCAGAGTTAAAACTTCAAACTATTCCATGTAGTTTTAAAACAACATGTGTGCAGATCAGGATAGTCATCATTGTTTAATAATAGTGTCTAATTTCTGATATTTTCCAGAATTACCTTATGATGTGCACAAATTAATCACACACTTATATTATTCAATAATTCAAATATGCCTTTTAACCGTCCTGTGTGGGTGTATTTTTCTTTCAACCTCCGCTCTTCCCCATCAAGGGTATCCCTGTACTGGGCTTTCCTTTTGTCGTATTCTTCAATTTTTTTTTGTTTTACCTTTACTCTTTCTCTTTTTGATTTAATTCTCTAACACCTGAATGTTTGTTGACTCTGTACACAGAATGCAACAGCACAGAGGCCCAGGATGCTGGTTCCACCTCCATTTTGCACTATATTATTTGTCTCTTTCACTATATTATGCTTCTCTAGATTTCAGGTTTTTTTTTCTAGATTTTAGCATCTTTAGTATGTTGATGCATAGAAGATCATCCACAAGTGGAGAGTACAGAATGTGTGAGGTTTCATTTGCAGCGCTTAAAAGCTTTATGACTTGTTTTTCAGACCAATGGAAACATGATGTTTTGTTTTAGACAAAAGTTCAATAGCTGACTAGCCACCCAATGGTAGATACCAAAGGATCAGATTGGATCATCTGAACGTTCACATCTACCAAACTTCATAAACAGGTGTTTCTCTATGTTTCAAGGAGTTTTATGTTTTAAATGCATTTACAGTAGGAATGAAATCTGATGTACAATGTGTTCATTGTAATTAATGTAAAAATGACATATGGATGCAGATCTGACAAATTTGCTCCTTCTCTGGCATAAGTTCAATATAAATGTATGTTTTCTCTTGCCAATTTTCTCTTCTCCCCTCCTGACAGTGGTTACCTATATACAGATGCAAGTCTTGACAATGATTGGTAACAGACTATTAAATCACTGGAGTGTCATCACTGAGCTCAATCTTGTTCTTTGCCCAAAGTCTAGACACGTGCACCTGAAACATTATTGGATCGCAATCAGAGGAGGAAACCTATGCCAATTTTCTCCTTGTTATCCCAGCAGTGCTGAAGTCAATACTTCTCCAGCTGAGAATAAAGAACTCAGTACAGACTGTGTACTCAACTGTGACACAGCTCCTCACCAAACCATCAGGGAAACTTCATGTTAGATTAAGATCTCGGGTAGTATATTTGAAAAGTATGGCGGTTTATTATTCAGGTTGAATGTTCCTAGTATAACTAGCTTTTATTTTAAAGATGCAACGATAGAGACTTGGGTATGGTTGGGCACAAATTGTTGACAATGGAAGGAAGGTTTAACAATGCAACTGATAAACACATGGGATCCTGAGCTTTGTAAGTACAGGCATGCTAAATCATGCTAAACCTGTAAACAAAAGCAGTTTGACCACATTTATAAAGTCAGGACTGATTAAGAGTGCTACACTTGTTCAAAGTTTTTTTTTATTATCCATTTACGGGATGCAGGCAACATTGGCTAGGCATTTATTTCCATCCCTAGTACTGATGAGAAGGCTGTACATGGCTATGCATCAGGAAGAGAAACCCCACTCACATCCATTGATCCTCCATGAAACCCAAGCCCACAAAGCCCGTGCCAGTAACTCTGAACCATCAGAATTGGTCGTTGGTATTCTTGCAGCCAATTTCATGGCATCAGAGTTCCAACTTCTAACTGAATGCAAGTCTAGTACAGGGAAGCAACTTTGAGGAGCAGGAAGAGGTCTGGCCTCAACCCAAAAGTTCGAGGAGTGGGGAGTTTACAGGCAGCAGTCCCAGGAGTATCAAGGTGGCACATGGTCTGGGAATCAGGCAGGCAAGATTAGAGTGGTGCTGGAAAAGCACAGCAGGTCAGGCAACATCCGAGGAGTAGGAAAATCAACGTTTCGGGCAGGAGCCCTTCATTAGACATTGCAATAGGGCATAATGTAAAATAGCAAGTTACTTCTTATTTTACATATTTTAAAATGTATTTTAAAACTTATCAAGAGAACAATGTCTAAAAGAAATCTTCGAGCTCCGTAAAAAAGAAACACTGTGTGCATTTCAAAAATATAGGGCTTTCTGAGATCATCAAACCTGAAATGCATTTTTCAATGAATGACTAGGAGGTACAAATTGGTGAGATTTACACTTATCATGAAACAGATGATATCCAATGCAATGTTTGCTCTAAAACAAATATGGAGGTGAGTTCAGCCTTGGGAAAAAGTGGTATGATCGAAATTTAGACCAACTAAAATGGCATTTCAACCTAAAAAGTGTACATGCATTTTGTTATTAGTTTACAAAACCAGAAACAAAAGCAGAATTTTTAAACTGCTTATGGAAACTCCAGGAGATTGTGATGACGGTGGAGTGTACAGAATGCAAGAAGACCTATCCAGTATGGTGAAAGTTCTCATTGATAATGTCATCCTTGCAGTAAAGATGTGTCCATGTTTTCTATGCAAGACAGTCATGATCATGTGATGAGGTGTACAGCAATTACTGAGAGCTGGCACAGCAAGAATTATGCCTTTGTATTTGTGGAATGCATTACATCATACAGTAAGTTTTTGGATGAATTGCACAAAATTGTGTTTCCATAAGTTAATAATAGATGAAAGTACAGATATTTCAGTGCTAAAAAAATTGAATTTGTATGTCAAGTTTCAACCAGAATCTGAAGTTGTATACAACACTTGTCTTTGCTGGAAATTTGAAATTGACAGCTTGCAACAATGTCTCCATTGTAACAGCATTGAAGCAATTTGATGTTAACAATGACCTTAATTTATAGAAGGTGGTGATGTTTACATCAGAGCTTCTGCTATATTTGGGAAAGAAAAATGAGTAGCGACATGAAATAAAACATTTGTCAGAAAAGCAATGCATTGTTCCCAGAGAAGATTTTGGAATAGATGGTGCTTGGAAACTGAACTCAATTATGCAAGGTATTGACTTGAGTCTAAGAAAAGTGCATGCGATGTTCAGTAGGCGTATGAAGGAATGGAATTTGAAGAATTTTCCAAAATGACAGCGTGCGATGCAGTGGCATATTCTGAATGAAATATGATGGCTGACAAGACATTTACAATCAGAGCAGTAACGCAAATTGATTGACTACTGCTCAGTGCATGAAAACAAGTGCAAGGGTCCAATAAACAAATATTGCCTGAAAGTACAACGCCACTATATTGTGTTGCATCAACATTTCTGAATGATGTTCTTGGCAAACTCGTACCAATGTGCAAATTCTTACAGACAAGTCCTGAAGAAGGTTTACACCCGAAATGTCGACTTCTCCACCTCCCTGATGCTGCCTGGCTTGCTGTGTTCTTCAAGCCTCCTGCTTGTCTAGCTTGGATTCCAGCATCTGCAGTGTTTTTTTCTCTCTGATAACAATTGAAGCAATGCAATTTGCAAAGGCCAAGTTTAATAAATTGAAACTCAGTATCAAGTTTAATGGTGGTATTGGAGTGAAGACGTTAAAAAGATTCTGGATGCAGTGATGCTCTTACAGCTGCAATCCTTCAATTTATTCAACAACTATGCAACCACCTGGATTGCAAATTTCCATAAGAGAAGTGACTGAACTGGCATGCATTTGATCAGGCTGCAATCATCACAACAATTGATTGTGAATTTGGAAAAAAAAGTGTTTTGCGACTGATAGTCCACTCATACAAAACAACGAAGAAAGTGGCCACAAAGATATGTGAACAATACTCTGATTCAAATTTATGACTGTGGAAAATGTCAAGATGAGCTCCATTCATACACTCCGTAATTTGGTGAATTATGCTCTAAAAGATGACCATGAAATGTCCTTTCATCTGGACATTTATGCAACATTTCAAGCATCAAGCACTATGAGAGTGCATTTACCCTAATTAACTCTATTAAATGTAAATCCACAAATAATTTAGAAATAGATCACTTGAATAATTAGATGCCATAGATTTTCTGTGGACAAAATATTAACCTGGGTATGGTTTACAATCATTGGTTGCAAATAAAGGTGGGTTGAAATGCCGTCAAAAATGAGTGAAGGAACTACTAACATAATCTTTTGGTTACATATTGTACTTGATACATGTAATGTTATCACTACAAAATGTGCATAGACCTTTCAGCCATTCACACAATTTGTTTATGTTAGTAGGTACCAATAAAACCATAGCTATAAAATAATATAAATACACTCTTTTAGTAGTTAATAAACACAGTGAAAAAATTGCCATGTGATTGCCACTCGATGAATCTTCTCAGTAAATATAACACTTAGAGTACTCTGCGCAAGCACCACAAGAATCTCTGCAGTCCTTGGAGTGTGGGAGCACCCACAGTGCTGCTGGGAAGAAAATTCTAGGATTTTAATCCAACGACAGTGAAGAAACAGCAATATAATTCCAAATAAGGATGGTGATTGCACATAGGGGAACCTAGCTAATGCCATAAATATCACTTTTCTGTGTGCCATATTTCCTCCAAAAGGTCCACTATTTAAGGTTAACTCTGCTAGATATGTTATGGCATGATACAATACCCAAATGTCTCCGCCAGCTTGTTAGTTCATGTTTCAATCAGACTACAATTCCTGGCTGTAATGGAAGGAGTAGATACAACGTCCATTCATGTAATGATTTCTATGTCAAATTACTGCACAGAATAAAATTCACATCTACAGAATGTACCATGTATGGCACACACACACGCGCTGCAGAAATAAAAGCACAATTGTAAAAGCACATTTTCAAAAGAGTTGGCTGTCGGGATCTGTAGCAATCAAGTTCCAAGTTTTGGCTCAAGTTAAAATCTAGGGCAGGTGAAATTAATTTCTCTTAATTTAACAAAAAAGCATGATAAATCAGCTACCAACTTTAGTTGGTCCCTCTGGAATAACAAAATAATTCTCAAGTATTGCTATACTTTATGCTTTTCTACTGTTCTAAATATTTCATTTTTACAAAGTCCTATTAAATGGTACAGTAAAATTGCATTCAATTCAAAGTAGAGAAGCAGACTATTCTGCTATTATTATATAAAATTTTGTAAAAGAAGAGCTATGAGTTTTCTTTTAAATGTACATTAATTTACTATCATACCTTCAGAGAGCATTGGTTTTAATTTAGTTTACTCTATAAAAGTGTACTCTATAGTACACAACATCTATTCAGTTGCATTTAGGTTCATCCACATATTTTAATGGACCCTACAACTGACAGTTAAAAATACTCTATGCATATATTCAGTTGGTTATTGATTTTAGAACAGCAGAACTGATGATTAACTAAGATCAGTCACACTGTGTTGATTTTAGGTTAAAGTCCAACAGCTTTATCTGAGTGAAACAATATATTGTTTCAGTTGCATGATACCGACATCTTTTGCCATAAATTCTGTGTCTTATTCTGCTCCACAGATACCTGATGAAGGAGCAGCACTCCAAAAGCTAGTACTTCAGAAAAAACCTGTTGGACTATAACTTGGCATTGTGTGATTTTTAGGAAGCCCACCCCAGTCCAACGCCGGCACCTCCACAGCATATGTTGATTTTAGGCATTGGACATATAAGTGTTTACTGGTAAGCAAATTGAGGGGAAAATTTGAGAAAAGATGTGACTGTGCTAAAGGATCAATACCTTAATGACAATGCATTACAGCAGTTTGGCTTTAAGAGGTGCATTGTGCTTCCAATTAATACAGTGTGAACTTTTGCTATAAATTCTGTATCTTACAATTGTGTCCTCCACAACCACCTGATGAAGGAGCGGCGCTCTGAAAACTAGTGCTTCCAATTAAACCTGTTGGACTATAAGCTGGTGTTGTGTGATTTTTAACTTTGTACACCCCAGTCCAACACCAGCATCTCCAAATTGTGTTTTAAAAACCTTGATAACAGCCCAACTCACCATGGTTGCAACCTTACCAAACCTACAATACAAACTGACCATTGGGGAAACTCAACATGTAAGCTAGAGTGAGTTCTTAGTGGATTCAACCTATCACTTGCTCCAAAAGACCTTCATATTTGAAAGTGGTACCAGCTATCAGGAATGCTCCATTGGTACCAGTCACACGCTTGCCACATCCAAAGACCCTGGTATCTGACATGTGCTAGCCTCAATGAACTTTCAAGGCACACCTGTGATCCACATCCAGGAGATTTTTGCACTTTGCTGGACCTTGAGCTGCGACAGAAATTAAATTATGATACTGCATCAAGGACTCTTTGCACTCAATCCTGGGTAATCCAAGATGGAGGACAGGAAAAATTTCTGGCTGTAATAGGCTGCTCCTTTTTTGAGGTATTTTAGGTGTTGGAGGTGATTTCCTGAAATTCCAGGAGCAGCAATTACTGTTTTATATGCTGTTGCAATGTTTTTGGAACTTTGGAGAAAGAAAAAGTCAAAACAACAGCACTTTTAAAAGGCAGAAAAACAGACAAAGGCAGCAAGCACATGGTCTGTGAGAGAGAGAGAGAAAGAAACCCACACTGCTAACTGACAGCAGTGAATCTGTGCAGTTACTACCTTTGCTGTTTGTATTCATGCATCGCTGGACATCAGAGTGTGTCTAGGAAAGCTTAACAAACAGCGAAATTCACAACTGATCTTGGAGGAACTTGTTGGGAGAGGTCACAGCACAGAAACAGATAATAGTTTTAAGTATAGCCTTGCTGTAAATCTACATTAATGAGCAGATTGGGTTCTTTCTTGATTATATATTTTTATTGAGATCTGTCTCTTGATTAAATTTTAAAAATATAAGCTACAAGTATTAAGTTAGACTAGAGCAGTATTTAGGAGAGTAATAAGATGGTGCTATTTTCTGAGTCTGTAGACTGGAAGGAGCACAACGGCCTTTAGTAGAGGGATATACTCTTCTTGTCAGATGTGGCCGTTTCGGGAGAGTTTAAGGGTTACTGAGGATTATATCTGCAATAAATTTTGTTGGTTGCGAATCCGGTCAGATTAAATAGATTGGTTGGAGTGACAGTTAGAGGCAATGAGGAATTCACAAGACCTGGGAGTTGTGATGGATGGCAGTTATAGGAAGGGAGAAAAGCCGCAGATAGTCAGGTAGATGGGTTAATTCCAAGAAAGGTAGGAGAGGTAGAAAGGTAGTACAGGAGTGTTCTGTGGCTAACCCCACTTCTAACAAGTATGCTGTTTTGGAAAATGTAGGAGGTAATGGTCCTTTAGGGGAACGCAGCACAAAAAGCCAAGTTTCTGGTATCAAGATTGGCTCTACTGTAATGAGGGATACATCGGGTTCCAAGCGATCGATTGTGTCAGGGAACTCTCTAGTCAGGGGCATAGACAGACGTTTCTGTGGCCAGCAATGAAAAATCAGCATGGTGTGTTGCCTCCCTGGTGCCAGGATCAAGGATGCCACAGATACGGTGTCACTCAAGGAGAAGAGGGACCAGCAGGAGGTCATTGTACACATTGGTACCAACAATATAGGAGGGGAAAAGGATGAGATTCTGAAGGGAGAATATAGAAACTTAGGCAGGAATTTAAAAAGAGATCATCAAGGATAGTAAATATATGGATTTCACCCGGTGTTACGAGCTAGTGAGGATAGGAATAGGAGGATAGAGTATGATGAATGCATAGCTGAAGAGCTGGTGTATGGGAGAAGGATTCATATTTTTGGATAATTGGAATCTCTTCTGAGATAGAAGTGACCTGTACAAGAAGGATGGATTGCACCTGAATTGGAAGGGGTCTTATATACTGGTATGGAGATTTCCTCGAGCTGCTTGGGAGGATTTAAACTGGTAAGGTCGGGGAGGATGGGACCCAAGGGAGATACTGCGGAAAGAGATCAATCTGAGACTGGTACCAGCCTCAGTGTTACCAGTGAGTCAAACAGCCAGGGCAGGCAGGGATAAAGCAGAGAACAAGGGAGGACTGATAACTGCATTTATTTCAATGCAAGGGGCCCAACAGGGAAGGCAGATGAACTCAGGGCATGGTTAGGAACATGGGAGTGGAATATCACAGCAATTTACAGAAACATAGCTGAGGACTAGCAGCTTAATGTTCCAGGATACAAATGCTATAGGAATGATAGAAAGGGAGGCAAGAGAGGAGGGGGAGTGGCATTTTTGATGAGCGATAGCATTTCAGCTGTACTTAGGGGGATATTTCCAGAAATACATCCAGGGAAGTTATTTGGGTGGAACTGAGAAATAAGAAAGGGATGATTACCTTATCGCGATTGTATATAGACCCCTGAATAGCCAGCAGGAAATTGAGAAACAAATTTGTAAGGAGATTTCAGTTATCTGTAAGAATAATAGGGTGGTTATGGTAGGGGATTTTAGCTTTCCAAACATAGACTGGGACTGCCATTGTATTAAAGGTTTAGAAGGAAGGAATTTGTTAAGTGCGTACAAGAAAATTTTCTGATTCACTTTGTGAATGTACTTACTAGAGAAGGTGCAAAACGTGACGCAGTTTTGGGAAATAAGACAGGGCAGGTGATTGAGGTGTCAGCAGGGGAGCACTTTGGGGCCAGCGACCATAATTCTATTTGTTTTAAAATAATGATGGAAAACAATAGACCAGATTTAACAATTGAAGTTCTAAACTGGAGTAAGGCTACTTTTGACAGTATTAGGCAAGAACTTCCAAAAGCTGATTGGGGGCAGATGTTCGCAGGTAAAGGGACGGCTGGAAAATGGGAAGCCTTCAGAAATTAGATAACAAGAGTCCAGAGATAGTATATTCCAGTCAGGGTGAAAGGAAAGGCTGGTAGGTGTAGGGAATGCTGGATGACTAAAGAAATTGAGGGTTTGGTTAAGAAAAAGAAGGAAGCATATGTAAGGTATAGGCAGGAGAGATTAAGTGAATTCTCAGAAGAGTATCAAGGCAGTAGGAGTATACTTAAGAGGGAAATCAGGAGGCAAAAAGGGGACATGAGGTAGCTTTGGCAAACAGGTTTAAGGAGAATCCAAAGGGTTTTAACAATTACATTAAGGACAAAAGGGTAACTAGGCAGAGAATAGGGCCCCTCAAAGATCAACAAGGCAGCCTTTGTGAGGAGCCACAGGAGATGGGGGAGAAACTAAATGAGTATTTTGCATCAGTGTTTACGGTGGAGAAGGTCATGGAAGGTATAGAATGTGGGGAAATAGATGGTGACATTTTGAAATATGTCCATTTTACAGAGGAGGAAGTGCTGGATGTCTTGAAATGCATAAAGGTGGATAAATCCCCAGGTCCTGATCAGATGTACCCGAGAACCCTGGGGGGAAGTGATTGCTGGGCCCCCTGCTCAGATATTTGTACCATCAATAGTCACAGGTGAGGTGCCAGAAGACTGGAGGTTGGCTAACGTGGTACCACTATTTAAGTAAGATGGTAAGGACAAGCCAGGGAATTACAGATCGATGAGCCTGACGTCGGTGGTGGGCAAGTTGTTGGAGGGAATCATGAGGGACAGGATTTACATGTATCTGGAAAGGCAAGGACTGATTAGGGATAGTCAACATGGCATTGTGCATGCGGAATCATGTCTCACAAACCTGATTGAGTATTTTGAAGAAGTAACAAAGAGGATTGATGAGGGCAGAGTGGTGGACATGATCTGCATGCACTTCAGTAAGGCGTTTGACAAGGTTCCCCATGGGAGACTGGTTAGTAAGGTTAGATCTCATGGAATACAGGAAGAACTAGCCATTTGTATACAGAACTGGCTCGAAGGTAGAAGATAGAGGGTGGCGGTGGAGGGTTGTTTTCAGACTGGAGGCCTGTGACCAGTGGAGTGCCACAAGGATTGGTGCTGGGTCCTCTACTTTTCATCATTTATATAAATGATTTGGATATGAACAAAGGAGGTATAGCTCGTACGTTTGCAGATGACACCAAAAATGGAGGTGTAGTGGACAGCGAAGAAAGTCACTTCAGATTACAACAGGATCTTGATCAGATGAGCCAATGGGCTGACGAGTGGCAGATGGAGTTTAATTTAGATAAATGTGAGGTGCTGCATTTTGGAAAAGCAAATCTTAGCAGGTCTTATACACTTAATGGTAAGGTCCTAGGGAGTGCTACTGAACAAACAGACCTTGGAGTGCAGGTTCATAGCTCCTTGAAAGTTGAGTCGCAGATAGATAGAATAGTGAAGAAGGGCGTTTGGTATGCTTTCCTTTATTGGTGAGAGTATTGTGTATAGGAGTTGGGAGTTCATGTTGCGACTATACAGGACATTGGTTAGGCCACTTTTGGAACATTGTGTGCAATTCTGGTTTCCTTATCAGAAGGATGTTGTGAAACTTGAAAGGGTTCAGGAAAGATTTATAAGGATGTTGCCAGGGTTTGAGGATTTGAGCTACAGGGAAAGGCTGAATAGGCTGGGGCTGTTTTCTTGGAGCGATGGAGGCTGAGGGGTGACCTCATAGAAGTTTATGAAGTCATGAGGGGCATGGATACTGCTTAGTGGGCGGCATGGTGGCACAGTGGTTAGCACTGCTGCCTCACAGCGCCGAGACCCGGGTTCAATTCCCGCCTCAGGCGACTGACTGTGTGGAGTTTGCACGTTCTCCCCGTGTCTGCGTGGGTTTCCTCCGGGTGCTCCGGTTTCCTCCCACAGTCACAAAGATGTGCAGGTCAGGTGAATTGGCCATGCTAAATTGCCTGTAGTGTTAGGTAAGGGGTAAATGTGGGGGTATGGGTGGGTTACGCTTCGGCGGGTCGGTGTGGACTTGTTGGGCCGAAGGGCCTGTTTCCACACTGTAATGTAATCTAATCTAATCTGTAATCTAATCTAATCTAATCTAGTCAGAGTCAGGATTCTCTGCTCATAAAGGGTAAAGAGCCAAATGATAGTCAGCAAACAAAATGCTTTGACTCTTTCTGCCCTAACGTGAACTGATTTGAACCTGGAATGAGAAGAGGCAGATATTATGGGAGATGAAAGTGGGTGTCACAATTATTACTGTGGGTGCAAGTAGGGAAGTGTCCTGAGTGAGTGAGTAGGCCACATAGAGGATGTGCAGTTGTTGTGGTGTTGCAGGTTGGTGTGAATGAGGACAAGTGGGAAAGATGTTGTATGCATTACAGAGTGTGGTAGAGCATTGGTGGGAAGTGAGTCCATTACCAAATTAGAGTGAGTGTGAGGTATCAGACAGAAAATGGTGACAATTTCACTGATGGAATGGAGAAGGCCATTGACATTTTCTGTACATTGCTGGGCATTCTTCCAGACAACCAGGACTGCTATCATATGGGTACCAATTTCAGACCAGATTGGCTTGGTCTGGCATCTGTGGCCTCCACCACTGGTCTCAAGGGAAGAGGAAGTCCAGTCTGTGCATCATCAATGGAGAAAGTGAGGACTGCAGATGCTGGAGATCAGAGCTGAAAATGTGTTGCTGGAAAAGTGCAGCAGATCAGGCAATATCCAAGGAGCAGGAGAATCGACGTTTCGAATCGAAGAAGGGCTCATGCCCGAAATGTCGATTCTCCTGCTTCTTAGATGCTGCCTGACCTGCTGTGCTTTTCCAGCAACACATTTTCAGCCATCATCAATGGAGCTCCAGTATCATTTCTGCAAGGCAGGGTGGCCCTGTCTACCATGCCTGGGGCAAATGTCAGAGCAACTCTGAATGCCAATCCTTGTTCAGGTGCACAACAATCCTTTTAAATATGGCAACAGCACCAGTGATGCTGATCAATTCTGAGATTTGGTGAGTGGTGAATTGCTCTGGGGTCGGTGTGTGGTAAGATGAGACAGCAATCCAACATGATACTTCACCATGATGGCTGATGCACTAATTACTGTGGTAAATCTGGAATGATATTGCAAGAAAACTTTCAGCTTCATGCATTAAACTCAACATGACTTGCACTTTGCTAAAAAAGACCTTCAACAATCAGCCTAAAAAATTTATGAAACTTGCAACCTAAGTGTAAACAAGAATTAAGGTTATTGGTAAGAAACTAATAAAGCAAACATTTTCTGTAATTTAGGGAATTGGTTGCCCACCAAGCAACTTTTAGATGGCTTATTCAGGATACCTTACATCTTGAAAGCTTGTATTTTCTGGGATCTCAAATCTCTTTTTAAAAAATTGTTGCACTCCGCAGAGTGATCCTAATGATCTTTGTGGGGTAGATTTTCCATTCTCTAACAGCTGTTTAAATCTGGGGCCAAGGCAAAGACATCCCCCAGGGTCCAGGAGTGCTGATATTAGCAAGCAAGATAAAGAGCTAATCTCACAAACTGCAAAATAGGAAAAGTCAAAGGCACGGATTATCATGCATTTGTAACATAAATATTCATAAAGCAAATAAATATTCATAATTGGATTAAGATAGATGCTATAATGTTATAAATAAACCAAAAATTTCAAAAGATGTGATTTGTTTCTTGTCATAATAGAAACATGCAGCAATAAATGAAGCTTTTTGGTACCGGCGAAATTATTCTGTAATCATTACAAGTTTAACATACTGTTAAAAAACTGGTATATGTAATTCAAAAAGGTAGAATATTTCCCAAATGTTTTACAACCAAACAGCACAAAAACTGCCAGGTTTTATCAATTCATGACTGCCTAGGAATTGCACACTGAGGTGACCTCAAAGGTGAACTCTTTGGAGGAGCAGAGAATCACTGACAGCAACTATTGGATTTCCTCTCTGTTCAGCAGATTCACAGACACCCAACATCGCTCTCAGTTTTATTTGAATAGTAACAACACACACAACTGTTTTGCACCACTTAAATACCTTAAAATCTGGTTCTAAGCCTTATAGGCAGAATCAGTGAATTGTTACAGTGCATAAGGAGCCATTCAGCCCATCATAAGTGCATCAACCCTTCAAATGAGCATCACTAATGCCAACCTCCTCTTTATTCCCTTTTCCTTGCACACTATTTCTATGCAAATAGTCATTCATTGGTCTCTTCAATGTCTCAATTGAATCTACCTCCACCACAATTCCAAGCAGTTCATTCCATTCCCTAACTACTTACTGAGTGAAAAAGTTTTTTCTCACATCACTCTTGCTGCTTTTACACATCACTTTCAATCTAAGTCCTTGCATTCTTGTTCCTTTTTTGAGTTAGAGCAACTTCCCCTAATCTATTATACCCAGCCTACTCATGACTTTGAAAACCTCAAATCAGATCTCCGGTCACCTTATTTTGTCCTCAGATAGAACAGTCCCAACATCTTCAATCTATTCTCATAACTAAGTTTCCCATTCCAGGCACCATTCTTGTAAATCACTTTTACACTATCTCTAATACATTCGTCTCTTTCCCATAATATAGTGTGCACAACTGAACACAATTAGTTTTCAATCCACAATTTACAGTGGAACATCGGAGGCTGAGGGGTGACCTTACAGAGCTTTATAAAATCATGAGAGTTATGGATAGGATAAATGAACAAAGTCTCTTCGCTGGGGTGGGAATGTCCAGAACTAGAGAGCATCAGTTTAGGGTGCGAGGGGAAAGATATAAAAGAGACCTAAGGGGCAACTTTTTCACACAGAGGGTGGTACGTGTATGGAATGAGAACAATAAAATAAAGAGGAAAACTTTGCTACTAATTAAACCTATATCATGGAGATTCTTGGGCTAAATTCAAAACCACTGAAGCCTAAAATGTGGATCACAATGTACTATTAACCCATTTAAATTGAACATAATGGACTAACCTGCACAATTGCAATAAAACTGCCCCTAGTATACAGTAGTTTCACAAAAGTGAATTCCCTGACAAGAAAATTCATACAGCAGTCAGTATGCTAATTGACTGGATCCTTTCCATGTGGTGGCAATGAAAAGATTAGATTAGATTACTTACGGTGTGGAAACAGGCCTTTCGGCCCAACAAGTCCACACCGCCCCGCCGAAGCGCAACCCACCCATGCCCCTACATTTACCCCTTACCTAACACTACGGGCAATTTAGCATGGCCAATTCACCTGACCTGCACATCTTTGGACTGTGGGAGGAAACCGGAGCACCCGGAGGAAACCCACGCAGACACGGGGAGAACGTGCAAACTCCACACAGTCAGTCGCCTGAGGCAGGAATTGAACCTGGGTCTTTGGTGCTGCGAGGCAGCAGTGCTAACTGCTGTGCCACCATGCCGCCCTCAAAGGAATGATAAAATCTATCTGTGCATCAATCCAAAGCAGCTTAACAAACCCACAAGCTTAATCACTTCCCATGTTTAAACATAGACAATGAGCTTCCTCAACTAGTGAAACTAAAACTGCACACCAGTATGAACAAAACTATGAATGGATTTCTCTTATGCTGTCTTTCAATGACAGTATATTACAATATTGCTTGAAAGGATATGATTCAAGCTCTGCACAAAGCCCTGCACCAAGCTGCTGCCAAACTCCTCCATGCCCCATTGACAAAGATCAGAGACAGACCTGTTAATGTATCAAGCATAATTGCATGAATAGTCATTGTCACCTTCCTATATCCAACCTACCAAAGTCATCATCTGTGTCTGCTGCCCTCTGATGACATTGCATCTACATTGGTGTTCTCTCATGACCTGGTTGTATGCTTGATGACTTGTCAGGGAGCAGATCCCACCTCTATGCACTAATATATTCTAATAAACTACAAGTCCAATATCCAAGCAGGTGGCTATGAAAGTCAAACCACTTCTCTCTCACCGCTAGAGCAGGCGATGCATCTGGATTACCTGAAAGGAGAAAAACACAAAGATAAAGTTATGGTCAAGGGTGCAGCGGAAAGGGTGAGTAAGGTATGCATGCTAAAACCATATACAGCTTGGCATCATTAGAGAATATGCATTGAGGGATAAGTTGAGTCATAGAGATGTACAGCACAGAAACAAACCCTTTGGGTCCAACCAGTCCATGCCGACCAGGTATCCCAACCCAACCTACTCCCACGTGCCAGACCCAGCCCATATTCCTCTAAATCCTTTCTATTCCTATACCCATCCAGATGCCTTTTAAATATTGCAATTGTACCAGTTTCCACCACTTCCTCTGGCAGCTCATTCCATACACGTACCACCCTCTGCGTGAAAAAGTTGCCCCTTAGGTCTCTTTTATACCTTTCCCCTCTCACCCTAAACTAATGTTCTCTAATTCTGGACATCCCCACCCCAGCGAAGAGACTTTGTTCATTTATCCTATCCATACCCCTCATGATTTTATAAACCTCTGTAAGGTCACCCCTCAGCCTCCAATGTTGCAGTGTAAACAACCTCAAACTATTCAATCTTCCCCCATAGCTCAAATCCTCCAAACCTGGTAACATTCTTGTAAATCTTTTCTGAACCCTTTCACATTTCACAACATCCTTTCGATAGGAAGGAGACCAGAATCGCATGCAATATTCCAACAGTGGCCTAACCAATGTCCTGTACAGCCGCAACATGACCGCCCAATTCCTGCACTCAATAGTCTAACCAATAAAGGAAAGCATACCAAACGCCTTCATCATTATCCTATCTACCTGCGACTCTATTTTTAAGGAGCTATGAACCTGCACTCCAAGGTCTGTTTGTTCAGCAACACTCCCTAGAACCTTACCATTAAATGTATAAGTCCTGTTCAGATTTGCATTTGTAAAATGCAGCATCTCGCATTTATCTAAATTAAACTCCATCTGCCACTCCTCAGCCCATTGGCCCATCCGATCAAGATCCCGTTGTAATCTGAGGCAACCTTCTTCGCTGTACACGACACCTCCAATTTTGGTATTATCTGCAAACTTACTAACTATACCTTTTATGCTCACATCCGAATCATTTACATAAATGACGAAAAGAGTTGACACAGCACCGATCCTTTTGGCACTGGTCACTGGCCTCCAGTCTGAAAAGCAACCCTCCACCACCATTCTCTGTCTTCTACCTTTGAGCCAGTTCTGTATCCAAATGGCTAGTTCTCCCTGTATTCTCTGAGATCTAACCTTGCTAACCAGTCTCCCATGTGGAACCTTGTCAAAGACCTTACTGAAGTCCAAATCCTCACGTCCACCACACTACCCTCATCAATTCTCTTTGTTACTTATTCAAAAAACTCAATCAAGTTTGTCAGACATGATTTCCCACACATGAAGCCACATCGACTATCCCTAATCAGTCCTTGCCTTTCCAAATACATGTATATCTCATCTCTCAGGATTCCCTCTAACAACTTGCCCACCACTAATATCAGGCTCACTGGTCTACAGTTCCCTGGCTTGTCCTTACCACCCTTCTTAAAGAGTGTGTCACGTTAGCCAACCTCCAGTCTTCCGGAACCTCATCTGTGACTATCGATGATACAAATATCTCAGCAACGGGCCCAGCAATCACTTCCCTAGCTTCCCAGACAGTTCTAGGGTACAGCTGATCAGGTGCAAGGGAATTATTCACTTTTATGTGTTTCAAGACATCCAGCTGTAATATGGACATTTTTCAACTTGTCACCATGTATTTCCCTACATTCTATATCTTCCATGTCCTTTTCCACAGTAAACACTGATGCAAAATACTCGTTTAGTATCTTCCTCTGTCTTCTGCGGCTCTACACAAAGGCTGCCTTGCTGATCTTTGAGGGGCCCTATTCTCTCCCTACTTAACCTTTTGTCATAGAACATAGAACATAGAACATAGAAGAATACAGCGCAGTACAGGCCCTTCGGCCCTCGATATTGCGCCGATCCAAGCCCACCTACACTAGCCCACTATCCTCCATATGCCTATCCAATGCCCGCTTTGAGGGCGAGTCCACCACTGCTACTGGCAGGGCATTCCATGAACTCACGACTCGCTGAGTAAAGATGTCCTTAATGTATTTGTAAAAACCCTTTAGATTCTCCTTAACTCTATTTTCCAAAGCCATCTCATATTCTCTTTTTGCCCTCCTGACTTCCCTCTTAAATATACTCTTCTAAGGATTCATTTGTCTATACTTGACATATGCTTCCTTCTTTTTCTTAACCAAACCCTCAATTTCTTTAGTCATCCAGCGTTTCTTACACCTACCAGCCTTTCCTTTCACCCTAACAGGAATATACTGTCTCAGGACACTCGTTATTTCATTTCTGAAGGCTTCCCATTTTCCAGCCGTCCCTTTACCTGCGAACATCTGCCCCCAATCAGTTTTTGAAAGTTCTTGCCTAATACCATCAAAATTGGCCTTTCTCCAATTTAAACCTTCAACTTTTCTGATCTATCCTTTTCCATCACTATTTTAAAACTAATAGAATTATGGTCGCTGGCCCCAAAGTGCTCTCCCACTGACACCTCAATCACCTGCCCTGCCTTATTTCCCAAGAGTAGGTCAGGTTTTGCAGCTTCTCTAGTAGGTATATCCACATATTGAATCAGAAAATTTTCGTGTACACCCTTAACAAATTCCTCTCCATCTAAACCCTTAACACTATGGCAGTCCCAGTCTATGTTTGGAAAGTTAAAATCCCCTACCATAACCACCCTATTTTTCTTACAGATAACTGAGAGCCCCTTACAAATCTGTTTCTCAATTTCCCTCTGACTATTAGGGGGTCTATAATACAATCCCAATAAGATGATCATCCCTTTCTTATTTCTCAGTTCCACCTAAATAACTTTCCTGGATGCATTTCTGGGAATATCCTCCCTCAGTACAGTAATGCTATCCCTCATCAAAAATGCCACTACCCCTCCTGTCATGCCTTCCTTTCTGTCCTTCCTGTAGCATTTGTATCCTGGAACATTAAGCAGCCAGTCCTGTCCATCCCTGAGCCACATTTCTGTAATTGATATGATATCGCAGTCCCATATTCCTAACCATGTCCTGAGGTCATCTGCCTTCCCGGGTTAGGCCTCTTGCATTGAAATAAATGCAGTTTAATTTATCAGTCCTACCCTATTCTCCGCTTTGGCCCTGCCTGCCCTGACTTTTTGACTCGCTTCTTTTCTCAACTGTACCCATCTCAGATTGATCTCTTTCCTCACTATCTCCCTGGGTCCCACACCTCCCACCTTAATAGTTTAAATCCTCCTGAGCAGCTCGAGGAAATTTCCCTGCCAGTATATTAGTCCCCTTCCAATTCAGGTGCAATCCGTCCTTCTTGTTCAGGTCACTTCTATCCAGAAGAGATTCCAATGATCCAAAAATGTGAATCCTTCTCCCAAACACCAGCTCCTCAGTCATGCATTCATCTGCTCTATCCTCCTATTCCTACCCTCACTACCTTGTAGCACCGGGAGTAATCCAGATATTACTATCCTCGAGGATCTCCTTTTTAAATTACTGCCTAACTCTCTATATTCTCCTTTCAGAATCTCATCCTCTTCCCTTCCTATGTCATTGGTTCCAATGTGTACAATGATCTCCTGCTGGTCGCTCTCCCCTTTGGGAACATCCCGTACCTTCTCTGAGACATCTTTGATCCTGGCACCAGGGAGGCAACCCACCATTCTGATTTTTCACTGCTGGCCACAGAAATATCTGTCTGTGCCTTGGACTAGAGAGTGCACGAACAAAATTGATCTCTTGGAACTCAATGTACCCCTCATTGCATTAGAGCCAGTCTCAATATGGCTGTTCTTGCTACATTCCGTTGAGAATCCAACACCCCGTATAGTTTCCAAAACAGCAAACTTGTTTGAAATGTGGATAGCCACAGAAGACTCCTGTACTACCTGCCTACCTCTCTTACCTTTCCTGGAGTTAACCCATCTATGTGACTGTATCTACAACTTTTTTTCCCTTCCTGTAACTGCCATCCATCACATCCCATTGCTCTTGTAAATTCCTCATTGCCTCTGTCTCTCCAACCAATCCATTCGATCTGATAGGATTCGCAACCAATGGCATTTATTCCAGATATAACCCTCAGTAATACGTAAACTCTCCCTAAACTTCCATATCCGACGTCAAGAGCATGTCACTCTACTAAAGGCCATTTTTGCTTCTTCCAACCTATAGACCCAGAAAATAGCATTTCTTATTTCTCTACAATAACTGCTCCAGGCTAACATAATACTCACGCCTTATGTTTTTAAGTTTAATCAAGAGACATATCTCAATAAATCATATAATCAAGAAATAACCCACTCTATTCATTACTGCAGACTTACTGTAAGGCCACACTTAAAAATATCCACTTACCTGTTTCTGTGCTGTGACCTCTCCCAAACAGGTTCCTCCAAGATTAGTTGTGAATTTCACTGTTTGTTAATTTTCCCAGACGCACTCTGATGTCCAGCGATACATGAATTCAACAGCAAAGGCAGTAACTGTGCAGGTTCACTGCTGTGTCAGTTAGCAGTGTGGGTTTCTTTCTTTCTCTCTCTTTCCTGCACTGACCTCACCATGTGCTGCCTTTATCTCTTCCTCTCCCTTTTAAAAGTGCTGTTGTTTTGAGTTTATTTTTCTCCGAAGTTCCAAAACAATGCAACAACATATAAAGCAGTAATTGTTGCTCCTGTAATTTGAGGAAATCACCTCCAACACCTAAAATACCTCAAAAAAAGGAGCAGCCTATTACAGCCAGAAATGTTTCCTGTCCTCCATCTTGAATTACCCAGAAATTGGATGTGTGAAGGAGGATTAAATATCAACACATTATATCATATTTTTTCCTTTTAGCCCTTTCACTGAAATGGCTCCAGTCATGACTCTACCAATGATAGCAAGCTCAGTCTCCATTGGGGTGAGCACATTCAGCTATGTCTGACCCCATCAATGTAAAGGGAACAATACAGCACAGGAACAGGCCCTCCGGCCCACCATGTGGGCGGCACGGTGGCACAGTGGATAGCACTGCTGCCTCACAGCGCCAGAGACCCGGGTTCAATTCCTGCCTCAGGCAACTGTGTGGAGTTTGCACATTCTCCCCGTGTCTGCGTGGGTTTCCTCCGGGTGTTCCGGTTTCCTCCCACAGTCCAAAGATGTGCAGGTCAGGTGAATTGGCCATGCTAAAATTGCCCGTAATGTTAGGTTAAGAAGTAAATGTAGGGGTATGGGTGGGTTGCGCTTCGGCGGGTCGTTGTGGACTTGTTGGGCCGAAGGGCCTGTTTCCACACTGTAAGTAATCTAATCTAAAAAAAAATGTCTGTGCTGACCATGATGCTTCTCTAAACTAATCCCATCTGCCTGCGCATGGTCCATATCCCTTTATTTCCTGCCTGTTCATGTGTCTCTCTAAATGCATCCTAAACATCGCTATTGTGTCTGCTTCTAACATCTGCCTTGGGAGAGCTTTCCAGACACCCTCCACTCTCTACGTAAAAAAAAACTTTCCTCACAAATCTCCTTTAAACTTTCCTCCTCTCACTTTAACCTGTGCTCCCTAGCACTTGACATTTCCACCCTGGGAAAACGACCCTCACTATCCACCCTATATGTTCTAGTCAGAGTAGAAATGAAAGAATAGGTAGGATGAATGTGTGGCTTGAGAGATGGTGCACGAGGGAAGGGTTCAGATTTTTGGGACATGGGAACTGGTTCTGGGGGAGGTGGGCCTTTTACAAATTGTATGGTCTATACCCGGGATGGACTGGAAGCAATGTCCTACGGGGGGCTTTTGCTAACGCTGTGGAGAGGGTTCATACTAATGGGGCAGGAGGATGGGAACTAAATGAGGAGGTTAGTTGACAGGAAGGAGGTAGTACTAAAGCCTATGAGGAACTAGATAATGAGGTCAGCATGACTAAGGGGAAATGTACATCCACCAACATCATTTATTGTATCCGTTGCTCCTGATGCAGTCTCCTCTATATTGGGGAGACTGGACGCCTCCTAGCAGAGCGCTTTAGGGAACATCTCCGGGACACCCGCACGAGTCAACCACACTGCCCTGTGGCCCAACATTTCAACTCCCCCTCCCACTCAGCCGAGGACATGAAGGTCCTGGGCCTCCTTCAACGCCGCTCCCTCACCACCCGATGCCTGGAGGAAGAACGCTTCATCTTCCACCTCGGAACACTTCAACCCCAGGGCATCAATGTGGACTTCACTAGTTTCTTCATTTCCCTTTCCCCCACCTCAGCCCAGTTCCAGCCTTCCAGCTCAGCACCATCCCCATGACCTGTCCTACCTGCCGATCTTCCTTTCCACCTATCTGCTCCACCCTCCTCCCTGACCTATCACCTTCATCCCCACCCCCACTCACCGATTGTACTCTATGCTACTTTCTCCCCACCCCCACTCTCCTCTCATTTATCTCTCCACCCTTCAGGCACTCTGCCTCTATTCCTGATGAAGGGCTTTTGCCCGAAACGTCGATTTTCCTGCTCCTCGGATGCTGCCTGAACTGCTGTGCTTTTCTAGCACCACTCTAATCCAGAATCTGGTTTCCAGCATCTGTAGTCATTGTTTTTACCTAAGGGGAAATGTAGCCAGGGAGCAGATGATGAACACAAAGGGACAAGTGATCTGAGGTGCACTTGTTTTAATGCGAGAAGTGTAGTAGGTAAAACGTAGGGCTTGGATTAGTAACTGGGAGTATGATGTTATTGCTATTACTGAAATTTGGTCGAGGGAAGGGCATGATTAGTAACTAAATATCCCAGGATATAGATGCTTCAGGCAGGATAGAGAGGGAGTTAAAAGAGGTGGAGGAGTTGCATTACTGGTCAGACAGGGTATCACAGTTGTGCTGAAGGAGGGCACTATAGAGAACTCGAGCAGTGAGGCAATATGGGCAGAGTTCAGAAATAGGAAGGGTGCGGTAACAATGTTGGGGCTGTACCACAGGCCTATCAACAGCAAGCGTGAGATAGAGGTACAAATATGCAAACAGATTTTGAATGATGTAGGAGCAACATGGTGGTGGTGACAGATTTTAATTTTCTCAACACTAACAGGGATTCACTTGGTTTTAGAGGCCCAGATGGAGCATAATTTGTCAGAAGCATCCAGGAGGGTTTTATACAGCAGTATGCAAATAGTCCAACTTGGGAAGGGGGCATACTGGACCTGTTGTTGGGAAATGAGCCTGGTTAGGTGGTTGAAGTTTCAGTAGGGGATTACTTTGGGAAGAGTAATCACAATTCTGTAAGTTTCAGAATACTCGTGGACAAAGATGAGAGTGGTCCTAAAGGAAGAGTGCTAAATTGGGGGAAGGCCAATTATAGCAAAATTCAGCAGGAGCTGGGAAGTGTGGACTGAGAGCAGTTGTTTGAAGGTAAATCCACATTTGATATGTGGGAGTTTTTAAAGAGAGGTTGATTAGAGTGCAGAACAGACATGTCCCTGTGAAAATGATGGATAGAAATAGCAAGATTAGGGAACCATGGGTGACAGGTGAAATTGTGAGACAAGCTAAGAGGAAAAAGGAAGCATACATAAAGTCTAGGTGACTGAAAACAGATGAAGCTTTGGAAGAATATCAGGAACACATGATCAATCTGAAACAAGGATTTTAGAGGGCTAAAAGGGATCATGAAATATCTTCATCAACAGTGTTAAGGAAAATCCCAAAGCCTTTTGTTCATATATAAAGAGCAAAAGGGTAACTAGAGAAAGGGTTGGCCCACTCAAAGACAAAGAAGGAAAGTTATGCATGGACTCAGAAGAAAATGGATGAGATTTTTAATGACTACTTTGCATTGCTATTCACTGAGGAGAGGGACATGATGGATGTTGAGGTTAAGGATGGATGTTTGATTACTCTAAGCCAAATCAGCATAAGGAGGGAGGAAGTGTTGGGTATTCTAAAAGGTATTAAGTTGGACAAGTCACCAGGTCCAGGTTACTTAGGTAAGCAAGAGAGGAAATAGCTGGGGCCTTTGCAGCATCCTTGAACACAGTTGATGTCCTGGAGGACTGGAGAATTGCTCATGTTGTCCCCTTGTTTAAGAAGGGTAGCAGGGATAATCCAGGCAATGTTAGACCAATGAACCTGATGTCAGTGGTAGGGAAGCTGCAGGAGAAGATACTGAGGGCTGGGATCTTGGAAGGAACTGGCCTTATCAGAGATAGGCAACATGGTTTTGTGCAGGGAAGGTCATGTCTTCCCAACTTAATGGAATTCTTTGAGAAAGTGACAAAGTTGGTTGATGAGAGAAGCGCAGTAGATGTTATTATATGTGGACTTCAGTCAGGTGTTTAATAAGGTACCCCCTTGTAGACTGATGGAGAAGTGAAGTCACATGGGATCCAGGGTGTACTCACTAGGTGGATAGAGAACTGGCTGGGCAGCAGGAAACAGAGTAATCGTGGAAGGGGATTTCTCAAAATGTAGAACTGTGACCAGTGGTGTTCCACAGGGATCCATGTTTGGACCACTTTTGTTTGTGACATACAAAAATGATCTGGAAGAAGTTATAGTTGGTCTGATTAGCAAGGTTGCAGATGACACTAAGATTGGTGGAGTGGCAGATAGTGAAGGGGACTGTCAGAGAATGCAGAATATAGATAAATTGGAGAGCTGGGCAGAGAAATGGTAGATGAAGTTCAATCCAAGCAAATGAGAAGTGATGCATTTTGAAAGATCCAATTCAAGAGCAAACTGAACGGTAAATAGAAAAGCCCTGGGGAAAATTAATGTCTACAGAGATCTGGGTGTTCAGGTCCATTGTACTCTGAAGATGGCAATGCAAGTTGATAGAGTGGTCAAGAAGGCATATGGCATGCTTCCCTTTATCAGACAGGATACTGCTTATAAGAGTTGGCAGTTGGCATGTTATGGTTGTATAGGACTTTGGTTCGGCCACATTTGGAATACTGCGTGCAGTTCTGGTTGCCATATTACCAAAAGGATGTGGATGCTTTGAAGAGGTTCACCAGGATGTTTTCTGGTATGGAGGGCACTTGCAATGAAGAGAGATTGAGTAGATTAGGATTATTTCCATTAGAAAGATGGAGGTTAAAGGGGGGACCTAATTGAGGTCTACAAAATTATGAGAGGTATAGACATGGTAGATAGCAAGAATTTTTTTTCCAGAGTGGGAGACTCAATTACTAGGTGTCACAAGCTCAAGGTGAGAGGGAAAAGGTTTAAGGGATATGCATGGAAAGTAGTTTACACAGAGAGTGGTGGGTGCCTGGAACGCATTGCCAGCTGAGATGGTAGAGGCAGCCACGATAGCATCATTTAAGATTTCTCTCGACAGATACATGACTGGGCATGGAGCAGAGGGAAACAGATCCTTAGAAAATATGCGATAGATTTAGATCGAGGATCTGGATCGGTGCAAGCTTAGAGGGCCACAGGGCCTGTTCTTGTCTTGTAATTTTCTGTGTTCTTTGTTCTATCTATGCCCCTCATAATTTTATTTATTTCTATCAGGTCACCCTTCAGCTTCTGGCGCTCCAGTGAAAACAATCCAAGTTTATCCAATCTCTCCTTACAGCTATAACACTCCAATCCAAGCAACATTGTGGTAAACCTGTTCTGCACTCTCTCAAAACTACCACATCCTTCTTATAGTGTGACAACCAGATCTGTGCACAGTGCTCCAAATGTGGCCTGAACAAAGTCTTATATAGTTGCAATATGACTTGTCAATTTATATTCAATTTGTTGCTGTTGCCTCCATTTTGGTGCCACCTTCTCCTTCAAGACAAAGGGAAGCATGTCAGTGAGTGTGGTGCATTGGGTTTATAACAGTACTGACATGGTGGAATAGATGGCAGTATATGAGATGCAAGGTTTGCAGAGATGCGAGGTGGTGCTTTTGAAATTATGCATGTCAGATGTAACTCAATGATGGGAGATAGATGAGACAGATAGGATTTAAAGCACTGATTCAATTGTTAGCACATAGCATTTGAAGATGTGCACACTGACCTTAACCACTTGTGTGAGGTTATATTCCATCCAGAACCTTGGGGTTACGTTGTTAATGTTAAATTATTGAGTTACATGGTCCCACTGCCTTCTCAGTGTTTCACAGGCAGCCCTCAGGCTTTTCTATGGATAGAGGACTCTCCGTCCCTGTCAATAACCTGTAGCAAAGCGTTCAATGCTCCATTGGAAGACTTGAATGTGTTCCCTGCTCTGTTGTGTATTCAGTGTGTCCCTTTAAGTCAAATTCGCTTGCTTCTGAATTGCAGCACCTACTGTAGCCAAAATACATCTCTGTTTTAAGAGGTGGAAGGCTGGCTCTAAGTTGAATATATAGCATAAACCTGTGCTGGATTAGTGGTGCTGGAAGAGCACAGCAGTTCAGGCAGCATCCAAGGAGCAGCGAAAACGACGTTTCGGGCAAAAGCCCTTCATCAGGAATAAAGGCAGAGAGCCTGAAGTGTGGAGAGATAAGCTAGAGGAGGGTGGGGGGGGGGAGAAAGTAGCAAAGAGTACAATAGGTGAGT
>NC_057723.1:30769657-30782190 GCF_004010195.1 Chiloscyllium plagiosum | reverse complement strand
GAGGGTGGGTCGTAGGGGGGCGTGGACCTGACCAGGTAGTCACGGAGGGAACGGTCTTTGCGGAAGGCGGAAAGGGGTGGGGAGGGAAATATATCCCTGGTGGTGGGGTCTTTTTGGAGGTAGCAGAAATGTCGGCGGATGATTTGGTTTATGCGATGGTTGGTAGGGTGGAAGATGAGCACCAGGGCGTTCTGTCCTTGTTACGGTTGGAGGGGTGGGGTCTGAGGGCGGAGGTGCGGGATGTGGACGAGATGCGTTGGAGGGCATTTTTAACCACGTGGGAAGGGAAATTGCGGTGTCTAAAGAAGGAGGCCATCTGGTGTGTTCTGTGGTGGAACTGGTGCCTTTCACTGACTTGTAACCTGTACTGAGGCATGCAGGTATGTGAATATGTAAATTAGTAGACTGCACAAAGTTTGATTTCAACATTGGAACAAAGGTGGATTGGTCAATCACACACCACAAACCCCATACTCTTTTCAGGCCTTATCCAATCTTTCTTCCACTGCAGTCCAACAAAACATAACAAGAAAATGTAAAAGCTCGATTCCTTGGGGGCTTTAATAGTTGTAGGTCATTGCAGGAGCAGATATTTCACTGACCCCTGATTGTACACTTCACCAGTGCTTACTTAATGAGATCAAGATTATTTAATTATTTCTGGTCTGTGTCAAACCATTTGTATTAATAGGACTGGACAAAGCCATTTTGGGTTTATGAAAGGCAAATTTTGCTTAAATAAATCTGCTTGAGTTTCTTCAGGAAGGAAATTGTAGAATAGATAAGAGAACCACAGGGTGTCATTTATTTGAATTTTCAGAAGGCGTTTGATAAGATGTACGTAAGAGATTAGTGGGCCAAGTTAAAGCCCATGGGATAAGGAGTATTATATTGGCATGAATCAAGAGTTGGTTGACCTACAGCAAACAGAACGGGAACCAATGATCTTTTTTGGAGTGGCAGGCAGTGACTAATGGGATACCTAAGATTCAGTACTTGGGATCCAGCTATTCATGATATATATAAATGACCTGGATGAGGGAACCAAATGTCACATTTCCAAGTCTGTTCATGATACAAAACTGGGTGGGATTGTGAGTTATGAGAAGGCTGTAAGGAGGCTTCAAAGTTGAACAAGTGGACAAACACATGGCAAATGCACTATAATGTGACTAAATGTGAAGTTATTTACTTTGGTGTGAAAAAACAGGAAGGAAGATTATTATTTAAATGGTGATATATTGGGAAGTGTGAATGCTCAAACGGAGCAGGTATTCTTGTACACCAGGCAATGAAAGGTGACAAGCAGATGAAGCAAACAATTAGGAAGGCAAATGATACATCAGCATTCAATACAAGACAATTGGAGTTATCCTGAATTCTTACAGTTATACAAGGCGTTGGTGAGACCACACATGGAGTATTGCAAGTGGCTTTGGTCTCCTTACCTAAGAAAGTATATACTTGGTATACAGGGAGCTTCAATAGGCTGATACTGGGGATGTCAGGACTGTCTTATAAGGAGTGATTGACTTGACTGGCCTTCATTCATCACAGTCTATACGGATGAAAGGGGATCTGATTGAAAAGTATAAAATTCTAACAGGGTCAGACAGACTAGATGGAGGGAGGATTATTTCCCTGATTGGGGAGTTTAGATCCAGGAGACACATTCTTACGCTTTGGGACAGACCATCAGGACTGAGATGAGGAAAATGTTCCTCATTCAAAGCATGATGAACCTGTGGAATTGTTTACCACAGAAGGCTGTGCATTCAAGTCACTTAATATAAACAAAAAAGAGATAGATACATTTTTAGCTTATAATGGCATCAAGGGTATGGGGAGGGTATTGAGATAGAGAATTGACCTTCATCATATGGTGCAGGAGGCTTGAAGGGCCCCTACTCCCGCTCCTAGTTTCTACTTTCAATGAAAACACCAATGGCCAACTAAGTCACACACAATACATTTCCACATCATTGTCCTGGTAATAGATCTGGAATTATTTTAAGTGACCCAGGTTTCCACATACTTGGGAAAAGCAACAAAGAAGTTGAGACCCAAATGTTTGTAAGCTCAAATACCTGTGTCCTATTAGTTTAATACAGAATGCTACAATTGTGTTCTAGTATGTCTACTACATCTGGTAATGTCTAATGAGCAAGGCTCACAGTGATAACGATGTAGGAATGGAGAAATATGAAAAGAAGCAACGGTCATACAGAGATGTTAGAAAGATGAAGATCAGCAAACAACAGGGAACGGCAAGAGAAGGGGATGAAGGATGCCAGGGTTGGAGGTGCAGCAAGGTTTGGGGAGAAAGACATGAAAGAGGGGGGACTGCAAAAGACACCACAAGACAGGATTGGGAAATGATTTGTGGGCTTACACCTGAACAGAGAAATTAGATAGTTCACTTTTTCACAGTAGCAGTTTGGTGACATGTAACCATTGAAACTGCATCAGTCAGATAGATTCCATGTATCCGGAAGCTGCCAGGAACAATCAATCTACACCATTGTTTAAAGGTCATCGTAACCTAGATAAGTCAATCATGTGAATCCAGTAATCCTTTGGAGTTCTGGCAAATGACATTAATGTGAAATCTCAGAGCTGCAATTCGAAAGAAATATAATAAGGCATTCGCCTGCACTAAGTGCTACATTGAATGTACTGTTTAACTACTCAACAATTCCCCTTGCTGGTTTGGTCCCAAGACTGTTACTGGATACCCTGGAAAGGTACGTAACATTCTAGTTGTATTATGCAATTTGCACAACTATACTGTTGGGAGAGGAATCACAGCACCAAGAAGAGACTAAAGGAACAAAAGACAATTAACTTGGGCCTCAGTATTTACCAGCAACACCAGGGCATCAGAATGCTCAGCAAATCCACCGACAAAACAACATTTATTAATTTAGCTCCTTTAAAGTAGTACAATATTATAGGGAATTTCACAGGAACACAATCAAAGAAATTTGACACTGAAGCATGTATTGCAACCCTAATGCATTAGTGTTGGTGACCAAAGTTAGGTTTTATAAAGTACCCTATAGGAAGAGAGGCAGAAAGAATTAAGGAGGGAATTCCAGAGTTAAGGATCTTGACAGCTGAAAGCATGGCCACCAATAGTGGCATGGTTAAAATCGAGAAGGAAATTAAAGGACTGCAGAAAACCTAGAGGGTTGGAGTGATAGAGAGGAGCAAGGCCATGATGAGAGCTGAAAACAAGTATAAAAAGTTTAAAATTGAGGGGTTACTGAAAAGAAGCCAAGTGGGGGGTGATGTGTGAACTGTACTTGGTGCAGGTTATGACATGGACAGCAGAGTATTTCAATGACCCCCATGACTATAAAGGACAGAATTTGGGCTTCGAGCCAGGAGACAAGCAAAGGCATGAATGATGGTTTCAACAGCAGATGAGCTTGGATGCAGGGGAGCATTGGTGATGCTACAGAAGTGGAAATAGTGATGGCACTGGCACGTGGTTAGAAGCTTACCTCAAGGCCAAATATGATTAAAGGTTTAAACAGTTAGGCTCGGGCTCAGACAGCCATCAGAGAGAGGAGTGAAGTTGGTAATTAAGGAACAGAGTTTCTTCCAGCGTACCAAAGACAATAGCTTCAATCTTTTCCATATTTAGTTGGAGGACATTTCTGTCCATCCAATACCAAATGTCAGGCAAGTGGCCTGACAGATTAGATGATTAGATTAGATTCCTTACTGTATGGAAACAGGCCCTTCGGCCGAACAAGTCCACACCAACCCTCCGAAGAGCAACCCACCCAGCCCCATTCCCCTATATTTACCCCTGACTAATGCACCTAACACTATGGGCAATTTAGCATGCCAATTCATCTTACCAGTACATCTTTGGACTGTGGGAGGAAACCGGAGCACTCGGAGGAAACCCATGCAGACATGGGGAGAACGTGCAAACTGAACACAGACAGTCAACCAATGTGGGAATTGAACCCGGGTCCCTGGTGCTTATGACTGATTAATGCAAAATCAATTCTTCAAACATTTGAGAGATCCTAGGTTATGCATCCACTGCATAAATCTCCTTGTAATATATCACATCAAAATGATAAAATCAAATTTCCATTGATGTTGAGAATTCCACTTTTAACATTGGCAAGTGTATCGACAAAGAAAAATCAAAATGCATATTCACCTGGATATAGTACAGAATCAGAATAGCACTTGCCCAGAATGAACAAAATAATCTGAAAGAACTATGAAAAGAAAAACAAAGAACTGTGGATGCAGGAAATCAGAAACGAAAACAGAAATCGCTGAATAAACTCGGCAGGTCTGACAGCATCAGTGGAGAGAAAATGTTAACTCTGTTTTCTCTCCACAGATGCTGGCAGACCTGCTGAGTTTTTAAATCAATTTCTAAATTTGTGTCTGGAAGGACTGTACTTTGCTGAAGGCTGGAAAGAAAGTAAATGAAGACAGAGTACAGTGTTATTTAGAGCTAGTTTCCAAATGTCCTTTGATAGACAATTAGAGAAGTTCTCAAAAAATTGAAATGCTTGTCAATTCATCCAAATTATCTGATTAAACAGTACACAATTTGTAAAATAATATTTCTAAGCGTGTAGGGTTTTCTTCTTTATTTAATTAGGCTTATTTGCCCCATCTCCATCCTTCTTTTCAGAATGTTCTTGGTGACGATCAACTTCCAATAAGTTACCCAGAACATATGATATTTCAAAGTAAAGCTGCTGTAATCTAAAATATAGAGGAAACAAATAACATGTTATCAATCTGTTAAAAACCAAGTCATGAAGTTCTTACTAGTCAGAAAGGGCTCATAGTTCTTTCCTCATCATTTCATTCCATTAAAGAATATTCATAGTGCACGTTATGTAGCTGAACAGGCAGAATACATGGTTTGTTCCTTGCTTACCATCAATATTCTTGATCTAAAGCATCACAAAGAGGATTCCTTGTGATGGGCTCTTGAGGGGAGATAACTTGCTTCTGTGATAGTATAACTTTGATCAGGAATTCAACAGATTTATTGTAATCTGTCATCTTCTAACTCTTTGAACGCTCTTAAGATAAATCTTCCATGTCTGTCAATGTTATGTCTGTTGTCTACGCATTGAATATTCTTCTTCCACATTGGTTAAGTATTTTCATTCACATTTTTCTGCTTTTCCTATTAGTTAATTTATACCTTCATTTTACATTCAAGTTAAGAAATGATATCAGGCCACTCATCCCATTCAGTCCATGCTTTTTCCCATTGTACCCGGACAGTATTCCTAATTCATGCACCCATCCTGATCCCATAGCCATTTCTACCTGTCATATTGTTCAATGTTGACATGGTATCTCCTTTAATCATTAACCGTGGTCATGGATTTCACAGCAACATAGCAGTCCATGTGAAATGTTTCTCCCACAGTCTGTCCTTTATTTGCAATGTTCGATCTTATACCTACATCTTGCTTGTTCTAGACCCTTAGAAAGATTTTTGTATATTTTATTAGAATCCTTCATAATAATAGACATTTTCAGATTAGATTAGATTACTTACAGTGTGGAAACAGGCCCTTCGGCCCAACAAGTCCACACCAACCCGCCGAAGTGCAACCCACCCAGACCCATTCCCTTACATTTACCCCTTCACCTAACACTATGGGCAATTTAGCATGGCCAATTCACCTAACCTGCACATTTTTGGAGCGTGGGAGGAAACCGGACACCCGGAGGAAACCCACGCAGACACGGGAGGAATGGGCAAACTCCACACAGAGAGTCGCCTGAGGCGGGAACTGAACCCGGGTCTCTGGCGCTGTGAGACAGCCATGCTAACCACTGTGCCACCGTGCCTACCAATCTAGGCGAAAATGAGGACTGCAGATGCTGGAGATCAGAGTCAAGATTACAGTAGTGCTGGAAAAGCACAGCAGGTCAGGCAACATCCGAGGAGCAGGAGAATCGACGTTTCGGGCAAAAGCCATTCATCTTGACTTCTACCAAACTGCCATTTGATCAGACACATGATAGAAGAATCATATATTACAGCAAAGTTGCAGGCTATTCAGCCCATTGATTCTGTGCTGGCTGTTTCTTGTCAGCCCCACTCTCCTGTTGTTTCCCAATTTCCCTGCATCCTTTAACCTTTCAAATATTTATCTAATTCCCTTATGAAGGTGAGTTGAAACTGTATCCATGACTCTATCTGGCATTTAATTTCAAATTCAAAGTCTTATTGTGTAAAGAAATGTTTTTTCCTTATATTGGCACTGGTTCTTTTGCCTTAAATCATCTTAAGTCTGGGCGCTTTAGTTATCGACAGTTCAGCCACTGGAACACTCTTTTTAGTTTTCCTTTCATAATTTTAAACACTTCTATCAAATTTGTTTATAGACGTTTTCTGCTCTAAGGCAACACTCCTGATTTCTATAGGCTACGATTTAACTGTTAATAACTGAATTGCTTGAGCCATCCTAATAAATAGCTTTAGTACATTCATCATGACATCCATCAAAGCGTTTGTGCTCTTCTTGTGCTACCCAGAATTGGAAACAATACTCCAGCTGGAGCCAAACCAGCATTTCATAAATATACAGGATAACTTCACTTACTTAACCAGTAGGCCTACATTCCCATGACTCCATGACTTGTTATAAGGTTTGTTGGAGGGTTGGAAGGTGGGGAGGGGAAGGGCATTGAGAAGGCAAAAGAGGAGCTCAGAGAAACACAGCCTTGCTATTTTCTTTAGAAACAAAATTATCTGCAAGCAGCATCACAGAACTGGGGGGCATATTTTTAAGGTGAGAGGAGGAAGATTTTAAAAAAAGACATTGGGGAGCAACTTTTTTACACAAAGAATGGTACTTGTGAGGAATGAACTTCCAGAAGAAATGGTGGATGCAGATATAGCTAAAAAGTTTAAAAGACATTTAGTTAAATGCATGAATAAGATATATTTGGAGGGATATGGGCCAAGTGCAGGCAGTCAGGTCTAGATTAGTTTATGGTTGGATGGGCTAGTTGGACCAAAGGGCCTGTTTTCATGCTATATGACTCTATGGCTCTGATACCACAGAAGGCAGCGTTTGTATTGTGGTGGCCTTGCCATACATAAACATTAATGGATACTGGGTTCAGACCCATTTCCAGATAAGGGTCAGAAGTGTGTTGAAGGGCTTTGGCCGAAAACATTGATTTTCTTGCTGCTCTGATGCAAATGGGACTAGATTTATTTAGGATATCTTGTCAGCATTGCATGAATTGGACCGAAGGGTCTGTTTCCATGCTCTACAGCTCTGAACATTTCACCACTGCATCTTTCCCTTTGATTTCTTATTTGCATAATTCACTTCTTTCCCAAATTCCTAGCTCATTCCAAACATGTAATTTTATCTCTTGAAAACATCAGTTCAACTCTTCACTGAGTCCATAACCTTGTTGTACGAGGGAGGGAATGAACAAAAATTCAGGCAAACTGCCAACAACAGCAGCTTGCATTTCTAAAGGCACTTTTAACATAGCATAACATCCAAGGGCACCCTAAGACAGAGAAAGCAAACATGAACTGTGACTAACTGCAGATGACTCTCATGTGTCTCGTGTAATCAAGGCAAAACCCTGAGAATGGGTCACTGGGAATTTTGATCTGAGAAAGTGGATGGCACATGAACCTGTATTCCCTTACGCATATGGAGCGCATGAACCTGCATAGTTTTATATAACATGCAGCATGTTAGCCAGATTTCTCTGACATGGAATCTCTTACTCACTTGTACAGAGTATTATCCTGTTCATCAAGGCTCGTGAAGTAAATATCAATGAATGACAGACTTGAACATAAATCATCCAACAAAACATAATCATCATGTCGCAAAGTCTGTTTGACCTTCTCTACCATTTCACTGAAACTTTCAAATTGGCTGGTTTTCTGGAAGAAAAGGCAAAAAAGAGATAGTCCATCACTTTCTTTCTTTTGAAAATTTCTCTTCTGTCTGGAGTTGGAAAGAACTATCAAATCATTACATCACAATAAAAAAGGCCAGCAACCCATTCTGTCTGTGCCAGCTGAATTAACTGGCTGCTTATTCTAATCCCACTTCCCAGCACCTGGTCAGCAGTTTTGCAAGTTGAGTGTTTCAGATCCTGTTTCCTTTTAAATGAGTTGGGGATTTTGCCTCAACCAGCAAACTGGACACCGAATCCCAGACATCCATCACTCTCTGGGTGGAAAATGTTTTCTTCATGTCCCCTTTAATCCTTCTACCAATCACCTTAAATCTGTGTTCATTGGTAAATACCTTTCCACGAGGAAAGCTGAGAAGTGTGGTGCTGGAAAAGCAAAGCAGGTCAGACAGCATCCGAACAGCAGGAGAGTCGACGTTTCAGGCATAGGCCCTTCTTCAGGAGCACATTCCAGAAATGTCAACTCTCCTGCTCTTTGGATGCTATCTGACCTGCTGTGCTTTTCCTGTGCCACACATCTCAACTCTGACTCTCCAGCATCTGCAGTCTCATTTTCTCTTTTCCACTCGGGGAAACAGGTGTCAATGTACACTTTATCCAAGTCCCTCATTATTCAGCATACCTCAATTAAGTCACCCCTCAGCCTCCTCTGTTTCAATGAAATAACCCTAATCTCTCCAATCTTCCCTCATTGCTGTTATTTTCAATCCCCAGCAATATTCTTGTAAATCTTGTCTATACTCTCCCTGGACAATAGTGACCAAAATTGTATACAATTCTTCAGCTGTCGCCTAATTAGCATCTTACATAGTTCTAGCATTACATTCCTGCTCTTTTATTTAGTACCTCTCCAAATAAAGAAAAGCATCCTATATATCTTCTTTACCACTTACCTATTTTGCTCTGCCATCTTCAGGTACCTGTAGGTAAAGGACATCTTCATGCACATCGGATAACTGGTGAGACCAGCCTACCATTTCTAAATATTAGAAATGTTGCAAAATGTTGATTCACCGAGCACATGCCACACGTTGGTGTTTTGAACCATGCAGACCCAAAGGGTCCAAGCTAATTCTAGAGACTGGTTTAGTTCACTAACATTGTTCAGAAAGCTAGTGGGATCTCCAGTTAGGAAAATGCAAACATATTACAGGACTCCTGATTGTCATGATTTGGAGGTGCCAGTGTTGGACTGGGGTGTACAAAGTTAAAAATCACACAATACCAGGTTATAGAATCATAGAGTCATAGAAATGTACAGCTTGGAAACAGACCCTTCGGTTCAACTTGTCCATGCCAACAAGATATCCCAACCAGATATCCCAAACCAATCTAGTCCCACCTGCCAGCACCTGGCCCATATCCCTCCAAACCCTTCCTATTCATATACCCATCCAGGTGCCTTTTAAATGTTGCATTTGTACGAGCCTCCACCACTTCCTCTGGCAGCTCATTCTAAGTATTTTTTCAACATATAATTTCAGTTACATCACACTGTAAACCTTTGCTATAAATTCTGTGTCTTAGAATCCTATACTCGACAACCACCTCATGAAGGAGCAGTGCTCCGAAAGCCAGTGTTTCCAAATAAACCTGTTGGACTATAACCTGGTGTTGTGTGATTTTTAACTTTGTCACAATCAGGTGTGCATTCTCTTTTTGCATACACAAAATATAGCCAGTTGGAAACAGCTTGCTTAATTGACACCACATCCCTTCATCACCAATGCTCAATGTGTACCTTCTACAGAATGCACTGCAGAAAAACACTAAGGCTCCTTCAGCAGCACCTTCCAAACCTATGATCACCATCATCTAGAAGCAGAAGGGCAGCAGATATACAGGAATAGCACTACCTGCAAACTCACTTCCAAGTCACTCAACATCCATTATTAGAAACATATTGCAGTTCCTTCACTGTCGCTGGGTTAAAATCCTGGGGAAATCCCTCTAAATGGTTCTACCTGCACCAAATGGACTGGAGTGGTTCAAGAAGACAGCACCCCACTACTTTCTCACAGGCAACAACAGGTGAGCAATAAATGTTGGCCAACCAGCAAAGTACACTTACCATGAATAGATAAAAAAAATCTATTCAGTACTTTATGATATGAATGTTACAGCATACACACTCAAGTCAATTCAAATGTTTATTCTAATAAAAATTCAGAAGTAATGAATCCAGATTTGGGAGTTGGCAATCACACCTGTTTTATAACATAGAGTTCCAGTCGAATCAGAATGAATTCAATACCTGTTTCTCCATTAAATCTGCAATATGCGATTGTTGTCTCTGTAACATAGCCTGTTTTTTTTGGAGCAAAATTGTCTCTCGTTCGGTTTGGAGTCCCTTATTAAATGCTGTGGTGGTTTCCTAGAAATAATAATATAATTTATTTTGGTGGTTTTACTGAACAAGTATTCAATAGCATGTGGTTAAAAATAAGTATCAACATACCCGAATATTTATAATGACAACTCCAATGAAGAGGTTGAAGAAAAGGTAACATCCCAGTAAGATGAAACCAATTACAAAAAATCGACTTGACGCGAAGCCAAATCTGCCTGTTTCAGCCTGAAGATCAGTCCAGCCATCCAACTGCAAAGTAGAAGTCATTTAAACCACCCTGTAAGAAATAACTGCAACAAAATGATCATTTTCTCCATCCACAGTGTCTTTACCTACTATAAACAAAACAATGCATTGCATTGCAAGTTACATAAAATCCTAAAATATCTTTTCCTTTGTTATTTATTGGAAAGAAGGTCTTGCTAATCTATGATTTTAAAGCTATGGGCCACAAAAATCAGCATTGAACCTACATTGAAATATTAAAATCTGCATAACAAGGAGCACCGAAAACCCATCCAAAATTCATGTATTGGCAAGTGGCTACACAAACAAAGTCTTATCTGGGTTCACTGCCATAAAAACTAAGCTAAAACTATTCACTAAGATGATCAGGGCAGGCATTGAAGATTTCTCTAGGAAATTGCTCATGCCTTTCACTGTCCCTGTTGAAAGGTGGCTGCTGTACAATATTTTCCTTTGAAAATATGTTTGGCTGCAGGGCTCCAGAACTTAATCCGAAACTGAATGGCAGAAATGACCATGCAGGAGCCAGTTAAAGATGGCGATCTGGGATGGGGTGTATAGTGTTGAGGAGTGTTCACTGTGGAGGGAGGAGTCTAAGTTGCTGCTGCTGGCATGTGTTATTTCACTTGACATTGCTGTGTCCAGTGAATGGAGAGACTGGTGATATTTGAGACGACTGGTGAACTGGAGTTGATTTCAGGTTTCCAGAGATTAACCATATTTCTTAGGAAGTTGTGCATCAATGAGACTGTTGTAATGACTTGAGGCCCGGATGAGTGCATAGTACTCAGCTGTTGAGAAGACCAAAGCTCCTGGGCTATGGCAGAAGGATGGTGGATAGTGTTTTTCGTATCCCAGCTTGTAATGGTGAGATTTTGGATGACATCCACTCATGTCTTGGTCTTTCCAACAAACGTAGGAGGTGGTAACATTGTTAGAGAATGGTCAAGAGTCATGCCAGCATACACAGGATTTGGGTCCTGTCACAAATTTGCTCCACAGAAGACAATATTTTAAGTGTGGCATGCCTTGTGATTTTCAAATTGAAATGCAGAATCATTGGACTTTCCTCCATTTGGTTTCAGTCTCCACTCACAGAAATATTCATCTATTTTTGGTAGCTCATGGTTTAGAGTGGCTTCCATGTCCTGGAATGATTTCGTCTGAGTTATCAAAGCAGTATCATTAGCGTAAATACGTTTTCATGATGATGTGGTGGCCATGTTGTTAATGTAGATATTAAAAAGAGTCAGTACTGACTCTGACCAAGTTGAGACCACTGCTGAGTTTTCTTGGAATACTAACCTCCTCTCATGGGTAATCTTCATCCTTAGGCAGCTCAGAAATTGTCCTCAATGTTACCAGCAGTTAAGGAGGGTCAAGTCAACTCCCCACTTTTTAAACTTCTCATGACCAGTCACACATATCTAACACTCTTCAATTAACAAAAACAAAAATTGCTGGAGAAACTTAGCAAGTCAGCAGCCTTTGTGAAGAGAAAGCAGAGTTAACATTTCAGACCCAGTGACCCTTCATTAGAACTCAGCTGAATGTTATTACCTATTAAATACAAGAAAATAAGACAAAAAGCAAATGCTCAGAAACAAAACTTAATAAAAGGTTTAAAAAGGAGGAAGGGGAGTGTGTCTATACAGATAGGAGAAAATGAGGTCTGCAGATGCTGGAGATCAGAGCTGAAAATGTGTTGCTGGAAAAGCGCAGCAGGTCAGGCAGCATCCAGGGAACAGTAGAATTGACGTTTCGGGCATAAGCCCTTCTTCAGGAATGAGGAAAGTTTGTCCAGCAGGCTAAGATAAAAGGTAGGGAGGAGGGACTTGGGGGAGGGGCGTCGGAAATGTGATAGGTGGAAAGAGGTCAAGGTTATCTCCCAGACCGTCCATAACCTCATCACCTCGGGGGATCTCCCATCCACCGCCTCCAACCTCATAGTCCCACAACCCCGCACCGCCCG
>NC_057723.1:30757149-30769296 GCF_004010195.1 Chiloscyllium plagiosum | reverse complement strand
GGGGTGGTAGGTGAGGATCAGTGGGGTTCTGTCCTGGTGGCGGTTGGAGGGGTGGGGTTCAAGGGCGGAGGAGCGGGAAGTGGAGGAGATGCGGTGGGGGGCACCGTCGACCACGTCGGGGGGGAGATTGCGGTCCTTGAAGAAGGAGGCCGTCTGTGTTGTGCGTATTTTGAACTGGTCCTCCTGGGAGCAGATGCGGCGGAGACGAAGTAATTGGGAGAATGGGATGGCGTTTTTACAGGGGGCAGGATGGGAGGAGGTGTAGTCCAGGTAGCTGTGGGAGTCGGTCGGTTTGTAGTAGATGTCCGTGTTGATTTGTTCGCCTGAGATAGAAATAGAAAGGTCGAGGAAGGGGAGGGAGGAATTTGAGACTGTACAGGTGAATTTGAGGTCGGGGTGGAAGGTGTTGGTGAAGTGGATGAACTGTTCAACCTCCTCGTGGGAGCACGAGGCGGCGCCGATACAGTCATCGATGTAGCGGAGGAAAAGGTGGGGGGTGGGGCTAGTATAGTTGCGGAAGATGGACTGTTCCACATATCCTACGAAGAGGCAGGCATAGCTGGGGCCCATGTGGGTGCCCATGTCTATACAGATAGGAGATATAGGTAGCTGAGTTTAAAGTTTTTCATCGTCCTTGAATTCTAAGAATGAAATCTGAGTCACAACTTTTAGCTACTGTCCTGTTTTCCTCAGGAATACAAAGCTTTCAGCTAACATTAATTTCTTGATGAACAGTGATCTTGATACCCAAATTGCTTTTACACTGATGCTAGTTTCTGAGATTCAGAGAGGAGGAAAACAATTTTCAGCATCAGTTTTCAGTCCACATCGCTTTCTCTGTCCTTTGTTACTCAAAGGTTGTTATTGATCAGCAAGTACTGGTGTCTGACATTGATCCGACTGGATTGTTACAGCCAACCTTTCATCTCTAAATCTGTGAATTTACCATCCAAGTGTGAGTAAAACAAGACATGCAAATTTCGTGGAGCTTCGCTGAGTTTCAGTGTCTCAATTTTAATTCCAGTTTTGCATATTCCAAATAGGCTTGTCAGGTGATCACACCAGCTATTTTTAGATCAGCAGAGTTCTCTTTTAGTACCATATTAAGTCCATGGAAATCTCAGATATTAAAACCAAATAATGAAAGGTGAATATTTGTCGACCATTTTCGCTCTGATAGTAAAGCAGCAGCTGGAGTAATTTGACACATGGGAGTACAGGGACTTTTTGACCATCAACTCATTTTTCCACACAGTATTTTATGCTGAATAAAAAAAACTTTGAGGATTAAAGGGTTGACAAAACCAATACTCTGACAATAACTACCAAGCATCTACATAGTCGCTTGACAGCAACAGCATTTGGTTTTCTTGTAGTGTTGCAATCTCTGCTGGGTTTGATGCAGACATATGAGCAAAGAGAGGAGTAGTCAACTGGATACAAAATTGCTTTGATAGTAGGATCAGAGGATGGTAGCAGAGGTTGTTCAGACTGGAGGCCTGTGACCAGCGATGTGCTGCAAGGATTGGTTCTGGGTCCACTGTTGTTTGTCATTTATATAAATGATATGCATGAGAATATAGGAGGCACAGTAAGTAAGTTTTCAGATGACAACAAATTGATGGTATACTGGACAGTGAAGAAGGTTATCTGAGAGTACAATGGGATCTTGATCAACTGGGCCAATGGGCCAAGGAATGGCAGATGGAGTTTAAATTAGATAAATGTGAGGTGTTGCATTTCAGCAAGACAAACAAGAGCAGGATATACACAGTTTATGGGAGAGCCTGAGGCACTGTTGTCGAACAGAGACCTACGCGTGTAGTTACACAGTTCTTTGAAAATGGTGTCATGTGTAGACAGGATGGTGATGGCGGCACTTGGCATGCTTGCCTTTATTGAGTTCAGGAGTTGGGACATCATGTTACAGCTAAACAAGACATTGGTCAGACCATATTTAATTCTGGTTGCATTAAATGTGGTCAGACATATAATGCTGGTTGCCTTGCTATAGGAAGGATGGTTTTAAACTGAAAAGGGTACATAGAAGATATACAAGGATGTTACCGAGTTTTTAGAGTTTGAGTTATAAGGAGAGACAAGAAAGGCTGGGACACTTTTCCCTGGAATATAGTAGGCTGAGGGGTGACCTTATAGAGGATTATAAAATCATGAGGGGCATAGATGGGGTGAATAGCAAAGGTCTTTTCCCGAGGATAGGGGAGTCCAAAACCAGTGGGTATAGGTTTAAGGTGAGAGGGGAAAGATTTAAAAGGGACCTGAAGGGCAATCTTTTTCACACAGAGGGTGGTGGATATATGGAACAAGCTGTCAGAGGAAGTGGTAGAGGGAGTACAATCACAACATTTAAAAGACACGTGGACAGGTTAATGGATAGGAAATATTTAGAGGGATATAGGCCAAATGGAGGCAAACGTTCAGTTTAGGAAACCTGGTAGGCATGGTACAAGTTGGGCCGAAGGGTATGTTTCTGTGCTGTATGACTGTATGACTCTGTGCATAGACCATTCAGCCATCGAGCCTTCTTCATTATTTACTGAGATCCTGGCTGATCTGATTGTAACCTCAAAATCTACATTCCTGTCTACCACTGATAACCTTTCACCCCACTGCTGAATAAAACTCTCTCCAGTTCTGCCTTCAAAGTATTTAAGTATTCAGCTTCCAATGGCTTTTCAGGAAGAGACTTCTAAAGACTCCCAACCTTTTGCCGTCTTTCTGTTTCTAATGGTGATCAGTGGCCCCTAGTTCTTGATTCTCCCATAACTGAAATATTCTTTCCACATTCATGTTGTCAAGATCCTTCTGGATCTTTTATGTTTTAATTGAGTTGATGCTTCAAATTTCCTCAGGAGATTCTAGTCCCAGGTGGCTGTGTTTGTAAAATCCAGGCTTTCCATGCAGCACTTCCAGCTTTGATTTCTACTTTTGCCCAAAGATTCAAGGAGTATCTTGTAGCTGCTGCGGGATCTTGTGCTTGTTGGTGTTATTGAATAAAGGCTTTGCATTCAAGACCCCTACTGCAGTCCTCACTTTCTTTCATTAGAGACAGTTCAAAAGAGACTCATTAGACTGATTCCTGAAATGAAAGCGTTGACTTATCAAGACAACAGGTCAGATCTTTATTCATTAGACTTTAAAATAATTAGTGCTGATCGACTTGAAACATACAAGATTTTGAGGGGGCTTGACGAGGTAGATATTGAGAAGATGTTTTCGTTGGTGGGGAAATCTCAAACTAGAGAACATAGTTACAGAATAAGGGGACATTTAATTATAAACAAGATACAAAGCAATTTCTCCTCCAGGCAACCAGTGAATATCTGGAATTCTTTACCCTTGACAATTGTAGAGGTGAGATCATTAAAAATATTTAAAGAGGTGGACAGATGTTTGAAATATAGGGGAATTGAAGGCGGTGATAAACTAATACAAAAGAAGAGTTGAGCCTAGGGGCAGTTTAGCATCTTTGAATGGCACGATTGGCTTTAGGGACTAAATAGCTTACTTGTGCTCCTATTTCTTATGATGTGGAGATGCCGGTGTTGGACTAGGGTGGACAAAGTCAGAATGTCATATGACACCAGGTTATAGTCCAACAGATGTATCTAAAATCACAAGCTTTTGGAGTATTGCTCCTTCATCACTTGACAAAGGAGCAGCGCCCCGATAACTTGTGATTTAAAATACATCTGTTGGATTATAACTCAGTGTCATGTGACATCTCACCTACTTCTTATGTCATTAGGACTCCCTCAGCGTAATGCATCTACACTCAGCAGTCAAATTTCTTCCAAATAGTGAGATAACTGTGAGTATGAATTTGATTGGGAGAGGGTCTTAGCTTTACTGATCATCAATTTAGAGATAAATGTTCAGTGAGGCATCAGAAAGAACACCACTCTCCTCTGGAATGGCAAATGGAATGATTTATATCGGGCTGAGAGTACAATTTGGGTGTTTGGGTGGAATGTGCCACTGATACAATAATATTTCCAACAGTGTGCTTCTCCTTCACTGCTTCACACACGTGAAGGTCCATCATTTGAAATGACTCTTTAAATGATCAGAAGTTTCCACTCAAACCCTGGTGTGTAGGACTGGAGAGTGCAAAGTAAACCAAGTAAAACAGGTCTGTTCTTAGCTCATTTCATTTGGATAGCCAAGGGATCCATTTCGAGAACTGAGGTGCCACTTGGACAGAAACCCAGGACAACTTTGTGCATGGGTTCAGGGATTCTGTTAGGATGGGGCAATGGTTCAGGCTTCAGTTGTGGGGAGGGGCATTTGATAGCCATGGTGGTGGGTCAGGTATCCTTTGAGATTGTTAACTATGAAGAAGACTGTGTGCAAAGCTGTATAAACCCTTTCTAATTTTGCAATCTGTCAAGAGGTGTCATCCTGTCAAGAAGTGTTGATCTGTCAAAATGTGTTTCATGGACAACAGTGCTATTCCTGTTACAGTGTAGGCTAAAAATTGAACTTTAAGTATAGAACTCTTTTTTTTCTCGTGTGAGTAGGGGCACTTGTAGATTCTGAGCAAGTTGGCACGGTTGATAAAGGGGAAAGGGAGGTTAGTGCTAATTAGGCAAAGTGGATATAAGGAACCATGGGCAATTGATGGAGGGGATTAGGTGTCAGGGTTGGAATGGGTGGGATATGGGGAGTGTGTGAGGGTGAAGGGAAGCAAAGGAGATGCAAGGGATGAAGACGGGGGGGGGGGAAAGCTCTGACATTTTATTCTTTTATTTTAATTTTGGACCACAGCACTGAAGCCCAAAGGCAGCTTTTCCACTCAACCTACCTCAGGAACCAGGCACCTCCTCAGCTATTTCCAGGTCCATTGCCTCAATTCCCAATCCAGCTCCCACCTCCCTGTGACAGCACATACTACGTGCAGGCAGCTAGTTTTAAAGGTCAGGTTTACAGAGCTAGGAAATCTCCTTCCTCTACATATCTGACGCAGGAACAAAAATCTGGTCCTGTATGTTCAAGTCTCTGAAGTACTAGTTGTTCTCATAATCCTCAAATAAAAGTCCTTCCAAGGTAACAAATTACACGCCAAATCCTAAAAAAAATCTGACTTATACATATTTGAATTATTACCATTTCTGAATTTTAAGAGAAATTATCATTAAATTGCTTGTTCCTGAATATAAAGAATGCTGAAAATGTTTCATTACCGTTACCAAACTGAAGAGTGTGAAGTATGCAGATCTGAGGCTACCCCAGTTTTTGTAATCGCCGTGATCTGAGTTTCCATAGAAATAATATCCAATCAGTGCAAAAACAGTCATTAGTAAGAAGAGGAGGAACAGGACAAAGAAAACATTCTTCAATGTGCTCACCAGGGCAGTAGTCAGAACCTACAGAGCAGAAACAAGAGTTATCATTTCAAAAGGAGCTGTAGGTAACTTTAAGAAATAATCAAACCCTGAATATCAATTCACATCAATCTTCCTAGATCTTACCTTTCATTTATATCTTCAAACAGTCTAAACAGCCTTGGTCCAAAGACTGACACAAGAGCAGAACTCAAGAGGTGAGGTAAGAGTGCCTGCCCTTGATGTAAAGACTAATTTAACTGGGTGTGGCATCAAAGAACCTAAGCAAAACTAGTCAATGAGAATCAGGAGCAAAGTGTCCACTCGCTGGAGTCTTACCTAGCAGAAAGAAGTATGATTGTGGTAGTTTCAGGTCAATCATCTTAACTCCATGGTAGCTCCATACAAGTTTCTCAGGCTAGTGCCCTTGGCCCAGCCGTCTTCAGTTGCTTCTTCAATGACCTTTCCTCTATTGTAAGGTCAGAAATTGAGATGTTCGCTGGTGGTTGCACAATGTTCAGCCCCATTCGCAACACATCAGCTGCTAAAGCAGTCAACATCCAAATGCAGGCTTAAGCTAACAAGTGGCAATTAATATATGTGCCACACAAAGACCAGTTCAAACAAGAGAGAATCTAAACATCGCACATTGATACTCAATAACTTTAGCACCAAAGATATCCCCATTACCATCAACCTGGAGATCAGCAATGACCAGAAACTGAACTGGACTTGCCATTTAAATACTGTGGCGGCAATGTCAGAGGCAAGGAATGCTGCAGCCAATCACTCACATCCTGACTCCAAAAGCCTGTCCACCATTTACATGGCACAAGCCAAGAATGTAATGGAATACTCTGCACTTATCTGGATGAATGCAGCTCAAACATCTGTCAAGAAGCTTGACACCATCCAGGTCAAAGTGACTCATTTGACTGACACCATATTCAAAGGCATTCACTCACTCCCAACCACCAAGGCTGGTTATCATTGTGTGCACCCATCTACACGATGCATCGCAGAAAGTCACCAAGACTCCTGAAATAGCCCCTTCCAAACACACAGTGGGTAGGTATTTGTAAACACCACAGTCTGCAAGTTCTTCTTCAAGCCACTTACCATCCTGACTTGGAAGGACATCGCTGTTTCCTTGTCATTAGGTCAAAATCCTGGAACTCGCTCCTTAACAACGGGTGTATCTAACTCATAAAGGTTGGTCACACTTTCTCAAGGACAACTAGAGATGGGCAATAAATACTGACCCAGCCAGGAAAGCTCAAATCCCTCTAATTAATTTTAAAAATTAATGTACTTCATGGTCTTCACCCAAGCTATTTACCTGTAAGCCACGGATAAATGAGATTATCCTGAGTGTTCTGAGGGGTCGTACTATATGAAGCCAATACAGAGAGCGTTTAAATCTGACAGGAAGGAAACGGTGGATAAGGGATAGGCTGAGCACGATGAAATCAAACACATTGAATCCAATCTTCCAATATTTGATTGGGTCAACATAAATCTTTGTTAAGAACTCCACTGTGTAAATGGCCAAGAACAGCTGTTCAGCTACCTACCCAAATGAAACAAATGAATGGAATTAGAATATTATTTCTAAAGACATCAACATTCTCACACCCTCCCTGCTTCTCCACCTGATAGCTGGGGGACTCCCCATGAATATTCTGTTGTCTTAATTCAATGTACCCTTTCAACAGGTTAGCAGATCAATCATCATGAAGCCATTTCCTGTTTTACATTAGTAAATAATACCAAGACAAAAACCTATTACCATTACTTGAGAGATTCAGCAGAAAGGTAATTTAATTTAACATGTTTTGTCCTGATGTGGACCAAGCTTCTGGATTGGTGAGGAGAAAGTGAGGACTGCAGATGCTGGAGATCAGAGTTGAAGAGTGTGGTGCTGGAAAAGCACAGCTGGTCAGGTAGCATCTGAGGAGCAGGAGAATCAACGTTTTGGGCATAAGCCCTTCATCAAGAATTAGGCTTGTGGGCCAAGGGGGCTGAGAGATAAATAGGAGAAGGGTGGGGCTAGAGGGAAGGTAGCTGGGAATGCGATAGGCAGATGAAGGTGGGGGTGAAAGTGATAGGTTGGAGAGGAGGGTGGAATGGATAGATGGGAAGGAAGATGTACAGGTAGGACCGTTCAAGAGGGCAGTGCCAAGTTGGAAAATTGAGACTAGGATAAGGTGGGGGGGAGGAGAAATAGGGAAACTGGTGAGATCCACATTGATTCCATGTGGTTGGAGGATCCCAAGGTGGAAGATGAGGCATTCTTCTTCCTCCAGGCGTCGGGTAATTTTGGTTTGGCGATGGAGGAGGCCCAGGGCTTGCATGTCCTTGGCAGAGTGGAAGAGGGTGTTAAATTGTTTAGCCACAGGGTGCTGGGGTTGGTTAGTGCTGGGGTTCCAGAGGTGTTCTCTGAAACGACCCGCAAGTTGGTGTCCTGTCTCCCCGGTGTAAAGGAGGCCATGTCGGGTGCAACAGATATAGTAGATGACATGTGTGAAAGTATTGGTAACTTTCTGTCAGATGTGGAAGGATCCTTTGGGGCCTCGGATGGAGGTGAGGGGGGAGGTGTGGGTGCAGGTTTTGCACTTCTAGCGGTGGCCGGGGAAGGTGCTGAGAGGGGATGGTGGGGCATGAACCTGACAAGGGAGTTGCGGAGGGAATGGTCTTTCCGAAACGCAGATAGGGATGGGGAGGGAAACACATCTCTGGTGATGGGGTCTGTTTGTAGGTGGCAGAAATGGCAGAAGATGATGGGATGTATCCGGAGGTTGGTGGGGTAAAAGGTGAGGACCTGCTGGATTGGTTACTCTTGGGAGTGACTGCAACAGTGCTCATTAGGAGGGGACTGATATATAGGACAGTATTTTGAAGGAGGTGAGTCATTTGAAATTTGCAGTCTCCAAACCTCATCTGCGTGGTAACAAAAGTGGATGTATTTTCTGTTGGAACTTTTGTTCAAAACTTGAATATTAATTAAATACAGAATATCAGTTAACAAAAGAAAAAACTTGAAAGAAAAGAAAAATTATGAATCCAGAAAACTGAAATAGAAACTGACTTGAGCAGAAATCTTGCTTTTTTTTTAAAAGTCAATGTCCAAGACATTAGAAATGACTCATGTAGTTTTTAAAAAGTCAGTACTTTTTTTGCAAAAGGGACATAGCCCCAAAAACCATTGACAATTAATCTTATGCTTTCTTCCTTTATATTCCGTTTTATGTTTCTACAAGTCTCCACTTTGCTTTTTACACCAACAAGTGATGGCATATTAGGCATTACTACAGCCTATCCTATTGCACTTGCAGGATTAATACTTGTTGTGACGTACCCTAGTCTTATATTCCAGACTATTTGGAGCTTTTGGTCAGCTTCTGTGTTTACTAGATTGGTATATGTATGCTAGCTGTGCTAATTTGAACTTTAATCTCATAGGAAGAACTGAAATTAAAACATGCTCCTCAATAAAACTGAGGAGTTTTGAAGGTCTAAGTGAAGGTGAAGGTGTAAGATATTTGCTAATCAATCTGCTCAGCAATGTTGTCACACATCTCTGGAGCAGCTGGAACTTGAACCAAGGCCTCCTGCCTCAGGATTAGGGACCCTACCACTGCACCACAAGAGCACCCAGTGAAGGTCAAACTAACAGCATGCAATTTAACCGCCCTTGTTTGTGACTGGCTCAGAGTGGTCTTAGTAATTGTAGTGATGTTAGTGATGTATCACATAGAAACATAGAACACAGGAACCAGAGTAGCAGATTCAGCTCTCCAAGCCTGTTTTATCATTCAATATGATCATAGCTGATCATCCAACTCACTACCCTGCTCCTGCTTTCTTTACATATCCTTTGATTCCTTTAGCTCTAGGACCTATGTCTAACTCCTTCTTGAAAACATTCAGTGTTATGGCCTCAACCACGTTCTGTGGCAGAAAATTCCACAGGCTCACCACTCTCTTGATGAAGAAATCTCCCCTTATCTCAGTCCTAAATGGCCTACCCCATATCCTTAAATTGTTATCTCTGGTTCTGAGCTCCCCAGTCTTCAGGACCATCTTTCGTGTGTTCACCTCATCTAGAACTTTCACAATTTTCTAGGTTTCTATGAGATCCCTCTTACTCTTCCAAAGTCTAGTGAATATAGTCTTAACGGATCCAGTCTCTCTTCATACACCAGTCAAGCCATCCCAGATATCAGGAGGCAGTGAGGTCTGTAGATGCTGGAGATCAGAGTTGAGAGTGTGTTGCTGGAAAAGCACAGCAGGTCAGGCAGCATCCGAGCAGCAGGAAAATCAACGTTTCAGGCCAGAGCCCTTCATCAGGTATGAGGCCTCATTCTTGATGAAGGGCTCCAGCCCGAAAAGTCGATTTTCCTGCTCCTCAGATGCTTTCTGACCTGTTGTGCTCTTCCAACAACACACTTTCATCCCAGATATCAGCCTAGTAAACCTTTGTTGCACTTTTACTATAACCAAAACATCCTTCTTCACATAAGGAGACAAACCTTTCACACGATATTCTGGGTGTGTTCTCACCAAGGACATGTATAAGTGCAGTAAGACATCCTGCCCCTGTACTGGAAGCCACTGACTATGGAGGCCAACATATTAATTGCCTTCTTCACTAGCTACTGCACCTGTACGCTTACTTTCAGTGACTGGTGTACAAGGACACCCAGGTCTTATTGAATCTCTCCCTTTTTAAATCAATGATAATTCAGACAATAATCTGCTTTTGTGTTTTTGCTACACATGAAGCATCTCTGCTTCCTCCTCACAGCTCACCCCCCCCCCCCCCCACCCCAGTTTTGTGTCCTTTGCAAACTTGGAGATATTATGTTTAGTTCCATATTTAAGTCATTTATATATATTGTGAATAGTTAAAGAGTCCTAACACTGATTTCTGCGGAACCCACTAGTCACTGGCTGCCTCTCAGAAGATGTGTTTATTTTTAATCTTTGTTTCCTGTTTGCCAAACAGTTCTCTATCCATGTCAGTACACTACCTTTGTACTTTAATTTTGTATGCTATGTGGGATCTTACCTGAAAGTCCAAGTAAACTACATCAACTATCTTCTCCTTATCAACTCTAATAGGGAAACCACAGGAAATGTGTGGCATATACCCTCAAAACAATAGGAAACTACTAATAAATTCAACTGTGTAAATATATTTTGAAAATATCATGCTTTTCTTACATTAAAGAATAGAAAGAACCTGTTTGCCATTTGGTAATCTGTCTCAAGTGCCATGAAAAGGGAATTTGCCAAAATCGTGGTGAAGATGATTCCTTTGAAAATCCAGCTCTTCGTAAGTCTTTTAACATAGTTATGAAACACACCATCTCTCCTAGAAAAGGAGATTCAGACAAAATGTAAGTGTCAGTTTCTTCTACGAAGTTAGTAAAAGCCCCACACCTTAGATTTACTTACCGCTTTTTTCGAAAATCAAAATTTGTTTGCTCTTGATGAACATTGTCGAACAATGGATAGATTTGTTTCCCAAAAGGCATACTGAAATATTATTTGCTTTCTTGCTCAAAAAAATGCCATGACTTTTAACTGCTCTAATCATAGAAAGATTATTCTACAGTCTCTTATTTTTCTATGAAAGATCACAGCATTAAGAAAACAAATTTAATAAACAGTTCTAGAATGGAATAATTCACAGCAACGGAGTAAACAATAAAAAGAAATTGATTGTGATGTACAGGCATTCTAGCATATAACCAATACCAAATGGCAAAATTATGAGCAGGATTAGGGCATTTGGTTCTTTGATCCTGCTGCACTATTCCACAGAATTGTGGCTAATCACCTTGATGCCCTTAAAAAGCTAAAAATTATCTATTTCTTTCTTGAATGTATTTACTGATGTAGCCTCCACAGCCTTCTGTGGTACAGAATTCCAGAGATTCATGATCTTTTGAGTGAAGAAATGTTTGCTCCTCTCAGTCCCAAATGGGCTACCTTGAGACTCTGTTCCCTGGTTCTAGACTCCCCATCTAGTTTGGTCGTATTTCTATATCAGTTAGCCAGGTAATAGTTGGTTCAATGAGGACCTCAACCACCTCCAGTTTCAATTCATCTCCATTCTCACCCTTGTCCCCTATGTCAGAGCCAATGGGACAGACTGTTACTTGCTTTTCCCCTTCTCAGTTGTGGCATCACTTTAACTTGACATAACACAGCCTTTGCTTTTTTCCCTCATCTGGGGTCTCAATTCAATCATTCACTTCCTTGGATTCTTGGCGAGTCTGCACAGGCCACTGAATCAGGCTTTTAAAGGGTTCCCTGATAATGGTAAAAGCACTAATACAGGGGAAGTTCAATTATCTAAATACCAATTATCCGAAAATCGTATTACCCGATGGAAACATGACATCAAAGACATATTTCCAACAGTGATTGCATCTTTTGTTACAGTGATTAAACAGGCACCGTGTCCAAATGACTGACCTCCATCCCTCTCTCTATCCCCACACTTTCCCTGGAGTTCTACAGAGGAGTGTACACTAACCCCACCCGGCTTCCCAGGAATAATCTCTCCAACATTGTCCTGTGCAGGGCAAACGTGGAACCTATCAAACATTTGCAGTAAAAGGTTGTGCGTGTGGCCGTAGCTGTGTCTGTGCGCTATTTGGAGATGTACCCCACAAAGGCAGCTGCAGCAACAGCAGTCTTGTTGTTAGTGTGCAGTCCTGCAGTCCTGATGCCCTGGAAAAGGAGTGGGGGTAGATGGAGGAGGGGTGGCAGGGGCGGGGGTTTGTGAGCT
>NC_057723.1:30741431-30756429 GCF_004010195.1 Chiloscyllium plagiosum | reverse complement strand
GGCTGGGGGCGGGCAGAGGGCGGTGTTGGGTGCAGGCACTTGCACGTTTTGTGCTGGGGGGTGAGGGGGCAGTATTAGATGGGGGGGTCAGGAGGGCACGGTGTTGGGGGCGGGGTATCATGTGCTGCTGCCAGTCTCCTGAACGGGGAGCAGACTTTAAAACACTGAGCCCCAGAGGAAAGGCATTTAATCGATTTTCCAAGTAATCGATTATCTGAACGAAATAGTGCCCACCCATCTTGTTCAGATAATCCAGTTTCCATTGTACATAGTTTCCCGGCTAAAAGATTTAGATGTTTGCCTCATTTTTATTGATGCCTGAGAGATTTTTAAGAGCCTTTTTTAAGATAGACCTAGCAGGGTTTGTGGTTCATTATTATTCCACATTTACATCTGTAAAGGTATAGTGGAAGTTCCTGACTCCAAACATTTGGGTGGCAGAGTGGTTAGCAATGCTGCCTCACAGCGCCAGAGACCCAGGTTCAATTCCTGCCTTAGGTAACTGACTGTGTGGAGTTTGCACATTCTCCCTGTGTCTGTGTGGGTTTCCTCCGGGTGCTCCGGTTTCCTCCCACAAGTCACAAAGATGTGTAAGTCAGGTGAATTGGCCATGCTAAATTGCCCGTAGTGTTAGGTAAGGGGTATGGGTGGGTTGCAGCTTCGGTGGGTCGGTGTGGACTTGTTGGGCCGAAGGGCCTGTTTCCACAGCGAAATGTAATCTAATCTAATCAAACCTTCCTCTCTCTCTGTGCATAATTACACTTTGCATTAGCCAAAGTCCCAGGTGCATATGCTATTGGGCATTCCTCTCCATTGGGCCATGTATGAGCGACATATGGTGAGGCATCAAATGTCGATACCAGATCTCGCTTGGGATCATAGTGTGCCAACACCTTACAGGATGATAGATGTTTCTTCACTTCCCAGAAAGATTTGGCTTGGCAACGCGACTATTTCCAAGGATGGCCCTGTTTTATTAGGAATTGATGCAAAGGTGCCAGGATGGAGGCCAGGTTATGTATGAACATAAAAATTAGAATTAACATTTTGGGTCATGTATTCCTTACTTATAACTGATTATATTAGATTACTTACAGTGTGGAAACAAGCCCTTCTGCCCTAAAAGTCAGCACCAACCCACCCAGACCCATTCCACTACCTTTACCCTGCACCTAACATTACGGGCAATTTAGCATAGCCAATTCACCTAACCTGCAAATTTTTGGACCGTGGGAGGAAACCGGAGCACCCAGAGAAAACCTATGCAGACACGGGGAGAATGTGCAAACTCTACACAGTCAGTTGCCGGAGGTGGGAAATGAACCCGGGTCTCTGGCGCTGTGAGGCAGCAGTGCTGACCACTGTGCCACCGTGCCTGAGGAAGGGTCACTGGAGCCAAGTGTTAATTTTGATTTCTTTCCACAGGTGCTGCCAGACCTGCTGAGCTTTTCCAGCAATTCATGTTTCTGTTTCTGATTTTCAGCATCCCCACAGTTTTTTTTGTGTTTTGTTTGATTCATTCTGATTTGGATGTGCTAACCAATTTAACTGTTCCAAACCAGATGTAGGTGGACTTTCCAGGATGTGCACTCTCCTGGATACTGGCCTGAGTTCTCTTACACAATTTATGTCTGGTGGAACTCTTTTGCTGTCTCGAGTCTGCATACTGGCAGCAACTACAATGGCTTGCTAGCCCAGATGCTGAAGAAAATTTTAACTGGTAGGCTGAGGCTTGGTTTTGCTTTGGGTTTCGCTGCGGGCTGACCTACAGTTTGCCTGTTCAGGATATGTCCTGTGAGCCTTCACTCAAATGGTGTTACCCAAACTCAGTCGGATAGGTGAGGGTGTCCACTTCCACTGGAATACCCTGCACTCAAATGCTAAACTTGCCACATTTTCCAATGATGAAGCCAATTGTAGCGCCTGTTAGAGGTAGAGGTAGAGCTCATAGGCACTTTTGCATTGTCACGACATTAATCCCACAAACCAGTCTCTCAATATCCCATTAAGGATTAAACCAAAGTCACATGCCTCTCTGAGTTACCGTAACCTAGTCAAAAATCCCAATACGGATTCCTCTGGTTCTCGAATTGCTGAGTAAAACTGATAATGTCTCAGAATTAGAGGAGCTTGGGGCCGTAATATTCATTAGCTAAATCCATCAACTCTTGAAAGGTTTCCCTGGTGGCTCAGGAAAGTTAGGCTCCTAATAGCCAAACAAGTTGTGGGTCCACAAGCTGTCAGGAGAATTCCTCATTGGCACAGATGAAAAACAATGTCATTTGCCCGAAAAAAAACAATACCTTCTTTCCACATACTGTTCCTAGGCTTTGACTGCAGGACAGAATGAGTCAAGCTTCCCAAATAATGGCATGATGCCAGAAATGCTTACCCCAACTCAAAGATGACTTGCAAACAAATTTCTTCAGGAGCATGCTTTTTTCTCATCACCACTGAAATAACTCCACAGATGCTGGTATCCCACCACCAAGCCACCCTGTATTTAAACATGAAAAGTCCTTGATGCTGATCCAATTCCCTCAGAATGAACAGGATGTCTGACACACTTGTTTTCATACATCAGCCAAGGCTCCCCATTTGAACCAGATTAATAGCCCCAATCAGGGAACTCATTCTATGAGGTCCACCTGGCCGATCTTATTACAATCACCACTATTTGTAAGTTTATGAGGGAGCTCTCCATTTCCTCATCAGCACCATATTTTTAGTGTAGTCGATTCAGGCACGGCTTCTACCTCATCTTCAGTCTGGGCTATTGTTTTTTACATAGTAGGTTAGTTCATTGGACTACTACCAAGGAAGCTATATTTCTTACCTGTTTGGGGCCTTTCAGAATCCCCCGAAGTTGTGTCAGCCATTCCAGATTTCCAACAACCTGTGGGTGAGTTGCTTTTCCCCCTCAACTCCTCTTGCTTTTTACCTTAAAATGATATCCCTCTTATTATTAATAACCCTTCATCTAAGCTGATTTGTATCCACAATCTATCGACGTCCTTCATAATCTTATACTGCACACCTCTATTAGATCCCTTCTCTGCTCTAAAGAAAACTACCCAAGATTATCCAACTTCCTTCATAACTTAAAATATCCATCCCAGGTGATATCCTGGTGAATGTATCACATGTAAAATGTGGAAGATTTTAGATTGACAAGACTTCAAGAATAGTCCATTTACATGAACTACCAGAGGCTAGCAATCCTTGAACAGCACAACTTGGAGCAGAGACTCTCCTCAATGCACACCATACAAGAAAGAGAGTGGTCCCTGGAATAGTTGTACCAGAAAGTAGTTACTCCACATCGAGATAGGCAGGCAAGGAGGAGCAATGAGATGGCAGGTGAGTGGGTGAACACTCACCAAAAGGCATGGAGACAGCAGATCCTGGAAACCCAGGATACTTTGGAGCTGTCTAACAGGTCTGAGATTTTAGACACCTATTTAATGAGCAACACAACTGAGTAAGGGGTGGGTAACTCAAGGAAAAGTCACAGCACCACGGTGCTTGAGGCTGCTCTGGGAAAAGACAGGGAGGTTGGTAGGCAGATTAGAAAGGTAGTAACAGTGGGTAACTTGATAGTTCCAAGGTTAGACAGCATAGTTTGCAGCTGGGATTTTAAATCCCATTTGGTCCGTTGCCTTCCAGGTGCAGGGTTCTGGACACAATAGAATGGCTGGATATACTTCTGGGAAGAGTGATTAACCCATGGTTGTGGTTCATGTGGGAACCAACAACACAGGGAGGGATAGTATAATCTCCAACATAATGCCTGTGCCACAAGCTTCGCCATTTAGTCAAAGGCAGATCTGGGGGGTAAATGCCAGACTTGAAGGGAAGGGCTTAGACTGTTGAGACGTTGGGATCCATTTTGGGAAAGGAGAAAGAAGTCCAGAAGAGATGGGCTTCACTTGAGCAAAAAAGGAACTCATCTCCTCACTGAGAAAGTAAATAGTGTAGAAGATTGAATTTAATTTTCTAAGACAGGGAATTGGGTTGAGTAATGGGCCTCGTTTTAGAAATACCAGAGTGTGCAAAAGAGAAACAGGGAAACAAGGAAAAAGACATGAGGGAAGGTTTGAGTGTTGACAGTGGAAAAAGGGTGATCACCTTCCAATGGGCAAGAATGCGATAACGGCAGGACTAAATTGTAAACGCACAGAGAATTAAGAAAAAAAACTAGGGAACTGGAAGTAGAAATTGCTCTAGGGGATATAACATAGAAGCACTGACAGAAATGTAGCTCAAGCCAGAACAGGACTGGATACTTAACATCCCAGGTTACAAGGTTTTTAACACAAATAGGGTGGGTAAAAAAGGGGAGAAGATCTTGTAGTCTTTGTCCAAAATAGTATCATTGCCCTTAAATGAGTTGCAATTCCTGAATTAGAATCTATATGGTTGAAAGTGAGAAATAGGAAGGAAGTGATACCCTTTGTGGATATTTATTGTAGACCTCCAAATAGTATGGAGGAAGTAGAAGAGAGCATTTGAAGGCAGGTTACGGAAACTTGCAGCACCGGTAGGGTTGTGGTATTGCTGATTTTCAGTTAACCTCGGGTAGACTAGGGGAAAAAGCTGAGTATGGAGCATGGAAGGGGAGAAATTCCTGCATGCGTGTAAGAAAACTTTCTGAAACAATACATTTCTAGTCCCACCAGGGCAGGAACTGTGCTGGATCTTGTCCAAGGGAATGAGGCAGGCCAAATGGAGGAACATTTAGAAAACAGTGATCATAATATGAGTACATGGATAAGAAATGTTTGGAGGGGTATGGGCAAGTGCAGGCTTAGGAACATGGTTAGCATCGAGTGGTTGGACAGAAGGATCTGTTTCTATGCTGTATGACTCTATGATGCTACACCTCTACAAGTTGGTCAGACCACATTTGGAGCGTGGCATTCAGTTCTAAGCACCTTATTTAAGGAAGGATGTTAACGCCTGGAGAGGTTGCAAAGGAGATGTACAGGAATGATACCAGGAATTAGGGATTTTAGGACACAAGGGAAGATTAGAGAAATTGGGCTGATTCTCCTTAGAATCCTTATCGTGTGGAAGCTGGCCATTTGGGCCATCGAGTCCACACCAACCCAACCCCTACCCTATCCCTGTAATCCTGTATTTCTCATGACTAATCCAACTGGCCTGCATATTCCTGGACAGTAAGGGCAACTTAGCATGGCCAATCTACCTAACCTGTACATCCTTGGACTGTGGGAAGAAACTGGAGCACCTGGAGGAAACGCACACTGAAGCAGGGAGAATGTACAAATGCCATATCGAGAGTCACCTGAGGCTGGAATCAAACCTGGGTCCCTGACGAAATGAGGCAGCGGTGCTAACCACTCAGCCACCATGCTGCACTGTGCTCTCCTTGGATCAGAAAAGACGAGGATATGACGTTATAGAATAATTTTGACAGGTAAAAAAGGATATTCTCTTACCACTAGTTGGTATATCAATAACTAGGAGTCACAATTTCAAGACTGTCTGCAACAGAGCTGGGAGTGAGATGAGAAGAAACATCTTTACGGAAAAAATTATTAGGATTTAGAAGGCCATGCCTGGGTGAGTGATGGAGGTGGATTCCATCGAACATTTCAAAAAAAAGAGCTGGATAAATATTTGAAATTGTTGAATGTAGAGGGCTATGAATATAGAGACTGGAGTCAGGAGTCAGTACTCGGACAAGATCCAGCACAGTTCCCACCCTGGTAGGACTAGAAATGTATTGTTTTAAAAAGTTTTCTTACACTCTTTTTCAGGAGTCAGTACAGACACAATGGGTTGAATGGACTCCTTCTCTACTGTAAAATTCTATGATTCTATGAATCTCCCTTACATCAGCTCCAGCACAATTACATTCTTCCTACAGCGCAGTGACCAAAACTGCATACAGTACTCCAGCTGTGACCTCACTAAGGTCCTGCATATACTGGACTGACTTTCCCCAATATTCCAGGAATCTGAATTCCTCCCTCCGACACTATTTCTTTAACCATACAGTCATCTGATCTATCGTGTTATTTCTATGCTTGCTAGTACATGGCACTGGTAGTAATACTGAGATTACTACATTTGAAATCTTAATGTATAATTCACATTCTAACTCCCTATTTTCTGCTTATAGCTCGTCATCCTTTGCTTTTACCTATGTCGTTGGTACCGATGTGTACCATGATTACTGGTGGTTCACAGTCCCCTTTAACCGCTTCAATACACCCTTGACCTTGGCACCAGAGGAGTAACATACAATCCTGGAATTGGTTTTGTGATCACTGAAATGCCAGTCTTACTATTGAATCCCCTCTTATTTTAGCTGTAACCCTAACCCTATCTTACTCCCTTTTCGGCAGCAGAGACGTGGCTTCCACTGCTATCCCCTGAGAAGTTCTCCCCAAACAGTATATCTGTTACAGATGGCCTCCTGCACGAGCTGCCTTTCTCTACTCTGCCTGTTGGGCTCCCATCCCCTTTCGGGCTGTTCAGTCTTTACCTGTGGTGTGACTACCTAACTAAACAGGCTGTCCAAGAAAATCTCAGCATTGCAAATGCTCCATGTTGAGCTCACCAACTACTCCAACTTCAATTAGTACTTAGCCAGTCAATGAAGATGGATACGTTTGCTGAACACATGGTTGCCAGGGAGTGTCCATGACATCCTACATAGTATAGGAGAAACACCTCACCAGTATAAAATCTGCTGCCATGATGTCCCTCTTGATAAAGCTTGCTAGTTATTTATTTTAAAGAATACTAACCATGCCAGTGACCCTGGTTCATTCCATACACTCCCACTGCAGTGTAAAGTTCTTGCCTTAATCTTTGAAAGCCCTACTTTAAGTCTTTACATTACTTCCATTATATTATATTGGCCCCAACTTTCTCAATTAAATCCCTAACACAGGTACTTAGATTTTAACTAAGTTTGTCTAATTTACATCAAATGCAGACAAACTGAACGGTCCTTACCAAACAAGAAACGTATTTTGCCTGTGACATAACACATTGTTTTTCACTCTCAGCGTATCAAACTCAGCGTGAGCTGCTCCCTTGCCAGTGTCACTACCTCTCTGACTCCCAAGGTTAAGTGCCCTCAGGATAAATAGGGATGAGTAATAAATGGCCAGCTGCATCCACATCCCATGAAAGAATTTTAGAAAGCACAAAAGGTGTAAGCACTTATGAAATTGCTAGTGTTTTTTGACTTAGTAAATAAATGTTCAGATACAGACCACAAATGGACATGTTGGGCCAAATGGCCTATTTCTGAGATGTAAATAGTTTTAATTTGTATAAATAGTCTGTGAAATAATCTTATATTTGACATGTTCAACAGGAATAATAATATTGGCAGATTTGCTTATGCAGATAGCTAAACAATACGATCATGAACATAATATCATTTGTTTCAGATAATAAGGCTACATATATTCCACTAGACTAAATTAAATGGACCACAAAGTAAATAACTGTATCTGAAACTCCAAGGTATTTTCTGTTTGAATGGAAAGCTATTGTGAAAAAAAGGTATAAAATACATTTATAAACCAAAAAAAAAGATACTCAGTTTCAGATTTCTTTATTGTAAGATAGAAGGACATGAATGAAATGACAATTAATTTTAACTTGCCAATAATTTTTCCACTGAGATAAATCATCTCAGTAAATTGCCCACCTCATACAATTATGTTGAAGGCATCTTGGAAATGATAACAGTAGTGATTAGTTCCACTTGTTCAATAATTCACACATTACAGAAAAATAAGAAAACATTAGTGATATAGAATAAAAATGGAAAATAATGAAATTACACAGATGTTTTGATTTCATCAGAATCGATCATTCAGTTGTAATGGTCACCAGTGAAACATTAAACCATCCAGATATTCAGCTTCAGCACAAACAGATTTTAAACAACATTCAGTCAGGTGCCACACTAAAAGATAATATACAAGGGTTCATGAGTTGAGGGGTAATGTATTCACATGGATGGAGGGCAACTAAAATAAAAAACAAAGAGTAGAGATAAACAAGGCAGTTAAGGTTGGCCAGCTGCAACTAATAGACTGCTGCAAGGATCAGAGTCGGGCCTCAGTTATTTATAATCTACATTAATGACTTAGATGAAGAGACCAGGGCTAATCCATCCAAGGTTTCCATGATATAGAGATATTAAGGCTTCAAAAAGATATAGGAGAAGTGAGGACTGCAGATGTCGAAACGCGTGGTGCTGGAAAAGCACAGCAGAGTTGAAAAGTGTGGTGCTAGAAAAGCACAGCAGGTCAGGCAGCATCCGAGGAGCAGCAGATCGACGTTTCAAGCACGAGCTCTTTATCAGGAGCTCTTCACCCTGACGAACAGCTCCTGCTCGAAACGTCCACTCTCCTGCTCCTCGAATGCTGCCTGACCTGCTGTGCTTTTCCAACACCACACTTTTCAATTCAAAAAGATAGAGACAAGTCAGTAGGCTTCAGATGATAGTTATATCATTGAAAAATGTTAGATTTGGTAGTTATTACTTATTGATGTAAGAATAGCAAAGCATGATGTGATGTTAAAACACAAAACATCTAAATGTTGATTTTCAGAGATGTGTATTTGCTTGTACAAAGAACAAAGTTAGGATGGAGGTATGTCAAGTAGTTAGGAAAGACGATATGTTGGCTTTTATCGCAAGTGGATTGCAATCTAAAATTAAGAAAGTCTTGCTACTATTGCACAGCACAGGACTTTGGTGAGACAGCATCAGAATTTAAGGTATCCATGTTTAAGGAATGAGGCATTGGGGGGTGTACACTAGTTTGATTCTTGGGGTGAGAGCGGTAGTCTCTGACAAAAGGCTGAGTAAACTGGGTTCATACACTCTGGCACTTAAGATCAGGAGGTGATCTCATTGAAACATGTAGGGTTCTGAATGAGCTTGACAGAGTAGATACTGGAAGGTTGTTTCACCTGACTGAGGAATTTAGAACATGGGCATGGTGTCAGGGAATGATTGTCAGCACTGAGAGGAGGGGAAATTTCTTCACTGAAACGCTTGTAAATTTGGAATTCTCAATCTCAGGAGGGTTGTGGATGCTTAATCATAAAATATATTCAAGAGCCAGATCATGAAATGTTCAGGTTATTGGTAAAACTAAGGGTGAAATGAAAGTGGAACAAAGGTAGAAGACCAAGCAGGACCGTCTGGAATGGGGAAGCAGACTCATGGGGTTGTTTTAGTCTACTCCTGATCCCATTTCTCGTATTATAATATTAGGTTTCACACTTTTTTCTTCATTTGACCATATTGAATGTAGTTGTAATAACAGTAATATTAATTTAATTATTGGCTTAAAGAATTTGAGAGGAAATTAAGAAAGAATGAATCAGCACAAAAAATACAGTCAGTTCTAAAAACCAGTTAAAAGTTGAAAAATTTAGAGAATTTAAAAACAAAAACAAAAATTGTTGGAAAGTGTCAGCAGTCTGACAGCACCTTCAGAGAGACATCAGAGTTAATGTTTCATGCCTAGAAACCCTTCTTCAGAACAGTTTGTTTAAAGAATAATTTAAAAGAATTTGTTTTATTTTACCTTTCTGAAAGTATTTTAATTAATGCTTTTTTAAAAACAAAAGAAAGACTACTCTGATAACTAAAAAGCACGCAATTGCACTGAAGAATCCTACATGTCAAATTGTTATTACAGTAAACCGGTTAGCCTACTAAAGTCTCATTCTACTGACATATAGAAAAAACAATATCCATTTTACTTAATAGGGCACTGACTACTCAATGCACCGTGCAAATGCACATTCTGTAAACCCTTACCAATTCAAAATGAAGGGCGTTTTCTGAAAGGTAGCCTAGTCCCAGACCGCAGCAATGCTTGTTCATGGTGGCATCAATAACTCCTGCACCGCAGTTGCTGTTTTCACACGCAAACTGCACCTAAAGGCCTGGATGAACAAGCACCACCCAAAGCACAGCAGTTACTAAGTCAATATTACAATATTACTGGCTTCACAAATTCCTGCCATTCGACAGCAAAATTGAAAATAATTGCTGGCCTTTTTGAGGATGTCATTCATTATAAATACCTTCTTTTCTACCAACTGACAACTGAGAAAAGAATCATAAACAAAAAGGAAAACAAATCGAACATCTAAATGAAAATGAACTACATGTTTAAAAGCAATAATCAGTGCAGATTTAGAGCTGGCTTTCAAACTCGTGGCATCATTATTTATGTATCTCAAACTTTGTTCTGGTTCATGACATTATCTGAACCCTTCAGTTAGGTGTTAGCTTGTAATCCATTCAAAAGTATTTAGGAATTTTTCCCTATAAATCATCTGAACCTTAGTCACATGCAGCCACTCCCAATCATCCATTATTCTCCATTTATCCATTGCTCCTTGTTCAACCTTGATACTCCTTGTCTGCATATTTTTTCACCATGAAGCTATTAAACTTTTCTACAACTGAAATGCTAGCACCTGCCAGAAGCTTTTATTTCTTTCAACAAAGGGTGTCAACCGTTGCCATCCACAGACCCTACGGTGGGGCAAAAACCTTGCAGACTAAGTGTTCTAGTTGACCCATTTTCACTTCACATCTCAAGAAAAAGACATCTCAAGAATTCGTGGGAACTATGGAAACTATAAATATTTTGCTGCATTCTCACTACTAAATGTAATACATTCACGCAATATTTAAGAAAATTATGCATAAGTGAATGCCAGAAATAGGCATAGATGTTTGCATATTCTAACCATTAGTACTAACAGACAATTTCTTCACTTGAAACATTCTAATGTATCAGAAAAATCACAATAATTTTAGAGGAAATACTTAACCTACATCTATTTCCATCAACCAAAAACTACAGCAGCATAAATCTTGCCCATGAAACCCTACTACTTGCATTTATGATGACTTGTATCAAAAACACTGGAACCAGTCTGTTTGTATGACATAACATGAATAGTGGGGATGCAGATTCTACAGTCACAGCTGTGCTGTTGTGTGTCAATGACTTGCACTTTAGACCAACTCACGGACCACCAACAGTCTACACACCACGCTTTGAGGACACTGTTCTACAGAGTGTCTTAGACATGACTTGATTAATGAGATATGTGTTTTTGATAAAACAAATTAAAGACAGTTTAAACATTAATATATTCAATCAATGCTTTATAAAGCCAAAGCATATAGCTGCACTTGAAGGTGGCTATTGGTAAGTCATACCACCTATTCTGACAGCAACGTCGCTAAAATTGGGAACTTAAAAGTAGTGTAGGAATTCACTGTCCACTCACTCTTCTGTGATACCTTGAAGCCAATGCTTTCCAATCCTATTTCCTGATGTGGTTCCATTATAATGTTTCAGTTTTGTGAAAATTTGAGAAACACAAGGACTTCTGATCATTTGAGGGGGGGGGGGTGGTCAGCATTTGGGGATGGTTGAGGGTAGAAAAAAAAAGAGAGGGAGGGGCTGAATGACCAGATGAGCCCGAGGGCTGTTGATGAAACGACAGGTATCTCCAAAGCAAAAGCAAGCATTAATGATTTGCAGGCTTATTTGGAGCAGCAGCAATCTGGATCCAGTGAATTCCATTAAGTTACACTCACTGACAAAAAAAAGCACAAAGATTTGGAAAAGCCTCTCAGCTGACTGGGGTGGGGGCAAATGTAAAACCCATAGTTTGGGAAGCCCTGCTCTAAAATGTTAGTTTATTCACTTACTAAGCGCTAATTTACTGTAAGTTTGTTAGTTCATCTTCCATAGTTACAGATGAGAGATTGAGAGAAAATGTTCTCTTCGGATAGAACAGCAAGGCACACAGATGTAATTAACCTTGCATTGTGAATTCTTACATTAGGTCTTTATTTTGTATTTGCTTTTATATCACTTTTAGCTGAATAGCAAAGTCAATCAAAGCATAAGAGCTTTGTTGCAGTACAGACTAAAGAATCGGGCATTGCTATATGGAAGTGCTAAAACAACCAGCACAATGGGGATGACAAAGCGCAGACAACTTCTTTATAAATAATGACGGTGAAATTTATAAAAGAAAAACATTGTCACAATTGTGATACAAAGTAGATATGCTCTCATATATTAAAATTGACTCTCTCTGCACCTTCTCTGTAGCTGTAACACTACATTCTGCATTCTATTCTATTACCCTGATGAAGTACTTATGCAAGGTATGATATGTCTGGTTAGCACGCAAAACAATACTTTTCACTGTATCTCAGTGCATGTGTGTCGACAACAAGAACTTGATTTTAAATGAGTAAGTGCGCTCGTTGTAAGGAGAGTTGAAACCTCACCCTTAATATTCAAATACATAGTTACTCTGAGAAGTGCACTCTAATATTAATGGAAATTTGTCTTTCTTAGATCTGATATCACTCAAACTAAACCCAGCAAATGCCAAGTTCAAGGGCAAGTCTGATATTTCTGCACTGATACAAATTTCTTGTTTCTTTATTGTTTCAACATTTCTTACGTATTATATTGCACGGATAAGAGAACAGAGAATTAGAGAAATAACTTTCCACTCAGTGCAATTCCAGCCTCAGCATCTGTGATCCAAATATTTCAAGGAATATGCTTTAAATTTGGGAATACCTATTTCAGTATTTTAGTTTGACTACTTCTCACCTGCTTTAAGGGGCTCAGTATCACTTCAGAATTCACATTTCATAATAATCCTTTTATAAAAGCATAAAAATGACTAATTTATTGAAGCAGCTGCCTGTTCGATGAACTTTGCCAATTTCACATCTTTTTTGGATAGACCACCACAGTCGTGTGTCAAAAGAGTTATCTGCACCTGGGGAGGAATGAAATATAGAATGTTAATGCATCAAACAGATTCACCATTCCACCTTAACCATACTGTAGGAAGTGTCAATTTCAGAATCTCCTTTCTGCTTGCCTATTAGATTCATTGGAGCAATTGCTTTGAGACGTCTTGTGTGTGACATCTGTGGTTTTTGAAGGATGGGAAAATAAAGCAGAAAAAGAGAGTGATGATAAGTTGCTGTTTTTACAACAAGCAGAGACAAGAAGGTTTGCATCCAAAGAGAAAAGGAAAGGCTTGAAAACTTTCTGCAGTAAAAAGATGTCAGTATCAAAAGATCTAAATTTTCCCTTTAATTATTCTTCCAACCAAAAGAAAATTTAACAACATCCTGCTTAATGTGCATGAGTGTCACCCCTACACTCCTTTAACTACCAACTTAACTGGCATTGGGTGTGTGGAAGGCAGCATGCAACTAAATTGTTTACAACTAAAGTTTCTAGGGTACAGTTCCATTAGCACTTATTATGAAAAAGTGAATTTTACTTCTTAAAAATGTGACATTTGTAACTTGGCTCCAATTTCCATTTGGACGTATTTGACCAACAATTCACCTCCAACTCAAAACTAAAATGTCTGACTGAATCAGTGTTGATTTCTGCCATCTCCCAAGATACCAGTCAGTCTAGGTGGGTTACTCTTCGGAGGGTCGGTGTGGACTGGTTGGGCCGAAGGGCCTGTTTCCACACTGTAGGGAATCTAATCTAATCTAATCTAATCTAATCTAATCTAATCTAAATCAGTCAACTTCATTGTGTGTGAAACCTAACTGACCCTTCACAACTAAAGTTGGGTGTGGTGCTGGAAAAGCATAGCAGGTCAGGCAGCATCCGAGGAACAGCAGAGTTGATGTTTTGGGCAAAAGCCATTCATTACTAAATTCAACAGACCATAACCTTATCAAACAACACCATTTTAAATATCCTTTTGTGACCCACAAGCAAGTTTATATTATAAAATAAGTCATAAGTTCAAAAAATAATAATTATATAAATTTTATTTTCCTTAACCAAAAAAATGTTTTGAATTCTTTCATTGCATTGTATTACCTGCCCATTGAGCAACCAGAAGGAATGCTAAAGACATTATACATATGAAGAAGTAACAAAGAAGATTGATGAGGGCAGAGCAGTAGATGTGATCTATATGGACTTCAGTAAGGTGTTCGACAAGGTTCCCCATGGGAGACTGATTAGCAAGGGATGATCTCATGGAATACAGGGAGAACTAGCCATTTGGATACAGAACTGGCTCAACGGTAGAAGACAGAGGGTGGTGGTGGTGGAGGGTTGTTTTTCAGACTGGAGGCCTGTGACCAGTGGAGTGCCACAAGGATTGGTGCTGGGCCCTCTACTTTTTGTCATTTACTTAAATGATTTGGATGCGAGCATAAGAGGTACCAGTTACTAACTTTGCAGATGACACCAAAATTGGAGGTGTAGTGGACAGCGAAAAGGGTTAACTCAGATTACAACAGAATCTGGACCAGATGGGCTGAGAAGTGGCAGATGAAGTTTAATTCAGATAAATGCGAGGTGCTGCATTTTGGGAAAGCAAATCTTAGCAGGACATATACACTTAATGGCAAGGTCCTAGGGAGTGTTGCTGAACAAAGAGAACTTGGATTGCAGGTTCATAGCTCCTTGAAAGTAGAGTCGCAGGTAGATAGGTAATACAATGCAATGAAAGAATTCAAAATTTTTTTTGGTTAAGGAAAATAAATTTTATATCTATATAATTATTATTTTTTGAACTTATGACTTATTTTATAATATAAACTTGCTTGTGGGTCACAAAAGGATAAGTGAAGGCGGCATTTGGTATACTTTCCTTTATTGGTCAGAGTATTGAGTACAGGAGTTGGGAGGTCATGTTGCGGCTGTATAGGACATTGTATAGGCCACTGTTGGAATATTGTGTGCAATTCTGGTCTCCTTCCTATCAGAAGGATGTTGTGAAACTTGAAAGGGTTCAGAAAAGATTTACAAGGATGTTGCCAGGGTTGGAGGATCTGAGCTACAGGGAGAGGCTGAACAGACTGGGGCTGCTTTCCCTGGAGCATCGGAGGCTGAGGGGTGACCTTATAGAGGTTTACAAAATTATGAGGGGCATGGATAGG
>NC_057723.1:30719477-30740909 GCF_004010195.1 Chiloscyllium plagiosum | reverse complement strand
TAAGCTGCCAGAGGATGTGGTGGAGGCTGGTATAATTGCAACATTTAAGAGGCATTTGGATGGGTATATGAATAGGAAGGGTTTGGAGGGATATGGGCCGGGAGCTGGCAGGTGGGACTAGATGGGGTTGGGATATCTGGTCAGCATGGACGGGTTGGAACGAAGGGTCTGTTTCCATGCTGTACATCTCTATGACTCTATAACAGTTCTTAGGTGTAGTCAGAAGCACACATCCGTCTTGCATCTCTGTTCATAAACTATTTTCTCACTCACTCTGTTCCCCCAAATATCTTGTTATGATCAGGAACTGGCCATTCAATAAAAATAATGGGAGCAAAATCAGATCTTACCATAGCATTCTTGGCCAGATGCACAAATAAAAAGCAAATTGACCTTCACTTTCACTGCTAGTTAAATGGATTTTACTTTCTTTAGACATATCCTGTAATTTTCAAAGTTAGGGGGAGATGTTCACACCACAACCAATGGTTCCAGCAATTTATGTTTTATGTTTTACTTGCTGGAGGTTTAACATTATGTGCTTTCTTCCTTGCGTGAGACATAATGTTCTACTTCCATGACCTGAAAGCAGTATTGCTTCCAATATACAAGTTCCATGCTATCACATAGGCTCTACACAGTTGTAACAAAGGACAAATTCCAGGTTGAAATAATCCGCACTGTACGAAAGGATCAATGCACTGTTACAAATGCCATTTTTGACAGAGATGTTAAACTGAAGCATCTTCTGCCCCTTCAAGTAGATCGAAAGAAGATCGCATAGTATTATGCCACAGTAATACAGGAGAGCTCTTCCCAGTTTCCTGGCAATAGTCATCTTTCACCCATTGAGATGATGACTGGAAATGTGCATAAATTGCCTGTGTTGTTTCTTCCAGAACAATAAGCTATCCTGTAAAGCACTTTAAAGTATTCGATGGCTATGAAAGATGAAAGATATTTTACATTATGCATCTTGGTTCTTTGACCTTTCCTCTTATGTTATCAAGTTCATCATTACTGCACATCATTTCATAGCTTTTTCCTTACTTTCCTTTGTACGTGTTCCTCCATTTTTCTCACTGTATGCCTGCTTGTACTTCCAGTTCTGATGAAAGGCTGTGCCTGAAAGGCTATAGTTTTCCTGTCACTTCAGGTGCTGTCTATCTTATTGTGTTAAGGACTCCATGTTTTTGTTGCAGATTTATAGCATCTGCAGCTGATTCTTAGAATAAAATTCCATTCTAAAGATGTTGTTCACTACAAATTGCTTCTGGTACCTTTTGCTAGAATTGTCATACATATTAGATCTATTCTGTAGCTTAACAAGACTAATACTAAACTAAAATATAGGAAATAATAAAACAATCTGCACAGGCTGAAATGGGAATCCCCAGAAGTACAAAAGCATAAGAAAATTATGACAATAGTAGTGGTGATGGTGGTTGGGGGTGGGTGAAGTGAAGTGTAATGGGTTCCAACAATAGCACTTACTCTAATCTTAGTTTAAATTGGTGATGGTCTGGATGGACTAAAAGCTGCATTAAATGCACACAATGTTGTAAGCGACAGCACTACTAATGGCTAAGCTGCTTTGATCCTCCTGTGCAGATCTCTATAACAAACATCAAAGGAAGGATTTTGAGCCAAGCAGCAGTAGCACATTAACCAAGATAGCAATATATTTGAGAACACCAGTGCGGGCTTGTCGTATCATACAAAGTTTTATGTCCAGATTTGTGCTTTCTTGTGCAAAAAAAAAGATCACATGGATTTGAAGTGCAGGAGATATGATACATAATGTGCCTGAACACACATTGTTAAATGTAAAACTGTGTTTGAAACTAATGGATTGCACATTATTGTAGAGTGAGTGATTTATACTTATAGAATGACAGCAAAATGGAGCACAATCTGAAAACATTCACATTACCTTGTGGTACACATTGAACCATTCAGGGTGATGATTCAGTTTCTCTGCCTGTAAAGCCACACGTGTCATAAATCCAAAGGCCTGGAATAAGAATTTATTTAAACAAGACATTAACAGCATTCTAAATTTTTTTTTGAAGTTATCAAAGGGCAGATCTAATGTACAATTCAAGTTAACCTTCTGATAAGGTGCAGTAGATAATATTGGGCATTTCTGTTTCCACTCCAAAATAAAATGTGCTATTTTTACGATGGCCCAGATTTTTGATACCATTACTAGCAAACATGGTAATATTTGCTATACACAATGACTGGAGTGGCAGTACAATCTTCAGAAACTGTAATTGTACCAAAATCTGGAAGTTTTAGCATGCTTTATGGGCTCTAGAGGACTTCATGTTGTTTGTCCTTAGAGCAGCAGGGATCAGCTGGCAAGACTTTTGATTATTTTCCCATAACTTCCAAGGACTTGGAGCTGATGAAGGTGAAACAGAGCCTTAGAATTTCATTTTAAATAGCAGGAGGGTAGAAAGAGTGTCAAATCACTTACTTGAAGATTTGTTACTCTGTGTAAACTCTAACTCCAGAAAGAAAATCTAAAATAAACTGGCTTTTTAATAAAGGCCATTATGAGGCAGAGTAATACTCTTGGAGTAAAACCCAGCAGAAGGGAGGTCTGTTGCCCGGGTATTAAATGTACCTCACTCTCTTCTCCACCCAGCTCCTGTTATGATAATGTTAAAAGCAGTTAAGAATTTCTCACCATTATAATCACTTTTTAAACGAGGTTTAAAACTATTTGGATTTTTTAAAAAACATCACATGCCACCTGAGATGACAGCAAAAGTCTTTGGAGAATACAGAACTAGTTGGGGCAGTTTCAAAATAGGAAATACCCAACTTAAGATGGAAGTGAACAAGTATTCCTTCTCTCGAAGGCTCATTAGCGTTTGGAGCAGTGGAGGTTGCATCATTGAATATATTTAAGGCAGACTTTTGATCTACAAGGAAGTCAAGGGTTAATTGTGAAGGGCACACTGGTGGCAGTGTGGCAGATGCTAAAATGAAATTAAGGCGACAATCAATTTAGCCCTCATCTTATTAAATAGCTGGGCAGGCTCAAGGAGTCAAATGGTCTCCTCCTACATGTATTTCTTATGGTTCTTGCTCAGTCCAAGTTTTGTGAATGTACAATGTGCATTTTGTTAATTCTTTCAAAATTGTTATCATGAAAAATAATAATTTTACCAGGTCTATACGAAAGAATGTTTTTACAATGGCAGAATACATTGTCTTATTGTTTTTGTCAAAAATATATACTTACCATAACTTGAAGAGGAGCTTTAAAAAAACAGAAGAGACAGAAACAGACAAAAGCCCAAATACCTTTGTTTAAAAATCCTGTCAGGCTGTAGCCCAAGCACAGCAGGACTCAATTATCAGTTGACAAGAGACACAACTCTACCTTGTATTCCCATCACAACCACTAAATTGTTAATCTAACATTCTACAGCTACAAATATACTTGAACAAACTTCAATCTTTCAAGTTTCATAACTAGTGTAAAGAATGGTAAAATTATTAACTGATACAAAACACAATCTTTACACCTCAGAGATATATTGTACAGAGATAGGTTGCATGATTCTTGCCAAATGATAAGAGGGATCAATCCTGCTTCAATATTCTGAACTGCATTTGAATACACATCAGACTAATCTGGGAAAAAGGACATATTTCTGCTGTGAACATCCCAGATGCAAATATGCATCAAAAACTTGCCAAAATTTGGCATAAATTAGATTCAAAAGATACTTGAATATGTGCTCATGGGTATTATAAGAACAACCCAATTAGCTCAGAATGTAATCACATTGGTCTGGATTTATCAGTCAGCAGATGGCAATGACGCTAACTGCTGACCTTAAAGGTCAGCTGATGAAAAATCAGCTAATAAAGAAGCAGTGCTTCGAAAGCTTGTGCCTCCAAATAAACCTGTTGGACTATAGCCTGGTGTTGTGAGATTTTAACTTTGACCTTAAAGAAAGCTGACTTTGAAGATCTAGCTAATGCTATTGTGTGAATTTCTATTATACCACAGGCCAAAGTACAAAGAAGCCTCAGTCAGTTATTCGAAGCTCCTTGTGCCTCAAATATATGCATATAGTATCATGAATGAGTAAGAAATGCCTTGGGTTTGTTTGTTGGAATTGCAAGGAAAGTCAAACTCCAACATTTGTTTGTTTCTCCATGTGCAAAGACTGTACAGAACTGAACTACTATAGTGACTATGTATGTATGTAAAGTCTTTTTTTATGAATAAAGTATAGTTTTGAAATAAAAATAATGGAGAGTTGAATCTGGCATCAAGCCAAGTGATCCACAGCAAAAATGACAGTCGTAAACAGCAATCAGCCAATCACACTGAAGTGTTCGGAGGTCGCACTTCATAATCTACAATGCACTGATTAAAATGATAATGAAAGTGAAAGACAGTGAAATAAAACATTGGGACAAACTTGAAATTAAAGGAGAAACCAAAATATCATAAATAACCAAAATAATTTTAAAATGTAGATTTTAAATAAATAATTATGTAGAAATTTGATATTTTACAAATATAAAATTAGTTTTTTCAGTGAGAGGATTTCTAGCAATAATTACGAATTCATTACAAAGTTAAAAAAATCCAAATACACCACATTCAGCAAGGCATAAATTTTTCCAGAGTTTATTCGCCACAACTGGAAACAGCATAAGAAGGGAAGGTTCTTGTCAGTTCAGTGATTTCTAATTGAATGGAGACAATGAGAAGTTCAACACCACATCCTATGGAGAACTACCTGCAGAATACCTGCCAGCAACCAATGCTCCCTTTAAATTCTGTTTGCTACACAAAGACAGCTTGTCCCATTAAGATGGCTTTTAGGTGTGCACTGACTCTTCTTGTAGAAACATTTTATGTCTGGTCTTTTTATTCCTAGTGTGGCACATTGCAGATTGGTGCACGGCTGCGCCAATCTAGTGGGAACACCGCAGCAAATTCTGGACTTCTGTTTTTAACTATTTATGTATGGTTTCAAAAGATTGCTACAAGGTTCAAAAGAGTAATGACAACAATCACAGGCAGTTTCAACATCATTCCTGTTGCAAACATTGGGCAATTTTCAAAACCTTGGTAACTGAAGTTAAATAATTTATTTTTTAAAATCCAGTCCATTTACATAAGGACCTGATTAACTGATAACTTTAAAGGACTTAAGAAGAAATCCCAGGATATTAACTGGTGCTGGTACACTAACATGTGGTACAAGTGTAAATCCAGAAAAAAGAATGACTATTTGCTACAAACAGAACTGATTAATTGCTCAGACAAATTTCAATCATTTGTCAAAAGCACCAAAACAGAGCACAGATACAGTTGCTCTGTTTTTAATTAGTGTATTTTGCCCAAAATTTGGTGTATCCCATTGAACATGGAGCTTTCAGTGAAAATCTCCTTTCAAATGATCCTTTGTGCTATTTTAAAACGATCCACAGTTACACAATAACATGGTGTCGTGACTTCTGACCTTGTCCACTTCCGTCCAAACCTGGCACTTCCACATCTATTTTAAAAAGGCATCATGCTGGAAATCTGTCATGTTAACAAACCTGGTCACACCATAGGATCAGATTAACCATAAATAACAGGTTTCTGCTAATTGTCTTCGGGGTTCCTATAACATTAGTCTGGTTCATTTGGGCACAAGGATTTTAATAGATAATCACGTTTGAGCAGAAGTTTTGAATAATATATTGTGCGTTTTTTTTGCGTCAAGTCTCAGAACAAAGTAGTCCACTTGATCTGCATAGCTTCGACCAACCTAAACATCCATACACAGCACCACCCATGCACAGTTGACTGTAGTGTGTACTATACAAAAGATGTACTACAACAACTCATGCAGGGTCTTTAAACAGCATCTTTCAAACTGTTGACTTTGACATTAAGCTTCCTAGGTTGTCAACAAACAAGTAACATAATTAATTCTGTCTTGGCAACCAAACTGAACTGCAAGTTTAACTATTAAATAGCTTTGCTCAGGGCATCAAAGAGCAGTTGTTAATTTTTTCAACAGTGTCATAAATAGCACATGAGGAGGTCATTTATTCATGAAGATCCCCCCATTTCCTTTGATAGATATTTGTGAATCTGCTTCCTTTCAAGCATTGCTTTTCAGATCATAATCATAAATTTCTGTTCCCAAGCGCTGCCTGTGGTTCTTTGTCAAAAACCTTAAATCCACATCCTTTAGCTGGGAATGTTTTTACCACTGGAAACAGCTTCTCTTTAACTTGATCAAAATTATTGATGATTTTGACCACCTCCATGAAATCACCCCTAAAATACAAGCAAACATACAACTGGTTAAAATAATTAAGTAGTTCATTAGGATTATCAAGTAAAGCAAGACAGGTGTTGTCCCACAGCACAGCTGAGTGTGTTCCTGGATGCCAGTATGATCCAATGCAAACGTGCCTGCAATAAATGTTTGAACTTTGAGCATTTTCAGAGTTTATGCAAGGGAGATTGAATTACAGACACTATGACAGACTCAGTTTGGGGGGGGTGGGCGGGGGGGCGCGGTGGGACGCAAGTATCCTGGATTCTTTGTAGCAGGAGGCAAGTACAACTCATAGGATACACCTCATCTCCTGATTTGGTCAATGTTCAAAGAGATGATGACGACCGAGCCTCCAGATAGGAGATTCTTTCTGTTCGGATGAGTGACAGCGGAAGCTGCCACATGGATGAACTAACTTACCACGATTGAGGAAGCCATTCAGGTGGGGGGGATCAAATGAGAATGTGGTGTTTGTTAGGGAAGTATGGCCAGAGGGATTGATAAAGGGGATGTGGTGAAAGATTAGATTAAATTAGATTCCCTACAGTGTGGAAACAGGCCCTTCAGCCCAACAACTTCTGGATTAGTGGTGCTGGAAGAGCACAGCAGTTCAGGCAGCATCCGACAAGCAGTAAAATCGACGTTTCGGGCAAAAGCCCTTCATCAGGAATACAGGCAGAGAGCCTGAAGGGTGGAGAGATAAGTGAGAGGAGGGTGGGGAGAAAGTAGCATAGAATACAATAGGTGAGTGGGGGAGGGGATGAAGGTGATAGGTCAGGGAGGAGAGGGTAGAGTGGATAGGTGGAAAAGAAGATAGGCAGGTAGGACAAGTCATGGGGACAGTGCTGAGCTGGAAGTTTGGAACTGGGGTGAGGTGGGGGAAGGGGAAATGGATGGAGTACAAATCTAAGAGTAAAGTAAGAGATAAGCCTAGCAGACACAAAATGAATAAAGCTAAAGACTCTGCATCCAAATGCATGTTGTGTTTGAAACAGAACAATTGAATTGAGAGTGCAAATAGAAATAAGTATGATCGGGTTGCAATTAAAGAAACATGGTTTTGAAATGACATATACTCGTTCCTGAATGTTGATGGGTACAGGAAGCTAGGGAAAGACAGATGGGTAACTCTGTAATTAACAATGGTATTAGCACAACAGAGGGTCAAGAGGGATAATCCTTAATTTCAGAAAACTAAGGCATAGAAACAGTTTAGGTAGAGATGAGAAATGGTAAAGCTGTAAAAATTGAAATGATGGTGATTACTGGAAATCAGAAACAAAGACAGAAATTGCTGGAAAAGCTCAGCAGGTTTGCCAGCAGCTGTGGAGAAAAAAAAAGTTAACATTTCGGTTCTGGTGACCCTTCCTCAGAATGATAAAGCTAGTTTTTCTCATTGTGATCATATTGTGGTGCCAGGACCTTGGAACAGTGAGAGTGTGGAGCGGTGGAAGAGGTGTAGGTTGGAGGGAGTGCCTGCGAAGGAGTAGTAGGGGGATACCTATGAGGGGCAGATGAGGAGGTGAAGCTATTTAACAAAAGGCTTTTAAAGTTAAAAGCACCTATCTTCCTATTTGGAATTTAGGAGAAAGTGAGGACTGCAGATGCTGGAGATCAGAGTTGAAGAATGTGATGCTGGAAAAGCACAGGAGGTCAGGCAGCGTCTGAGAAGCAGGAGAATCGGCATTTTGGGCACAAGCCTGATGCTAATTCCTGATGAAGGGCTTATGCCCGAAATGCCGATTCTCTTGCTCCACGGATGCTGCTTAGCCAGCTATGCTTTTCCAGAAGCACATTTGGTATTTAGGACAGGATTCAAGCCCACAAAATTGTGACAGAATGTGAGATTTCTTTTGTATATTTTAATATCATTTATTTTAGTGTTTGGATTTTGAACAATTGGTATGTAGGTTTGGGTCTGTATGTTTGAAAGAGTTCAATAATTAACTTGTGATTATTTCTGTAGCGACTTTAAAAAATAAATTCAGTGCGAGAGAGCGAGCCCCTTGAGTTATGGTTAAGGTTAAGTGGGGATTTCTTTGCATTGTAAGAATTCTACAAGCAGACAGAATAACCATCAAGCAGCATTAGCCTCCTTTTAATTTGGAAGGATCAGGATTTTTTTTTGTTTTGATGAGGGAAAAATCCTAAAACTTGGAAAGCTTTTGGTTTTCAGTTCACAGCGGTCCTGATGAAGTTAGATGTGTGAAATACCTTCACCTGAAGAAAGTAAATAGTTCAGAACAATTCAGAATAAGGATTTTAGCTTGAAAGTTCAAGACAAGGAGTGTTTGGTTAGAACAGTGATGAAGTTATTCAAAGTTGAGAAAGTCTAAGCTCAGTTGCATAACTAATCAAAGAAGAGGCAGCCATACTCTCATGACTGGAAACTAAAATAAATAGTTTATAGATGTGATAGGGAAGCAAAACCTCCTTGGAATTTTGAGTACTGTAAAGTGATGATAGCATAAATGGGATTGTATTTTCGCTGTTATTTCAGACTCAATCATCTCAGCTCCAGGACATCTTTGCAGGAGTTCCTTAAGGTAGTGTCCTACACCAAATCATCTTTAGCTGCTTCATCAATGACCTTCCTTCCTTCATTAGGTCAGAAGTGGAGATGTTCACTGATGACTACACAATGTTCAACAACATTCATGACCCGTTAGATACTGAAGCTGTCAATGTTCAAATGCAACAAGATCTGGACAATACCCAGGTTTGAGCTGACAAGTGGCAAGTAACATTCATCCCACACAAATGCCAGGCTATGACCATCTCCAATAAGAGACATTCTAACACCAACTTCCATCTAGAAGGCCAAGCATAGCAAATATATCAGAACATCACTAGCTTGAGGTTACCCTCCAATCACTCCCCATCTGACTTGGAAATATATCACAGTTGCTTCACTGTCACTGGGTAAAATTCTAGAATTCCCTCCCTAAGAGCATTGTGTGTCAACCTATAACACATGGACTGATGCACTTTAAAAAGCCTGAGGGTGACCTTGTTGATGTTTATAATATCATGAGGGACATGGATAGGTTGAATAGCCAAGGTCTTTTTCCTAGGCCGGAGGAGTCCAAAACTAGAGGACATAGGTGTAAGATGAGAAGGACAAGATTTAGAAGAGATCTGACGGGTAACTTCTTCACGTAGAGAGTGGTGCAGGCATGGAACAAGTTGGCAGAGGAAGTGGTGGAGGCTGTACAATTACATTAAAAATTCTTTGTGATAATCTACATTTAGATTAAAAAAATTAGTCACATGGGCAAAAGGTAACCTAAATGAGAAATTCATAGAATGTATGCCAGATAGTTTCTTAGAACCTTATGTTCTGAAGACGATCAGGCAGCATGGTTTTATTAGACTTGATACCATGCACTAAAATTAATCATTTAATAAGAACGCACCCTAAAGAAGCAGCAACCATAATATGAAGAATTTTAATTTTAGTCTGAAGGGGGAGGGGAGTGGGTCCAAGAGAGAGTGGTGAGGGGCGAAGGGGGAGAATTTAAGGAAGGATAGAGTTTAAAGTTGTAGCATTATAAGGCAGCAAGTTATATTTCCTAACTGCCATTGGTTCAAGACAATATGTTCATAATAAACAGATTTTTTTGCAAAGTACAGGACCTTGGCGAATGGTTTGTTTTAACCAGTGTTCATCAGTCAGGCAAACTGGAAATTTTGCATTACTTATTCTTAATCCTTTTCACATTTGTGACAAATTTGGAAATTCAGTATACTACCCAGAGAATTGTGATGAAGTGTGGGGGCTTGTGCTCAGGATTTTGGATCAAAAACAAAAACACCACAAGATTGGGTACAGTGACAAAAAAGGGATAAAGTAAAAAAAGGAACCATCATATTCTATATGATCAAAATAAGGTGGCATTAGATGGGCCTGACAATCATACAAGAGACTCCAGAAGCCAGGATGATTGAATAGACAAGCAAATTAGAAGTAAAATTGCCTGCCAGGGCTATGAAAGTAGAAACAATTGAAAGACTAGCACAACACTTGGGCTTAATGGAAATACAAGAGAGTCCAAATACTCCAAGTAATGAGACATTGGAATCAATTCATATTGAGTTACAGTTAAAGCAATTTGAGCATGAGGAACAAATAAAGAAGCTGGAGAGAGACTGGGAAATGAAAAAGTTGGAAGGGAAGAGTGAATTCCAAAGTGCAGGATAAAAAAAGATAAAAGGAGATAGAATTGAAAAGATTGGAATGGAAATACTAAGGAGAATTAGTACTTAACCAAGACTCAAATGAACAGGAAGAGACATAATAAACATTTATAGAGTCATAGAGATGTACAGCACAGAACAGACCCTTCGGTCCAACTCGTCCATGCCGACCAGATATTCCAACCCAATCTAGTCCCACCTACCAGTACCTGGCCCATATACCTCCAAACCTCTCCTATTCACATTTCCCATCCAGATGCCTTTTAAATGTTGCAATTGTACTAGCTTCCACCACTTCCCCTGGCAGCTCATTCCATATACACATCACCCTCTATGTGAAAAGGTTGCCCCTTAGGTCTCTTTTATATCTTTCCCCCTTCACCCTAAACTTATGCCCTCTAGTTCTGGATTCCCTGACCCCAGGGAAAAGACTTTGTCTATTTATCCTATCCATGCCCCTCATGATTTTATAAACCTCTTTGAGGTCACCCCTCAGCTTCCGACACTCCAGGGAAAACAGCCCTAGCCTATTCAAACTCTCCCAATAGCTCAAGTCCTCCAACCCTGACAATATCCTTGTAAATCTTTTCTGAACCCTTTCAAGTTTCACAACATCGTTCCAATAGGAAGGAGACCAGAATTGCACGCAATATTCCAACAGTGGCCTAACCAGTGTCCTCTAGCCGCAACATGACCTCCCAACTCCTGTACTCAATACTCTGACCAATAAAGGAAAGCATACCAAATGCATTCTTCACTATCCTATCTACCTGCGACTCCACTTTCAAAGAGCTATGGAAGCTGCACTCCAAGGTCTCTTTGTTCAGCAACACTCCCGAGGACCAGGAGAGAGAATGAACATTTCAAGAGACAGATCGTGAATACTGGCCTGAAGTTATGATAGTTAAAAAGGAGACAGCTGAAGCCAAAGAGGACTATAATGGAGAATATTATAGCCATAATCTTTATCCCAGTAAAAAAAAAAGTTTAAGTTTGAAAATTTCCTATCAAAGTTTTAGGAAAGCAAACATGTCGGCATTCTTAAATGAAAACGGAAAGAGCTGCGGATGCTGTACATCAGAAACAAAAACAGAGATTGCTGGAAAAGCACAGCAGGTCTAGCAGCATCTGTGGAGAGAAATCAGAGTTAACATTTCTGGTCGAGTGACCCTTCTTCAGAGCTGCTGGCATTTCTTATCATTTCAGAAAATCGCAAGAAAGATGAATTGACCCAAGGAAAACTGGATGCTTCCCATCCAGATCATATTAACAAGTAAAGCACAGCAAATTTATGTCTCTCAGTCAGAGAAGGTTTCTCAGGATTATGTTACTGTAAAAACAAAACAAAACCTATACATGTGCATATGAGTTTGTTCCAGAAGCATACAGGTACAAGTTTTAAAATTTAAGCAATAGCTGCACAAACATTGTAAAGAATTTGAAAGGGGTAAACAACATAATTTTGACAAGTGGATACAAGCATTATAAGTTAAAGACACATATGAAGTTCTCAGATAGATCATGTCCTTCAAAAAAAAAATCGAAGAATTTTAAAACTCACTATCTTTTCTAATAAGAACCCAGTTTGAAGAGAGAGTTGCAATTGCTAAACAGGCAGCAGTAATGGATGATGATTATTAGCTGATCTATAGAACTAACATTCTGTTCTGTCACCCCCATAGACTCAATAAGGATAAAGCACAACAGAATGAAAAGAAGACAAGCAGTTATGATAAGGAAAGAACAGCAGGGAAGACCCCAAGATCTCATCCTCTGATCAGAAGGTAAGTACTGAAGATAGAGATGAAAATCCAAGACCAAAGCATTTCCATTGCAATAAAGTGGGACAACTTCAATCAGAATGCTAGAAGCTGCGAGGGAAGCCCAGGGAATGCACTGGGGTTTGTAAGAATCAATCAAAAAAAAATCTCAAAAAGAAAATAGTGCGAATCTGACCGGAGCTTTAACTACAATCTGGAAACCGAAGATTAAAAACTGTTATGAGTGGAAGGGAGATGAATAGGGTATAGGTGAAAACTATGAAAGAGGAATAAAAAAAAATGGAAAATAATCTCTTCTGATTCCAGTAATGAAGCTAAACCCATAACTACATTAAGGGACACAGCAGCTACTCAAAATCTTTTGCTGGAGAAAGATTTAGAGTTCCACCCAGAGAGTTTAATGAAAGCTAAAATGTGGACTAAATGGGATAAGTTGAGAATATATCCCAGTTCCACTGTACAAAGTACAATTGGATTGTGATTTTTAACTGCATCAGTGGTGGTACAGGTGATTAAGAAATTACACGTAAACGGAGTAATGATTTGGTTACAGTGAAGTTTATAGTTTTATCCATAATTACAAAAAGTGTAGGGGCATTAAAGGGGCAAAGTTACAACAAGTCCCAGGTATTATTCCATTGTATGTAGCCATTGCTTTGGTCACCTTAATGTACAACACCAGAGGTCAAAGTTTTATCACAGGTAGATATTAGAGCAGACAAAAAACTTTCCTCAATAAAGAGGATAATGCAAATGAAGTATTTTGCATTCATTAACTGAGCTTAGAATGCAGATCCCAAGTTAACGAAGTGAACACACACAGCTCACACTGAAGCAGATGCTGAAGGATTTCTGGAGTTCTATTATATTGAAAGTGAAGTTTTGAGAGGAAATAGAGACAGCCCCAGAATCTGTGGATGAGAAATAGACTTGTTCATCATAGTCATAGAGCTATACAACTGGAAGCAGACCCTTCGGTCCAACCAGTCCACACTGACTATGTTCCCAAACTAAACTAGTCCCACCTGCCTGCTCCAGGCCAATATCCCTCCAAACCTTTCCTAGTCACATACTTATCCATATGTCTTTCAAACGTTCTGACTGTATCAGCACCCAACACTTCCTCTGGCAGTTCATTCCATATATGAACCACTCTCTATGTAAAAACATTGCCCCTCATGTCCTTTTAAAACCTTTCTGGTCTCACCTTAAAAATATGCTCCTTAGTTTTGAACTCCCCCACCCTAGGGAAAATACCTTTGTTATTCACCTCATCTATGTCCCTTATGATTTTATAAACCTCTATAAAGGTCGCCCCTCAACCTTCTCCAAACCAGTGATAAAAGACTCACTATTTTTATATCTCAAACTCTCATTCCTGGCAACATCCTATTAAATCTTTTCTAAACCCTCTCCGGTTTAAACATATAACAGGGTGACCAGAATTGCACACAGCACTCTAGAAGGGGCCTGACCAACCTGCTGTTACAACCTCAACATGATATCCCAACTTCTATACCCAATGGTCTGAGCAATGCAGGCAAGTGTGCTAAACACCTCCTTAACCACCCTGTTTACTTGTGAAACATATTTCAAAGAATTGTGTATCTGAACCCCTAGGTGTCTCTGTTCTACACCACCCAGGGCCCTACCATTAATTGCATAAGTCCTGCCTATGTTTGTTTTACCAAAATGCAATATCTCACATATATCCAGATTAACTCCATCTGCCACTCCTCAGCCTATTCATCCAAATGATCAAGATCTCTTCTTAATAAAACTAATAGAAATATGATGACTCGTCCCAAAGTGTTGCCCTACTATCACTTCAGTCGCTTGCTCTGCCTTATTTCCCCAAGATAAGGTCAAGTTTTGCTCCTTCTCTAGTAGGAGCATTTACATATTGATAAAGAAGCTCTTCTTGAACACATTTAACAAATTCCTCACCATCCAAACCTTTAACACTATTGCAGTCCCAGTCAATGTCTGGAACATTAAGATCCCCTTATACAACCCTATTTTTCTTACAAAAACCTGAGATTTCTCTACACATTTGCTCCTGAATTTCGCTCTCATTACTGGGGGGGCCTTTAGTGCAATGTCATGAAGGTGATCATCCCTTTCTTATTTCTAACTTCAATCCATATATTTTCACTGAACGGTCCCTCAGAAATATCCTGTCTAATTAGAGTAGAAATGTTTTCCTTAATCAAAAACACCACTCCCCTTCCTCTCTTGCTTCCCTTTCTATCCTTCCTGTAGCATCTCAAACCCAGAACATTGAGCTGCCAGTCCTATCCTTCCTTCAGCCAAGTTTCTATAATAGCTATGACATCCCAGTCCCGCGTTCCAGTACATGCCCAGAGTTCATCAGCCTTACTTGTAAGACCTTTTGGATTGAAATTCTTCAGAGTTGCCTCGTTCTCTGACTTGCTCTTCCCTGTCTTTTCCAGTCAATTTACTCTTTTCTGAGTCAGAATCATCCTCATCTGTCTTTCTACTCTCACTGCTACTTAGGATGTATGTCCTAGCTATGCCCTTCCTATTAATGTGCACAACAACTTCTGGCGTCTCACTCTTCCCTTTCAAACATCCTTAGCCCTGGCACTAGAAAAGCATCATTCTATCCAAGATTCACACTCACTGCCGCGGACTCTCCTGTCTGTGCCCCTGACAGGAGAGTTGCCTACAATTGTTTTTTTTTTAAAACCGTGACAAACCTGGTTTAATATAATATTCATTCTTACTGCCCAAAATCTGACTGCGACTTATATTGTCCTCTAAGAGATTATTCCTTTCAATAGTATCCAAAATGGAATATTTGAGAGAGGAATAGCCATTTGAGACTTCTGAACTACCTACCTAGACTTGAAACATTATCTTGCTCTCTCTCCATGGATTCTGACTGATCTGCTGTGGTCTCCAGCATTGAACATAAGAACACAAGACCTTAGAGCAGGAGTAGGCCATCTGGCCCTTCGAGCCTGCTCTGTCACTCAATAAGATCATGGCTGATCTATTCATGGACTCAGCTCCAGTTAAACGTCCTCTCACTGTCCTTAATTCCTTTATTGTGAAAAAAAATCTATCTTAGCTCTAAAAACATTTACTAAAGTATTGTCAACTACTTCACTGGTCAGGGAATTCCATAGATTTACAACCTTCCGGGTGAAGAAGTTCCTTCTCAATTCAGTCCAAAATCTGCTCCCCCTGATCTTGAAGCTAGGCCCTCTTGTCCTAGTTTCACCTGCCAGTGGAAACATCCATTCTACTTCTATCTTATCCATTCCCTTCAAAGTTTTATACGTTCCTATAAAATCCCCACTCATTCTTCTAAATTCCAATGAATATAATCCCAGTCGACTTAGTCTCTCCTCATAAACCAATCCTGTCAACTCCGGAATCAACCTAGTGAACTCCTCCATACCCCCCTCTAGTGCCAATACATCCTTTCTCAAGTAAGGAGATCAAAACCGCAGTCAGTACTCCAGGTGTGGCCTCACCAATACCCTGTACAGCTGCAACATAACTTCCCTACTTTTAAACTCAATCTCTTTAGCAATGAAGGATAAAATTCCATTTGCCTTCCTAATTACTTGTACCTGCAGACCAACCTTCTGTGATTCATGCCCAAGGACACCCAGGTCCCTCTGCACAGCAGCATGCTGCAACTTTTTATCATTGAAGTAATATTCCTTTTTAGTGTTACTCAAACCAAGTAGATGACTTCACATTTATTAACAATGTATTCCATCTGCCAGACCTTTGCCCACTCACTTAAAGTATCTATGTTCCTCTGCAAAAGTTTCATAGTCCTCTGCACACTTTGCTCTGTCACATCTTAGTGTCATCTGCAAACTCTGACACACTACGTGTGGTCCCAAACTCCAAATCATCTGTATTAATTGTGAATAATTGCAGTCCCAACACTGATCCCCGAGACACACCACTAATTACTGATTGCCAACCAGAATAACACTCATTTATTCCCACTCTTTGCTTCCTGTTAGTCAACCAATCCTCTATCCATGCTAATTCTTTACCCGTAAGGCCGTGTATCTTTATCTTGTGTAGCAGTCTTTTGTGTGGCACTTTGTCGAAGGCCTTTAGAAAATTTAGGTACATCACATCTAGTTGGTTGTTCTCAGTACCTTCTTACCTTTGCTGGCCCATCTATCTGACTGTTCTTGCTGTGTAACCACTTCTCGAAATCTTCTAGTCATCACGTTGTGTCCCTTGAATGCCCTGAGTAACACTAAGCCTAAAAAGAAGCTCTTAAAAGCACCTTAAATATAAATATAAACTACCTTTCCTTACTCACAGATTTTAACCATAATCATACAAAAGGTAAAAAAATTAAACGTATAAACTTTTTTAAAGAAATCAAGCACTTAGCTGAAACAATTGAAAAATACCTCAAGTCCTCCAACTGTCTATTTTCAATCTCTGAATAAAACAAAATCTCTCTCCAGAGCCATCCACATATAGGCCTTTCCACAAGGTCCGTATGTAAAACAATCTCTCAGCCTTCGCATATACTTTTCTCATATAATTGTTTTTTGAAGTATAAAGTTTCAAACACTAAAAACAAATCCTCTCCAGGTTGAAACTCGACAAAAACTTGGAAGTCTCTCCCACACAAACTCTGTTTGAAATAAAAATCTCCCCTTCTTTGTGTTTTTTTTTTGTCTATAAAAACTCCAAATAATGATTCAAAATAAAAAAAAACTTATGCTTCTGATATATAATATCCATAAGAAATCTACAAGAAAGCCTGCAACTCAGCAGCAGCTGCAAGAATCATATCATGGTCCCACCCACATGTCATAAGATGATAATGAGCACTGCACTTGAAATTCCTTTCGCAAGGCATATTGGAATATGGAAAACACAAGCATTCATAAATAGGCCCAGATATCATAAAAGGATGTGGTGCAATTCTGTAAAATATGTCAAACATTTCAGATAGTAGGTATGGCTCCATGCAAAATCAAAACAGCTCCTTTAATCCCCATACCAGTTTTTGAAGAACTATTCAATAGGGTGTTAGCTAAGTCAAGGAAAATTCAAGATGTGATAAAGAAACCATTGTTTTGTTTGAAACAAGGGATAAAAGTATTCAATCTGAATCCCCAATCCAGGAATTGGTAATGCACAATACTGTCATAGCAAAAGATGAACAACAAAAGTTTATTCAATTAGAAGAATGTGAAAGAACTATTTAGTGTACTACAGCACGTTCATCTACACCATCAGGATTAAATTTAATTGCAGTTCTCAGGAAGTAATAACTTTTGCCAAATGTACAGGAGAACAAGGAAATGCAAGTAAATTCTGTACAATTAAATAAATATAAATATCAAGGGACATTCTTTAACAGTCTCCATAGGCAGCACAATGTTCAGCTCTGGAAATAACAACGTTGCTGGACAAGGGAAAACTTAGTATATGCAGTCAGCTCTTCTACAGCTAAAAGAATGTGTCGTGGTTAATTCTCCTTACACATACTACAGGAGGACTCAGGCGTGCAGTTTAACTTCAGATTTATTCAAACAACTTCGGTCTTAGACTGGCTGAACAGACTTCTGTCTGATACTCCGTCTTGACTGTCCATACAAACAGAAAAACATCACATACACATATGTTATTGTACAAAGTTAAAATGTAATAAATGGAAATAGTCCATCCCAAATTTTTCTCATCCTGTCTACAAGAATCTACTTAAGTTCTCTAATTTGCTCTCAGGGTGTTACAGGCCTTAGGGTGTCCAAGGTTCATGCCTGCAAAATAGGACTGATAAGACTAACTTTCCTTATTCATGTTGGAACATTTTTTTAAAAATTTACTTATTTGACTAGCTCAAGATAGCCAATTCCAGTTTTTTTTCCCTTTTATGTTCTACCAACCCTTGCCTCTCTGTATGTTTCTGCAATGTATAGAATATTTTCACAAGAAATAATACTTTTACTATATTTAGGCATTTTGAAATTCATTTTCAAACGTAGCATGCTATTCACAAAGAAATTCACATTTTATAACTCTTTTCATCAAAGTAGTTTTGAATCTGTGAAGATTGAGGAGTACCTCTCGTTTCAGTACTGATGTCAGTCAAATGTAAGGGATGTCATCATTGCAACAGTCATAGCAACTGTGAATGCAATCCAATTTTCAGTGGGGTAAAAGGACTTTCACAAGTGTCTATCTCTTTCTTTACAGCAACTGACAATACTTCATCTGCCGGTTCTGCCTGTATCCTTACTCTGTCCTGATTGACATTTCAGATCAGCTTCACCTCATTGCAATCAGCGAGGCTGAAGAGTGAGGAAAGCAGTCTCAACTACGCTCCCAAGTTACCTTCCTTGGCTTGCAAGACAGTGGTATGTTGGTTCAATTTTCTGTTTGACATGCTTTGATTAAAGCTAAAATCATGGAAGTCGTCTGTTTTATGATCTATTGCAAAATTAATATCCAGATTTTCCAATCACAAAGTTGGATCTATTTGCACTATTTTCCTTGTGCTATGCATTGCATTGTCAGCAATCATTTTTACTCTCGCTCTTTTACCAATTCCCACAGCAATTTATTTTCCTTATCCAGCTGTAAGGCACACAAATGAGCATCATTGGCCAACTTATTCCAGACTGTTTCTAACTCAGTTGTTCCTTTCACAAACTCTTTCAAAAGCCTATAAAGGACACATTCATATTTACTATTGCGTACTTCTGTAATTATAGCACACTCCTGTTACCGATGATCCTAACTTTTCCATTAAATTATCAGCTATATTTTAAATTATCCCAATGCCAGCTTAACTTCAAACAAAGTCTGCTGTTTCTCAAATTCAAAACCAATTAAACCTCAATTCATGTGGAATAATCCCACATTGAAAACACAGGGACAACTGCCCCAGCAACATTTTACTGATGAGCGGTCTGGTCTAACTGGAACAGCCTCAACTACTACCTGTTCACCGATAGCAACCATCAGCATGCCTCTGCCCTCCCCCCAACCCCCTCCCCCTGCACACTCAACACCTCCTGTCCAGAGACCTCCCTCAGGTTATTTTGATGCTCAAACTGTTCTCTGGTAGACTTGCTGCACTGACTGGGTGGTAAATACAACATGCTCACCCCTTGACAGGGTCAAACTGATACAACTATCCTACCAAACACGCCAACTGTTGTGGTTAATTCTCCCTGCACAAACCACAGAAGGACTCAGCTATGCAGGTTAACCTAGTGTTGGTTCAAACAACCTCAGTCTTAGACAGGCTTAACAGGGTTCTGTGTGATGTGCTGTCCTAGCTCTGTCCCATGTCTGTCCAATACACACAAAAAAGCATCAAACTTTATACCCCCGCAATCACACATGTATACTTTCTTGGACAAGAACGAAATGAAAACAAACAGAATTTTCATGTCACAAGTCTTTCCCTTATTCTTTCTACGGAAACTAGCTAAACTCTACGTGATATAGACCTTAGTGTGTACAAGTTCACACCTGCTTAAATGAACTTATACTGCTGGCTCACCTTACTTTTCTCAGAACCACATTTTATAAAATCTTATATAATTCCTGCTACAAATACAAAATAGCTGTTAAGTACCCTGCCAAAAATTCTCCTTTAGAATCAAATGTAGATGTGAGAAACTAATATTAGATGCAAGCTTTGAATTGGGGAAACATCTTGGTGACTCTAATGAAGGAGAGTAGGGCCTACATTCGGGTAAAGAAAGTAGAAAAAGCATCAAATTTGAGGTACAGGAAATTAAATTTAAATCACAATCAAACTTCTGGATCTCGACCCTGAATGAGCCGAGAGTCAAATTCCTCACACTGATTGCTGCGCTGATATAAAGTTTGGTCAGCAAATCGTTTAATAGATTTGGATAAAATGAAAGGGCCAGAATGTTCTAAATGCTGTTGTTTCAAAAATAATGGAGATACATAAACTGGAAGGAGGGTTAGAAAAGTAGGCCTTCAAAAATACATTTTGAGCCTAATGTAATGGTTCAAAGTAATAAATACTCTATGTAGAAGTACTGTTTACTATAAATACTGATCAGCTACCCAATCTAAGGAAGTAGACATCAGCAAAGCAACTGTGACAAAACGAGCAACTTGCAGTTGAAAGCCGAGAAATGGATGTGCAAGCAGATGTATAGTTCATCTCCTGAGAATGACTTTATTGAAGCAGGAATTCTTCAGTACTTACCAGAATCACAGGAATAATCCAATGCTCTAATCCAAGAGCATTGACTGGAACCAGGTGAGATAAATATCATCTTAGACATTGACGCAGAAGAATTCAATGTGGAACCAAATGAGGATTCAACTGAAGATTTAGACAAAGGAATGGAGTACTCTTATCCTGTATGAACTTTATTTTTATTTGGAACAAGAGACAGCGTGCATGAAGTTTAAAGATTGGAATGCGCAACTCGACAAATGGAGTCAATTGAGCCAATGATTCAGTGTAAAAATAGTTCACATTTTGTTAAAGATATTCAACCATAGATGCCTTAGAACATAGAACATAGAAGAATACAGCGCAGTACAGGCCCTTCAGCCCTCGATGTTGCGCCGATCCAAGCCCACCTAACCTACACTAGCCCACTATCCTCCATATGCCTATCCAATTCCCGCTTAAATGCCCATAGTGAGGGAGAATCCACCACTGCTACTGGCAGGGCATTCCATGAACTCACGACTCGCTGAGTAAAGAATCTACCCCTAACATCTGTCCTATACCTACCACCCCTTAATTTAAAGCTATGCCCCCTCGTAATAGCTAACTCCATACGTGGAAAAAGGTTCTCACGGTCAACCCTATCTAAACCCCTAATCACCTTGTACACCTCTATCAAGTCACCCCTAAACCTTCTATTCTCCAATGAAAACAGCCCCAAGTGCCTCAGCCTTTCCTCATACGACCTTCCTACCATACCAGGCAACATCCTGGTAAACCTCATAGGTTTAAGATATTAGGAGAAAAGTATAGAGGGGATGTCAGAGGAAGGTTCTTTACACAGAAAGTTGTGAATGCATGGAATGCGTTGCCAGCGGTGGTGGTGGAAACAGAGTCATTAGGGACATTTAAGCGACTGCTGGACATGCACATGGATAGCAGTGAG
>NC_057723.1:30699891-30719295 GCF_004010195.1 Chiloscyllium plagiosum | reverse complement strand
CGGAACACCGCTAGTGACGGCACTCCAAGATGAACCTTTGCCATCAACTACCACCCTCTGTCTTCTTCTAGCCAGCCAACTCCTAATCCAACCCTCCGACTCACCCTCAATGCCATACCTCCATATTTTTTGCAGTAGTCTACCTTGTCTTAATGTAAAATAATGAAAAACATTAAAAATTTAAGAAAGGAAAGAAGATTCTACAAGACTTGTACAATGGAAGAGTAATGATGAATGGATAGAAGATCTTTTTGTTCCCTGCATGTCACATTCATGTGATGAAATGTATTTTTGAAATTACATTTTATCTTTCCTAAGGGTGAAAACATGTAAAGATTATATTGTTTAGTTCCTTTATTTTTCTGCCACTGGACTGAAATAAGAATACAAACCATGGAGACTGTGCAAACAGATGGCTGCCATTTTCAAAATCATGTTGGTTGGAGCACATCAAGTTGCATATTGCTTTCTCCAGGAACAGCAAGAGCAGAAGAAAGACATCACAGAGTTAATGGGTTCGGAACCAAGGGAACCCAACTTGACAACTTTTTTTAATTGCCCCTGATCAGGTGACCATGACTTTTGTTGAAGCAATGCAGCAAATAAAACGCGCCTGCAAATCTTCACTAAATCTGTCTCTCATGTGGACGGACTAGAATAATTCCAGCTATTTTCCACTCACCTTTTGCTGCAAATCTCCTGTTGAAGGAGTAAAATGCTTTCAAAGGCAGCGAAAGTCCATAATCTCAATTTTCAAACAAAGCCCTGATGTGCAAGCAACCTTGTGTCAACAGCAACAATTAAAATAAATTGTAAGAAATCAAAAGAAATTCTATATCAGATCCTATGGTCCAGATTAGTGCTATCGAATTTTGTCTTTTCTCACTCTTAATATTCAGGTCTTGTCTGTCTATTTGTAAGGATAGAGTTTGAATTATAGGGATATACCATCATTGAGGCAATTTGTTCATAAAGTTATTTTCTTGTTAAATACCACTTCTGTTAAGTGGTTTACTTTAAAACAAGAATTCAATCAATCAATAAAATAAATTAGAGACTTTGGATATTTTGACTAAAATCACTTCCCATTTATGATGACTCCAAAAATGGTGTGGCTTGATTTCCAATGCACTGTCCCAATGAGTCATTTCACTCAAAGAACAAGTGTACAATTTTGAAAGAACAACTAAGAAGATTAGACAGAATATAAGCAAAGAAAAACAACAAAAAATAACAAGCAGGGAAATGTTAGAGTATGAGAGAAGACTAGCCAGAACTACAAAAATACTTATGAGTTTCTATAAACATTTACAAAAGAAAAGTTAACAAAGTCAGTGTTGGTCCTATAGATCGAGTCTGGAAAAATCAAAAGGTGGCAAAAGAATTTTACAGGTCGTTTATATCAGTCTTCACTGTAAAGAACAGAAATCACAACCCAGTTTGAAGGTATCATTCAGGAAGTGGAAGTGAGTGAAGGAACTCAGAAAAATTTGCACAATCTCCAGAGAAGTGGTGCTGAGTCAATTACTGAGTGCAGGCTAATAACTGCCCAGATCCTGATGGACTTCATTCCACATCCTTAAAAGGTGGTGGTGAAACAGCTGGTGAGTTGGGCTAATTTTCCAAAACTCCCCAGATTTGGAGAGTGTGCCACTAGATTAGGAGATGGCAAATGTAACACCTCTATTCAAAACAGAAGACAGAAGACAGAACACAGAACATTACAGGCCAATTAGATTAACACTTGTTCTGGGCAAAATATTAGAAACTAATATTAATGATGTGAAAGCAGGTAACTTGGATAAGTTCAAGGTAGACCAGCAGAGTCAACATGGCTTTGTGAAAGGAAAGTCAAGTTAAACCCATCTATTGGAGTTCTTTGAGGAGGCGACAGATGCTGTAGATGAGAGGTGAACAGGTAAATGTACTACTGTAAAATTTCCAGAAGGCATAGATAAAATGCTACACTGAATATTGATAGGGATAGAAGATTGGCTAACAGGAAGTAAAGTAGAGAAAATGTGTCCTTTCCAACTGGCAAGATGTAATGAGTGCATGTCCCAGGGTTCAGTGTTAGTATGGCAACTGTTTATAAATTTATAGAAATTAGATAAAGGAAGAGAAGGATTTTTTTGCGAAATTTGATGATACAATTTTTGTCACTTGCTGGCCAGTATTTATTGCCCATCCATAGCTGACCCCTCAAGAAGGTGATGCTGATGATGCAGAGCTGTCTTCCTGAGCTGCTGCAGCCCACCTATTGTGGGAAGGAATTCCAGGATTTTCACCCAAAGACAGTGAAGGAATGGCCATATATTTCCAAGTCAGCATGGAGTAGCTTGGAAGAGAACTTGAAGGTGGTGGTGGGGATTCTCTGTATCTGCTACCCTTGTCCTTGTAGGTGATAGTGGTCATGGGTTTGGAATGTGCTGTCTCAGGATCTGCTGAATTGCTGCAGTGCAGCTCATAGTAGCACTGCTGCTACTGAATGTCAGTAATAGAGGGAATGGATGTCATGTCAATCAAGCAGGCTGCTTTTGTCTGGATGATATCAAACATCTTCAGTGTTGTTGAAGCTGCACCCATTCAGGCAAGTGGGGAATATTCCATCACACTCCTGACTTGTGCCTTATAGATGATGGGCAGGCTTTGAGGAGTCAGGAGAAGAATCATGCGTCTTTGACGTACTCTTGTATCCACTGTGTTTATGTGGCAAGTCCAGATGAGTTTCTGGTCAATGGTAACTCCAGGATGTTGATAGTCAGGGATTCAGTGATGGTAACACCTTTAAATGTCAAGGAGCAGTGGCTAGATTGCCTCTTATTGGTGATGGTCATAGCCTGCCATTTCTGTGGTGCGAATGTTACTTGCCACTTGTCAGCCCAAGCCTGGATACTATCCAGATCTTATTACATTTGAACATGGACTGCTTCAGTATCTGAGGAGTCACAAATGGTGCTGAACACTGTGTAATCATCGGCCAACATCTCCACTTCTGACTTTATGATGGAGGGAAGGTAATTGATGAAGCAGCTGAAGATGGTTGGGCCGAGGACATTGTCCTGAGGAGCTCCTGCTGATATGTTCTGGAGCTGAGATGACTGACCTGCAACTCAACGGTCCATCTTCCTACATGGTAAAAACAAGGACTGCAGATGCTGGAAACCAGATTCTAGATTAGAATGGTGCTGGAAAAGCACAGCAGTTCAGGCGGCATCCGAGGAGCAGGAAAATCAACGTTTTGGGCAAAAGCCCTTCATCAGGATTCGATTTTCCTGCTCCTCGGATGCTGCCTGAAATGCTATGCTTTTCCAGGACCACTCTAATCTAGAATCCATCTTCCTACATGCCATGTATGATTTCAACCAAAAGAGAATTTGTCCCCTGATACCCACTGATTCCAGTTTTGCAAAGACTCCTAGATACCACACCTGGTTGAATGCAGCCTTGATGTCAAGGGCTGTCACTCTCACCTCATCTCTGGAATTCAACTTTTGTCCATGTTTGAACCAAGGCTGTAATGTGGTCATAGCAGAGTGACTCTGGCAGAACCCAAATTGGTGAAGGGCTTTTGCCCGAAACATCGATTTTCCTGCTCCTGAGATGCTACCTGACCTGCTGGGCTTTTCCAGCACCAAACACTTGACTCTAATCTCTAGCATCTGCAGTCCTCACTTTCGCCAGGTTATTGCTCAGCAGGTGCTGCTTGATAACACTTATTGATGATACCTTCCATCACTTCACTAACAAATCGAGGGTAGACTGATTGAGGGGAAATTGGCCAGATTGGTTTTGTCCTGCTTTTTATTTAAAGGACATACCTGGGCAATTTTTCACATTGTTGGGTAGACGCTAGTGCTGTAACAGTAATGAAACAACTTGACAAGGGGAGCGGCATGTACAGGAGCACAAAGTCTTCAGTATTATTGCCAGAATGTTGTCAGGGCCCATCGCCTTTGAGTATCTAATGTCTCTAACCATTTCTTGATATTATGTGGAGTGAATCAAATTGGTTGAAGACTAGAATCGTAATGCTGGGGACCACTGGAGGAGGCCGAGATGAATCATCCAGATTACTGAGAAAGCTTCGGCCTTATCTTTTGCACTGATGTACTAGGCTCTTCCATCACTGAAAATGGGAATATTTATAGCATCCCCTCCTCCAGTGACTTATTTAATCATCCACCACCATTCACGACTGGATGTGACAGGACTACGGAGCTTAGATCTGACCTGTTAGTTGTGGGATTGCTTAGCTTTGTCTATCACTTACTGCTCATGCTGTTTCGCATGCTAGTAGTTATGTTTGGTAGCTTTACCAGATTCACACCTCATTTTTAGGTATGCCTGGTGCTGCTCTTGGCATGCCCTCCTGCACTCTCCATTGAATCAAGGTTGATCCCCTGGCTTGACAGCAATGGCTGATTGGGGGATATGCCAGGCCATGTGGATGCAGATAGTGCTGGAGTACAAGTCTGTTGCTGTTAATGAACATTGTGGATACCCAGTCTTGAGCTGCTAGATCGGTTTGAAGTCTGTCCCGTGTAGCATAGTGATAGCATTTTTTTCAATGTGAGGTTGGGTAGGAAAGTTTGCTGTTATGGGAAAGATAGGTAGGAAAGTAAGTTATGAACAGGATATAAAGGAGGCTACAACAAAATAAAGATAGATTAAGTTATCGGCAAAGATCTGACAAATGGAGTATAATGCGGGAAAGAGTGAAAGTGACCATTTTTGAATAAAGGACGCATATTATGTTTATAATCCAATACTGAAGAGTTCCGAGATGCAGAGGTATCTGGGTGATCTGGTGCATAAACCACAAAGCTTTAGCATACAGGTACAGCAAGTGATCATTTATTGCAAAGGGAATGGACTATAAATGCTTCAGCTATACAGGGCATTGGTAGTACCCTTTTCAGGTACAGTATTGCTCTCCTTATTTAAGAACTTAAATGCAGTGGAAGCCGTTCAGAGACGGTGTATTTAATGGATAGCTGGGTTGTCTTATCTTATGAGGAAAGGGTGGACAGGCTAGATTGTATCTGCTAGAGCTTACCAAATTAAGAGGTGACTTGACTAAAACATACAAGATCCTAGGGGGTCTTGACAGAGAGATGGGAGATAGGATGTTTGCTGTTACACGAAATCTAGAAGTAGAGATCATTGTTTAAAAATAAGGGGTCTTACTTTTAAAATAGAGATGATATCTTTTCTTCCCTACAGGATCATGAGTCTTTGGACCTCTCTTCGCAAAAAGGTTTTGGAAGTAATCTCTGAATACTTCTAAAGCAGATATGAATAGATTCTTGACAAGCAAAGAGGTGAAAGGCTATCGAGCAAGCAGTATTGTGGATTTGAAGCTGCAATGAGATCAGCCATGATCTTACTAAATAGCAGAGCAGAAAACAGTACAAGTGGCCAAGTCTTGCTCACTGTTCATGTTTTACTGCTTGAAGGAGAACATTGCAGATTTCTGCAGTCTTGCTATGTAACAGATGTACTTTATGTCTAGTAGCACTCTAGTAAATGTCATCCACATCACCACACTGTTCCCCCCCGCAATCGTCCTAAGGAATTCGCACCAATATCCGATTAGGCTTAACCAGTAGTTATAAACATTTCAGGAATTGTTTTAGGTGTAAGGCCTTTTGTTAGCCAAGGATTCTCTGTGATATTTTTAAAAAATCTTCTCCATTTGTCCAGCCACATTCAAAGTCTATTTTATGCACATCCCCTCTATTCCAAGTCTTCTTTAAAATTGTACAATTTAGATTATATTATGCCATCTCATCCTTCCTGCCAAAATCACACTTCTCAACGTCAAAGCTCATCTGCCATGTACCTACCTATTTTGCTGCCTGGTCTTGCATGTATTAATCCTTTAACCGAGATAAACTTTTAGTTATTTTTGTTTCCAGAGAAGTTCACCCTTATTAAACAATCCCCTTGCACTACAAAATATATTCAAGCAAAAAGAGCAGATTGAAAATGTGAGACATTGCTCCCAGAGATTCAGCACTAAAACTAGACCGGGCGAAACAAACTTCAGATTTTTAATTCTGTGGGAAAACTACAGCACTCCAAAACAGCAATATTCTATAGGTTCAAGAATACTGGTTCATTATGATTCACTAAATTATTCATTCACCGATTAAAACATCATCCACAAAAAGCATGTTAGAAATAAAAGTGACTCTAAAGGAAAAGGAAATATAACAAGATGGGCTCACTTACAAAACAGAAGTAATATTTTAATGGTATTTTATAGCCACATTAATTTTGTTCTGAAACCATGTGCAAGATTTCAAATAACTAGCCTACTTTAATGTTGCAAATGGTATTTTATACTGAAAATGGGCCTGGAAGTCAGGTGTACATTGTATGTCAACATTAGTAAGAAAATGAACCAGTGATTTTTCTATGCATGAAATATGTTACATCATAAAATGGGAAACAAATCCCAAGTGTCATTTTTACAAATAACATTCTTTAAAAATTGACAGTAATTAAAGCATAGTTAAGTATTGTTAAGGTAAGGAAGGCTATGCCTTACTAACTTAAATTCATTTCAGTGCAGTGGATATTTGGATATATAGATTTGGAATTGTATAAAATGTTGATTAGGCCACAGCCAGATGTTTGTGAACAGTTGTGGAATCCACTATATAGGAGAGATGTGATCACACTGGACGGGGTGCAGAGGAGATTTACCAGGATGTTTTCTGGGCTGGAGAGTTTTAGCTATGAAGACAGGTTGGATGGACTGGGATTGTTTTCCATGGTGCAGAGTAGACGGAGGGGCAATGTGACTGAGATGTTAAAAATGTATGGCGGGCATAGATAGAATAGACAGGAAAAAAAAATTCCCCTTGGTGAAGGGATCAATGACCAAGGGACATAGAGCTAAGGTAAGGGCCTGGAGGTGTGAAGGGGACATGAGGAAAAATGTTTTCACCCAGATGGGTGTGGGAATCTAAAACTCACAGTCTGTGAGGTTGGTAGAGTCAAAAACACTCAGATATACACTTGTTAAGGCATACAACAGCCAAGTGCTGAAAAATGGGATTACAATAATTCATAGAATCCCTACAATGTGGAAACTGGCCCTTTGGCCCAACAAGTCCACACTGAACCTCCAAAGAGCAACCCACCCAAACTCATTTCCCCTACCCTATATTTACCCATGACTAATGCACTTAACCTGCACAACCCTGAACACTATGGGCAATTTAGCATAGCCAATTCACCTAACCTGAATGTCTTTGGACTGTGGGAGGAAACTGGAGCAAACCCACACAGATACAGGGAGAACGTGCAAAATCCATACAGACAGTTGCCCAAGGGGGGAAATCGAACCCAGGTCCCTAGCGCTGTGAGGCAGCAGTGCTAACCACTGAGCCACCAGGCCACCCAAATTAGGCACAGACTTGATGGGCTGTATACCTCTATGACACTATTTTCGTAAGACATTTGACAAGGTCCCTATTGCAGGCTGGTCAGAAAGACTAATACTGATGGGATACAGGAAAACTTGGGGAGTTGAATTTAAAATTGGCTCAATGATAGGAAACTAAGCATAATGGTTAACAGATTTTGTTTTAAACAATGGGAAATGGTTTCTAGTTTTGGTCCACAGGGCTGTTTTGGGTCCCTTGCTGTTTTAGGTATATGTTAACAATTTCAACTTTAATGCGAAAGAATTAGCTTTATTGTCACATGAACTCACATGAGTATAGTGAAAAGTTTACAAGTTGCCACTTACAAAAGTATAATTTCTTTAGTACAAATTCTTAGGAAAAATACAATATAAAATAAAGGAATAAAGATCTTCAAAATATAAAATCAGCAATAAACCTTTTTAAAAAAAAAAATCAGAATATCAGGTCTTCCACGATAATGTAATAAAAACATTAAGAAATTTATTTTAAAAAACAGAAATTAGTCAATTTAAGCTCGGGACTTAAAGAACACCACCCCTCCCACTAACCCCTCCTCCCATCCCATCGTTTGAATTCCAGGTCTGACCTGTATGATGCCAAAGAAATGCAACAGACCAATACTGAAGCTGCCCCAAGGTGACCCAGACCGACACTGAGGAAAGCCGCCGTGTCGAATGACACACCAGGACACAGGCACAAGGAATGGATGGATCTACACCACATTCTAGGCTGCAGCAGTCTCTCAAAACCTTCTTCCTTACCCAAAGCCGCCAAAAGACAGTAAGATGAACTTGATGTTAGAAAACAAAACAATGCAGCAGGCCTGGTGATAGAAGCACACAGGCCAGGGGCTCAAACACTTCCTACCCTGCTTCTGCCATCTTGAAAATGTGGCAGGCAAGATTGGCAAATTTGCAGATGACATAAAAAGTGGCCAGGTAGATGACAATGAAGAAGGTAATTGTTAACTGCAGGAAGATATCAAAGGTTTGATTGGCTGGCAGAAGAGAGCAAATTGTGAGGTTATATTTTGTTGAGGACAAATAAAACAAGGCAATACACTATAGAACGTGAGATTTTTAAAAAAATTCTCCCATGGCATGGAAGTGTCACTGAGTCAACCAGCATTTGTTCCCTATCTCCAACTGTCCAGAGGGCAATCAAGAGTTGGCCATATTACTGACTGTCTGGATTCACATGTAGATCAGACCAGGTAAGAATGTCAAGATTTTCCTTCCCTAAAGGAAATTTATGAAGCAGATTTTTTTTTACAACAATGGAGATTATCACAATTAGACTAGCTTCTTAATTTTAGATTACTTATTCAATTCAAATTTCACCATCTGTCGTGATGGGATTTGAACCCATGTTTCAGACATTAGCTTCTGGCACTGGATTTAAATTTGATCACATTACCACTACGCCACCGCTTCCTTACCTGAGAAGGGTCAAGAAAGTGAAAGATCATACAGTACATGTTGACAGCTACCTGAACATGGCAAAGGCAGTAAATGGAATGCTTTCGCTCGTGGGGTTAGATATTTAATACAAAACCTCAGACATAATGCTGAAACTATACAAGACACTGGTTGGGCCACAGCTGGAGTGGCATTTTTTGGTGCTACATTACACAAAGGAGAGAAATGCAAAGGAGATTCAAAACAATGTTGTCATGGCTGAAACATTGGAGTTGAGGAAAGATTGGATAGGCTAGAGTTGTTTCTCTCTTGTCAGAGGTTTCTGAGGGATGATCTAATTGAGGTGTGCAGAATAATGAGGAGCTTGGATAGCACAAACAGGAAAGACCAGTTTCCACCAGCAGGCAGCTCCAATACCAGGAAGCACAGATTTAAGATTGATTGAAAGAATATTAGAGTGAACACAAGGTAAAGCTTTTTCATCCAGAAGTCGGAGGGTGTCCGGATTTGTTGTTTGGATTGATGGTTGAGGTGGAAACTCTCAACCCAATTAAAAGGAACTTGGATTCTGCATCAGAACCGCTGTAAGCTGCGAATGAAAAAGACCAGGTCCTAGAAAGTGGGATTGGAATGGGTAACTAATGTATTCAGCTGCCACAACCATGATGGACCTTTTTCTGTGCCATACATTTGCTATAGTTCTAAAGGATGAAAGATAAAAAGATAGAGATGCCCAAAGAGGGAATTATCAAGCTTTGAAGATGAAAACACAGTTGACAATGACAGAGTGATTACAATCAAGAATGTCCAAGAGACCAGAAACAGAGTAGTGCAAATATCTGAGAGTTATGGGCTCAGAGATTACAAAAAGTAGGGAAACGTAAGGCCATAGGGGGATTTGAAAACAAGAAGAGCATTTCAAAATGGAAGCACTGTTTAAGTGAGAGTCACTGTTGGTCTGTGAGTACATTACATTTCAGTTTAACTTTAATTTCAAGTTTCATTACACTGAAATGTTGTATACTTTAGATTTCTACACCAATGATCTTTACTTAGATTACTAGTAGTGTTAAATGATCACACATCTCCATTAATGGCTTACTGAGTCACTTGCATGTGGCTTGAGTTATCATCATTGGAGGAAAAGTATCTAAAGCAAAAAGGAAAAGGACTTTCAACCAAATAAACTCTTACAGTGACTTTAATAACTGAAACACTATATAGTAATGGAAGCTTTTCGGTCTTCATTCCAATCCTTCAATGTGGTCACTGACTGGCTTTCCAGTGATTGCTTTGCAATTACTGACCATGGAACTTTCTAAGCAATTACATATTGATATGCAGGGATACTTTCAGGAAGCTACAAAACATTCCATGGAATCAATTTCCATCTTACAGCACAAACTATTCTTTGTTCCCAAACAAAGATTTTTTTCATTATAATATCTGGATTGAATTTCCATTCATCGTCAATGGTTAGAAAATCAAGTCTGTTACTTGTCTCTGTTTGTGCTAAATAGAGTCCAGAGGTGGTGGAGAAGGTGAAATCACAAACTCCTTTAATGACAGTCTGAATTACTTACAATTTGTTTTCCTACATTTCACCTTTCAGACCATTTCTTCACTATGACCATCGCTATTATAAGTTGAAGGGTACTGGGAGGTATTCTTTCAGGTAGCGATGGTCACTTCCCCAAAATGTCTGAGTGTCTTCTTTCCCAATATCTAAACACACTACAACTTAACTTAGGGATGTAACATCAGAGCGCTATTGTATATAAATGGGATATTATAGCTCTTCACATGCTAACTCAAATACACATCTTTAAACTCTGGATAGGTATATTTGCTTAACAGCAAATTCACCAAGTGAATCAATCTTTACTGCATGTGTTTTCGCCGAAGATTAGTGCACATGACTAAAAGGGCAAAGTAACTGTGTTGTTCAATGCTACTCTAAACAGTTTCAAATTGCAGGACCCAGCCACCTGCAGTTTAACTTCCAGTTCCAGTCCATGAACTGTATGGTTAACCATTGTTCACAACTTAACAACACCCTTGCCTCTCCCACAAACAACAGTTATTTTCTTACATGAGAATCAGGGCAGCATGATCTCTGAAACCCCAATATGAAGAGATTTGCCAGCAGGCCCATCAATTGAGCAATTTATCCTCTCACACTGAGAGATATTATCTGCAGACATCTTCCCATGCTTATATGATTAGAAATACATTCATGACAGTTTCAATATTTTTGGCTGATCTCAACAGAAACAAAAATTATTTCACATCGCTAGCTGCCCAAATGGGGGGAGATAAGATGCCTATGGGAGGACTTTCAAATAAGCAGAATTGAGCTAGCCCCAAATTAACTTGCCTGGTTTCAGTATAAATTCTTCAATTCTGCAGCCTATGGCAAAATTCATTTAGTTTTAAAGCATAAATTCCACATGTAAAACGTTAATTTCAAAAGCATTTCATTAGTTGTAAAGCACTGTGGAACATTTGAGCTTCTAGAAAGCACTAAGCTGCTGAAAGTCTTTCTTTCTTCAACTCAATCCCAAAATATTTTCCATGGAAAACAAGTGATCAAATATCTCACAATGCAACTTTTTCATTGAAATATTTTCACTAGCAAAAGCACCAACATAAATCAGCGAGTAAGCATCATGACAACTTAGGTTTATAGTTTTCTTCTTTGAAATGGGTTCTAAGGACTGTATCCAGAGCCAATGGGTTGAGGAGTTACTATGTGCCGATGACCTGACAGCCTTTTTCCCAAACTGCCACAGGGAGGTCCTCAAATGGTCAATTAACAACCATTGAAGGAGGGGAGAGGGGCATTGATCTGGGACACAGATAAGGCAGGGGAACCACTGGAAGTCACCCACCACACCTTTGAAATCCCTCTGCCACTGAGCCTTACCCTCCAATACCTCCCAAAAAGTAACCTATATTGCCCATGGATTGTGGGCTTCAGCCTTCCTGTGCGGTCAGCAGCCTTAGCTGTTGAAGTACACAGTGACTGCTGGCCGTCAGTTGACTGGCAGCTTCAGGAAGGGTGGGGCACTGATTCTCTAATGCAGCCACTTCTTGTCTAAAGCAACATATCATGGCTTTCAGTTGCACACTTTACCTCAGAATTAGAGAGATCAAGGGTGAACAAGAATGCAAAACCAAAGAAGGTTGATCTCCCCCACATGGAAAATAATAGCTTTGGTAAGAAAGCTGGGTTTCGCTCAGGTTAGTTCAAAATATTTTGAACCAGCAATAGATAATTACTTCTCAACTAAAAACCACCCTTCATTAGACCCTCAAATTTGATCACAATCAATCGTTCAGACTGTCATCTGATGTGCAACTGTGGATGTTACTAATGCAAAGATAATGCAAACTCAACTACTCTTCAGCAAATAGCTAAACATCATTACTAAGAGCAAAACAGACTTTAAGTTCACATCACAGTATTAGGAAATTTAAAAGCATAAATCCTTAATCTCCATTTCTTAATATCCAGAGCTGCCCAAATGTCCTGTATAACATATTCTCTCAAAGTTCTCCAAACGCCAAATTATCAAAACAAGGATATGAGAGAGTTCTTGTGCCCACCCACCCTCCATATATAATGCTCAAGCTTCCTGCTTTGTAGAGGTCTGAACTGAATTTGATTCAAACTCCACACGTGAAAGATCATACTAACTATGCATCACCCAGCTTCTGTAATTTTAGATTTTCTTAATCTTTGTCTGTGTTTCAATTCGTTAGATGAAGTCTTTCACAAAAATAACTCCCACCAAGAAAATGAGCACCAGTAATTTAAAGACAAATTTCCCAAAGCAATTCTCATGGCAATCTTAATTAATTCATGTTTAATATGCCTCAAGAAGGTATCTTTTGGCCAATGGAGTGGAGATGAATTCCTACACTAATCAGGTAAATTAGAAGTCTATTATTTAAGTGGTGTCTTATTATCCTTTAAATATTTGCAGTGCACCAACATACTAACTTCATTGAGTATAGCTGGCAATAAAAAGGAAAGAACATTCAGATACAGTCTTGTACTTGCATTTCATACTTAACCATGTTTGACATTTTTCACATCTTGTCATGTGATCTATCATTAAGTGTAATTACTTTGCATGGTATCTGTCTTGAGACCCAATTAAAGTAATTGTAGGATTCCGGCAACAAGACCTTTCTTAATTTGGCTACAGCCTGTACTTCTTCAACTTTGATTAAATAAAAATTTAAGAAGGTATAAATTATTAGTCAATGCTCAGTCACGATGCATCAGTACTCATCTGAAGTACACCAAAGGATCACATTTCAAACCATGAAGAACTAAAATTTGGCTACCGGTCACTTCAAGATTCATGATCAAAACATTAGCCAAGCAGCAAGACTGCTGATGTAGCCTTTTACATATAATTGAATCTTCAGGATTTAATTGAAGTAATTTGGGCATCTTAATCAGTCACAATAACTCAAATGTTACAGTAACAGAACTGTAATCAAAAAATTGCCATGGGGTTTGGGGAAAATTACAGCAAACCAGATGTATGTTACTTCAGCTTTGTATGATATTAACTGGAACTTTTTATGATGGAGACATATGAGCTATGATGACATTCAAACATAGCACACCACAAAATGTGTTAAGATATTGGTTTCAAAACTGTAATTATTCATAGAACTTACAGAGTCGCAGCTGTACTGGTAGTATGACACCAGATGGATATCACAAGACATGATTGAAAACTTGGAGGGAGAGTTCTAGTTGGGCTACGTTTAAAAATGAAAACGCTTACAGAAAATATTGAAAAAAAGAACAGCCATGTAATATTTCATGGTCAGAGAAGGAAATGGGAACAAAGCAGAAGTTAGAGTAATCTAGTACACAGCAAACAGAAATTACATCATAAATAATGCAAGTTTAAAAAAACCAACAGTCTGCAATAAGTGTAACAACTTATAATGAGCATTTTCTGGCTTCGACAATTGCCATAGAGCATAAATTCATACAGAATATGTAAGAGCAGAAGCATTAGGTTTTCTTCAAACTGGCCATGATGAATGTAGCTGCAACTTCCCAACAAACTCCTACGTCTGGACTTCCACCTCAATTTGAGGCACAAATTGAGGTGGACTACTTCCAAATGTTATGATCCTGCCTCCCACACAACAGTGCCCACTCACTCTATTGTCATGACAGATTGGTAAGGGCTGGCAGATTCAAAGCCACTAGCTCCAGAAACAGACCTGAGGTATAGACAGGCTGGTTAAAAGGCCGGTCTTCATTCGATGGGAACATCACATAAGTTTGGTAGATAAATTAGAGGCCCCCCCAACCCTCTAAACCTCACACTTCCTGGTCACCCTATGCCCTCTCATAGTGTCCACTATTTTTATCATTCCAGGACCCTGTAATAACATTGCAAAGTCTTTGAAAAAAGACATGTTAAATCACAACTGTCAAGATAAATAAACTCAATTCCCTTTGATAGTTGTAACAAACATTTCTGCTGTGATGAATGCATTAGTGGATTGGAGCTCAGCCAAGCACTCATAATGGGATTCCCCCGCATAATTTCATAAGCAAATGTCCCCAGATCTAAATACATTCAAAATGTTTATGTAATTGAAATAACTCAACTAACTATCCAAAATTGTCAGTAGAACAATAGATTTATCAGCTGTCCTTTAATTTAAAAAGATTAAATCTCATGGAATTTTAACAATCAAATCTGAATATCAACACTGTTCAAGACAGAATAACATATCCCACTGATAATGTACTCTGACCAGTGTTGACAGCTTAATGGTCATTTATCTTACAAGAACAAAACCCTATCATTAATCACTACATTGAAAGCATACTTAAGTTACATTATGATGCAAAATTTGTTCACACATTTTGAACCTAACCAACAAACATTTCCAGATTTCAGACGAGAGGGCCCCCATGATTCATGATACTATTGAGGCACCAGGAACAAATCGTCCTTGAGACGCCAATCTGAATCCACCAAAATTGGAGTGGGTCTGAAATGGAGCCAGCAAGATAATGAAAGCGACAATGCAGCCTCACTACTCAAACCCTTTTCTGATGCCATTACATATCATGAGCAATGGGAACAGGGGCAGCAACCACAGAATTTGGTCCCGCTTGCCATTTATAAAGTGCAATCAACTCCAAGTGAAGGCATGGAAGACTGGCCCCTGGACTCAGAGTACACAGGCTAAGCAAAGGTCTCCTGCTGACTCAGAACAACTTTGGGAATTTCACGTTCACATAATGACTCCTTTATTAAATTCATAAGGGAATTACTTAGCTGGGTTCTTTCAGAAGAAAGAGGTTTATAATTGAAATACAACCCAGTGATCCAGACAATGTTAGGTGGTCTTCAGTGTGGTGTTGGCCAAATTACTGGAAGTTATCCTATTTAATTTCTCTTTCCGCATGCAAACCTGCGAAGCAAACCTACCTCTCTCGGTGTGGGAAGTCATATATTAGCACAGATATAGTATCAGCTAACCAACAAAGGTCAAAGAGTTGGGATGAAGGAAGTACATTTGGAATGACAACCAGCAATTAGTGGAGTGCCACAGACATCATTGTTGGCAACACAAATGTTTATAATAAATATTAAACACTTAATAGGGAAGTGAATGAACTGTAGCCAAATTTGCAGGCAACAATAAAATAAGTGGGATGTCAAGTGTTGAGGATGTTGCAGAGAGTCTACAGAGATATATATACAGGCTAAGCGAATGGGTAAAACCTCAGCAGATGGAATATAATGTGACGAAATGAGAGATTATGCAGTTTGGCAGGAAAAATAGGACAACTGAGTATTATTTAAATGGAGAAAGACTACGGAAAACTACAGCACAGACGGATTTGGGATTCCTTGTGCATAAATCACATATAGCTATAAATAAGTTCAGCACGTAATAGGTAAGGCAAATGGAATGTTGATAATTATTTCAAAGGGAATGCAGTATAAAATTAGAGAGGTCTTGCTAAGAATAGTCAGGGCACTAATCAGACTACAAATGGAATACAACAAATAGTTCTGGTCCCTTTTTCTAAGGAAAAATATTTTGGCATTGGAAGCAGTCCAGGAAAGATTCATTCGGTTGATCCCAGGTATGGAGGGACTGTCTTACAAGGAGAGTTTCAGTAGGTTGGTTGTGTACTTAGTGAAGTTTACAGGAATGAGAGGTGACCTTATTGAAATACAGGAGATTCTTAACAGTCTTGGCAGAGTAGATGTGGAAAGGTTGTATTGTTTTGTCGGAGAGCCATGGACCAGGGTGTGCAATCTCAGAATAAAGGTGTCGCAAATTTAAGACTGAAATAAGAAGGAATTTCTTCCCTCACAGGGTAGTCAATATGTGGAGTTCTTTGTTGCAGGGAGTTATTGAGGTTGGACTGTTAAGTATATTCAAGGCCAAGATGGACAGATATCTTTAATCAGTAATGGGATCAAGAGAATTATCAGATCTGCCATGATCTCACTGAAGAGTGCAGGAGATTCAATGAGCTGAATGGTCTACTTCTGCTCCTATGTATAATGGTCTAAACATTGCATTTCCCTTGTTAAAACACTTTGAGAAACAATGCCACCATCCTACACAGAAGCCCAGATACAGGAACAGTGTCAACAAGCAATAAGTACTTCATGACTTTAAGATAGAGACTTAAATGTTCTGGAAGAACTAATATGGTATGCAAAATATCCAACTATTAAATTATTTAAATGCCTTGTTCTTCCAAAAATGAAAATAAAATCTGTTTGCCTGTGTCTGAGAGTTTAAAAAAACTCTGTTCGTACATCTTCAATAGCGAAATGTTCACATAACTTGCTCAGTTATCATTCTAGCATTCTTAATTGTTAACTTGCTTTCTGCAACCTTATATAATGACAGTGAGGTGGGGGAGGAGTGGTGACAACTTCACAGTTTGATTGACAGCCCACCGAGATTATTAAAGGATCAGTTATCTTTGATGTGCAGTCATGAATACAAAATATTTATTTTGATATGGGATCAAATACTTTATGGTATGTAACTATATTGTGTGGGCTTGTGAATGGAATTCCTTTTTACTTAAAGAATTTTGTAGCAGTTATGTAGAACTTTATTCTAGCTCATCTCAGCGCGGCACTGAAGATCTGCCTATGATGGATACTGAGTGAGTTTGCATGGAGGGTATAAGGGTAAGGATGGCATATGGAAAGCATGAGTTGGCACATGCTGACATTGGTAGGGCAAAGGGTGTGTGTGGAGAGGGGATGTGGGTGAGAGGGGCCCAATATTTAACATAACAATGAGGATAAAGTCCCCGATGAACAAGGCAATCCTTCAAGCATCCTGGCATGGCACCTGGCAGTCCTTACCACTGCTTCAGATCTGCACCCAGGGCAAAGCACCCACTCCCCCACCTCCACTACCCAATCACATGAAGAGCAAATTAAACCATTGTGGACAATTTTTCCTGAGGCAGGGAAAGTGATCTCACTCTGTGCTACTATTATTCTATAATTGTATTCATGGGAAACCTAGAGTTACTGACATTTCCATTTCATGCAGAGAAAAGAAGTCAAAAATAATCTTACATACAAATTGCTGCAGCGAAGTTCATTTATTCCTTATTGCAAGTTTGTACCTCAGAATAAAGCTATGACAATTCAAAGGAGATTTATAATGTATAAGGCAAGATATCATTTCAGTATATTTTGCTTACCACCCATGAAACAATTCAATGATGAAAGAGGTAGATAGGTAATTAGTTTTACAAACTGCTTTAACAGATAAAACAACATTTGATATCATTCCATGTCAAGAACAGCTGTAACTTAATTCAACACAGTACGATACCAAAGAGTCCATGTGGAAAATGCATCATAAAGTGCATATGGTGCAAAGAGACAAGTGATGTCGTCTCAAGTTACCCCTGGAATGCATTTAATAATCTACTACCATAGTTGGAAATAGGTTTCAGCTAAAACACTCAAAGTCTTGCTGCAATGATAGAATAACAAACACCTCCCTGGCTTGAGAACAGCTTTAAATTTATTGGAATACTTCATGCTGGTTCTTTTAAAATTAAAAAAAGGTATAATCAAGTTAAATCAATTCTCTACAAAACATGCAATGCTCAGATGCAATCGAAATTTAGAACCACCACTGGGTATGGTAAGTGAGCACTGTACACGCATTTATGCTATTTGAACACCTGGCAACAATCGCAGGCTCAAATACAGCAACATGTTAGCAACATGTTGGGTATGCTCCATTTTAAAGTGAATGATTGAGCAAGTTATGCGTTCCGGTGAACACAAATGCAAACTCAATCAAGCCAGACTAGGTTAACCTGCAGAAAACTGAGACAATGTTTAATATATTTCTGTTTAAAAAAGTATATTTGGATGTTGGCAATTTTAATTTTAGAAACAAGTTTCAGTCAGTCTGATTAAAACCAGCTGGACTCTTGCTCTAGCCTAAAACAGCCTGTCTCTGCAGGTTTAATCTACTCTCTGCCATATTCAAACACATGCTATCGCTTTATAAATGGCTTCATCCAAGCGTATCCTAGTCACAGTGCTATCTTTCTTTCCCAGTATACTCTCACTTCTACTATCTTGGCTTCACTTCAATCTTGCTGTTTCTGCTCTATGCCATTGCTTGGCTTACATCCCAGTGATCCATAGGCTGTGAATGAGGCTCAACCATACAAATGGTGCAGTAACACCACAAAAGGCATTTCCCTTGCAACAGATGATAGAAACACTACATTTGACTTCCAGGTTGCAAGATAGTCGGATCAAAGGGCATCAATGTTGGTCCCTTCTCTTGATTGCTTAATTAACTCCTGATAGAATAAAATTGGGCATGTATGAACAGCAAGGGGCAGAAATAGGCTCTACTTTTACAAACCCACCGACTCCCACAGCTACCTGGATTACACCACTTCCCACCCTATCTCTTGCAAAAATGCCATCCCGTATTCCCAATTCCTCCGCCTCCTCCGTATCTGCTCCCAGGAGGACCAGTTCCACCACAGAACACACCAGATGGCCTCCTTCTTTAGAGACCGCAATTTCCCTTCCCACGTGGTTAAAGATGCCCTCCAACGCATCTCGCCCACATCCCGCACCTCCGCCCTCAGACCCAACCCCTCCAACCGCAACAAGGACAGAACGCCCCTGGTGCACACCTTCCACCCTACCAACCTTCGCATAAACCAAACCATCCGCCGACATTTCCGCCACCTCCAAACAGACACCACCACCAGGGATATATTTCCCTCCCCACACCTTTCCGCCTTCCGCAAAGACCGTTCCCTCCGTGACTACCTGGTCAGGTCCACGCCCCCCTACGACCCACCCTCCCATCCTGGCACCTCCCCCTGCCACCGCAGGAACTGTAAAACCTGCGCCCACACCTCCTCCCTCACCTCCATCCAAGGCCCCAAAGGAGCTTTCCACATCCATCAAAGTTTTACCTACACATCCACTCATATCATTTATTGTATCCGT